>NW_027445439.1:1844268-2151646 GCF_035582795.1 Mycteria americana
TGGGTAATCAAACAGAATTTCTAGATCTCGGTTTCTCAGTCACCCATATTTCACATCCAGAGGGCAAAAAAAAGTGACTAAACCGATTTGAGACTATGCATACACAGAGTATACAACATTTCCCAAAACAAAAATATATGTGAACTAGCACAGTGCATCCGAGTATTATACAACCACAGTATTAAAGTATTAAGTCTCCTGCAGTTTCTTCATAGGACATTCTGAAGCAAAATCAATTACTTTTCAACAAGAGACCGACTGCCACGTTATTCCATAGCACCACAAGTCACTGACAAATTCAACATTTGTAGAAAACAGAACTTGGTAGTAGAAGACTACATCGTTCAACCAATGCTGGGGGGGGGGGGGGGGGGGGGGGGGTAATGCAAACCACAAACATTCCTTTTTTAATCTACCAGCGCTACTTCAATTCCTACTTCTCCCAGGACTTGAAAACCTAAGCCATACACAGCATCAAAACCCCACATCCGTATAATTGAGGTCATTTAGCAAGGAATACGCCCACTCCATTCTGACTAGAGACAGATTCCCTCCCCCTCCCAACAGTGGGGGTTTAATCAATGCAAAACCATTAATAGGGGTGGAGGAAGCTCTCTGAATGCGACTCAGCTCTCATCCAAACCCCACCACCACCTCCCCACAAACGTTCCTTATCACCCTGCTGAACTACACACCTAAACCAACCCACAGTAATACGAGGTCTCCATGCAAACCTGAGGACTAGAGCCTGTTGGCAGGACACAGGGATATACTGACCAGGCACCCGGAAAGAAAGAAGCGTTACCACTCCTCCGGAAGCCAGGAAGCTTAATAGTTAAAATAGGAAAGGGAGGGGTGAAAACAGAAGGGGGAGAAAAAAGGTAGGGTAGAAGTTTGTGGGGGTTTTTAAAGGAAAAGACACCTTTCCCCTTGGTAGGCAGAAGCTACCCTTAAGCACGAAAAAGGAAGGGGGGTTAAGGAGAAAAAAAAAAAACCAAAACAAAACAAACACCGAACCCACCGAGACAATAACGTGCATTTTCTGCATCACAAAAAGTTCAAGCACAGCCTGCCACACACCCGACCCGGTGTTGTATCATATCGTATCGTGTCGTGTCCGTCCCGTTCGCCCCCCCCCCCCCCCCCCCCCCCGCACTGGAGGGCGGCAGACTGACCTGTCAACAAATAGCAGCGACGGGAAGAGGAGAGGAGAGGAGAGGAGAGGAGCAACGCTGTGCTCAGCCGCTAAGAGAAGGGGGAGGAGCAGGAATCTTTTATCTTCAGGGGATTAATTCCCGTCCCCTTTTCCTTCCAGTTCCCCTTTTATTTTTTTCCCTACCCCCTCAAAAAAAAAAAAAGATAAGAAAAAAAATACTTTCTGTCTTTCCTCCTCCCCCCCCAATATTCCGACTCAGAGTTTAAAACAAAGAGACGGAAATAGCCGAGTGCGGACCGAATGAAGCCGAGTGAGCGTGTCATGCATATAGCGCATGCGCACTGTGTGTATACATACACTCAGATCTATATCCTTGCCTCTCTCGAGATATGGGATTGGTTTCGCGTAATCCATTCCTCCTATCCCACTCCATTATGCGTGTGCTGAAAGGGGAGCAGTGTCTTTCCGGTTCCCCCCTAAACTCGGGGTGGAGGATAACTCTCTGCTGTACTCAGCGTTTCTCCCTAGGGTGGCCCCTGTGGGATTCCCAGCCCAGTATTGCTCCCTCATGTGTGCACACTTTTTTCAGGTAGCATCCTTGTATGCTATCTTTTTGTCAAGATGGGAGTGATTGGGTGAGGGGTGAATTTATCCAGAAATAGCCCTTGTGCAATGCATGCTTTTCCCCTGCCCCATTTAGCCTTCTTGACACGCAGGGACAGGCACCCCTGGCACTGTTTCCCTCAAACTTGTACCTTCTCCACATGCAAAGACAAGCACCCCAGAACAATCCTCCCCAAACCTGCACATTTCCACATGCAGGGACACTTATCACTGTCACAAATGATGTGATAAACAGGGACAGACATTTTCTGCATGACCCTTCTAACATCTCCCTCACATATTGGGAGGACAAAGACTCTTGCAACATACAAGGAAAGATCTCACTGCTACTGCCCACCAACACCCTTATTTACACAGGAATAAACCCTGCACAACCCGCCAATAGTTTTTCTCCACCAACAACCTCCACACACAGGACTTAACAACCCTAGTTCTCTGTTCACAGCACAAAAAGGCACCAGAACAATCTCCCAACATTAAACTCACATATGCAACCCACCAACTTCTGTACTCTCTAGGACCCAAATACTCCCCCATCCACAGGTGTAGACTTCAGAAACAGCTCACATCCTCTCCAAGACACTCACATTTTAAGAGTCCAGAAAATGGATGTCCAATTCCTAACAGTACCAACACTCCCCAGACTGTAAAGATTAGTTGAATTTTTCAAAATAATGAGATTAATAAATAAGACTTACATTCTGAACAATTTTTATGCTTTCAGATTTCAGTGTTTAAAGCTATATCATATTTCAAAGTTTTCTCCAGAAGCATATAGGTTGTTTTTTTAACATCCTCCCACAAATAATAACATACTTCTGTAAGTTGGAGCTTTAAAAAGTCCACCAGTTACAATGAAACAGGAGCTGGGAATGCTGGTGACAAGATATTTGCAATTTTTCATTGGGTTACATAAGTCAAATACTTCAACTGAAAGCCCTGCTGAAAGACAAAGCATGAGAACAAATTTGCAAAGCAGGAACTGAGGTTGAGCTCATGCCACATAGCTGAACACTAAGATTACAAAGACAAGTACTCAAAAATTAACCTTTCCAGGGCGATCTGTGCCTTCCCTATATGCATGTTTTCTATGTAATCTAGATACATATCTTCACATTTATATACACACAAAGACTAAGCCACAATACAGTCTGCTTCCACTTTGGCTAAGAAGGCAACTAGAAACAGGGTGTTCAGTGTGGCACGTTCCTAGAAGATGTTTTGCCAGCAGGTTAACAATCCACTGAGTCTTAAGCACAGTGTATATAATGACTTTAGGGTCCGTGCTTAGCTCTAGGAATAAAGTTATCCAGAGGCTACGGTATGGTAAAAAGGCACATGCCAACACTATAGATTTGCCATATATAGCTTCAAGGTCTGTGCATCTAAGCAGCTGAGTCCTGTCTGTCAGATATCTAAATTCTGTTCCCAATTAGACTACAAAAGACTTTGCAAAAATCTTTACTTATACAAGTATATGCTACATTGCAAGGGGGACCTGCTGCCTGCCTTCTGTATTTAGGGTTCAAGAAGCCAAAAGCAACAATAACAAACTACATAAATATATGTGGAAATTAGAAACTGGACACCTGTTTCTTTGCAGCCCTAATATTTCCAGATTCAAACACTGCAGATGTAGAAAAAAATATTAAATCTAGAGTCTATAGTTTCAGCACTGTTAGGTTATGTGATAAAGCTCATCTGCACACCCACAGAGGAGCTCAGAGAGACAATGGCAGGAGGGGGAGCCCAAATAATACCCTGCCAGGCTACTCTCAGGCCCATCACAGGGGCCATCAGTACATCAGAGGCTGCACAAGCCCAGAGGAGCACAGGGACACACAGTGGTAGGCGGGAGCCCAAATCAGGGACTCTGATCAGGACCCAAATCAGGGACTCAGGGACTCTGTGGGAAAATAGAGGGGTAAGGGGATAAAAGGGCCAGTTGAGTGTAAATAGTGTGCTGGTCAGTACACTTGCTTGGCTACGCCCAGAGCCTGACCTACTTATTAAATTCCTTTCTAACTCTTTCCTGGGTGAGGGCTCTCTATTCTGTGTGCATGTGTGTGTATGGAGGTCTGAATGCCAGCAACTGGAGTCAGACCACAGGTTGGAGGGCCCATGTGTCCATGGTGCCAGCGTAACCAGATGTAACCAAAATGATTAGTTTGTTCTTTTATAACTAAGCAACATAGAGATAGGAGTGGGGTAGACAATACTTTAATGTTGTGTTTGTACATCTATGGCTATGGATATGCTACTATGCTGTAACCAGATGTAACCAAAATGATTAGTTCGTTCTTTGTAACTAAGCAACATAGAGATAGGAGCAGGTTAGACAATGCTTTGATATTGTGTTTGTACACCTATGGCTATGGATATGCTACTATGCCCAAAGACAATTGGACAAGGAGTAGTACGGACATGCTGCTATGTTCCCAGTACAGCCCCAGCCCATCTTGACAACGAGTCGAGGGTGGTTAGAATAATTGGTTTGTCTTAAGGGTGCCAAATCATTGTTAGGGACCATGCACCATGAAGAAGGGAAGCAAGTTACATAAGCAAGGTGATATTGCGCATGCCCAGAAGAAGGGGCCAACTAAAGGACACACCTGTACGACCACCAAGGACCACCAGAGACCCCCACGGAAGCCCCTCGGAGCTCAAGGACGCATGCGTAATGACCACGCAAATATGATAATTAGTTCTGGGAAATAGAATGAATATGCATGATCATTCCGGGAAATTTGATGCATATGCATGTAATTGGACAATATAAGCTTTGGTTGATGTAACCTGCGGTATGCACACTAGGTGGAACGATGCCCCGTGCATCCGGCGCCGTAATAAAGAATGCCTGCTTCTTAATACTACATTGGTGTTAAGGAGTTTGATTCCCGATTTTGGTGACAGCTTTGGCGACCCAGATGGGACCCTGCTTCTGAATTTCGACAGATCCGAGGGATCGCAGGACCTCCAGCTGGCACCGAGGGATTCTCGTGGAGAACCTCCGATCCCCGGACCGAAGAATTCTGAGCAAGATCCCCTGGAACAAGGTAATAAGGCATTCTTCTAACGGGTAACAGAACTTTAGGTAGGACGTGGGTTAGAGTCCCACCAAAGGTAGGACGTGGGTTAGAGTCCCACCAAGCCTGCTCGTAAGGCGCGGCGAAAGCTACGCAGGGTTGGGCTAAGAGGTACCTCGGTTGGTAAGTCTCTGCTAGGCGAAAGCCTGTGGAGCGGGGCCCAAGGGGGAGTCTTCAACGGGGGGTTGAAGTCTCCAAGGTTGGGATTTCTGGCAGGGGGCTGGAATCCCAGAGGGAGCTCCAACAAGGGTTGGGGTCCCTCTGACTAGTGCCTGTGATAGTGCACAATCACAAGCACTAGTCTTTTGGGAAACGGGTACATTTCCGAGTAAGAAAACCATCCGCAAAGAACACCTTTGGGATGTATTTTAAAACATTGGAAAGATCTGGGGGGTGATCCTTTGACTCGGAAACAATTAATTCAATATTGCAATCATTGGTGGCCAATGTATACTTTGGAAGGTGGGGAGAAATGGCCAAAGAATAGTCCATCGCAATATAATACCATCTTGCAATTAATGTTATTTTGCAAAAGGGAAGGTAAATGAGATGAAATAGCTTATGAGGTATTTATTTTTGCTTTGAGAAATCATCTGGAGTGGCAAAAACAGTGTGGGATTATCCAGTAAGATTTTATGGTATTGACTTTGGAAAAAAACAGGGAAGGAATAAGAGTTTAAGATTATGTTGCTCTGCCTGTAGCATTGGAAAAGGGAATGTCCCAAAGTGAGACAATTGGATCCTTCGCTACAGGCAATTAAGTTGATGACTCTGAATGATGAGGACTGAAGGAGATCGGGGGAGTCAACCCCAGCTGAACGCCTGGTTACATTAAAGCTGGGGAATGATGAAGTAGAATTTTTAGTTGATACAGGGGCAACATATTCGGTATTAAATATATGCAAAGGGGGGTTTAGTCATAAAACTGTAAGTGTTGTTGGGGGAGCAGGGCAGAAGGAAAACCGGCCGTTTTTACAACCTTTGAAATTCAAATTGGGAAAGCAATGAGTAACTCATCAATTTTTGTATATGCCAGAATGTCCATCATCTTTGTTAGGAAGAGATATATTGAGTAAACTGAATGCACAAATAATTTTTAAAAATGGGGAGACTCAGCTGTTAATACCTGAATCAAAAGCTGTGGAAGCGAGAATTTTTATGTTACAGAACACACCAAGACCAAAGGAAGAAATTCCTGCAGAAGTGGAGGATGCAGTAACACCCTTGGTATGGGCTAGTGGAATCCCAGGTCGGTCTAAATTGGCGGAACCAGTAAAGGTTGTTCTAAAATCTGGAACTAAACCGGTAAGACAAAACCAGTATCCTATTAACTGGGAAGCTAGAAAGGGGTTGGAAGAATTAATAATGAAATTTTTGAATTATGCATTATTGATAGAGTGTGAATCAGAATATAATACCCCGATATTGCCAGTGAAAAAGCAGAATGGCAAGGAATATAGGTTAGTTCAAGATTTAAGAGCCGTAAATCAGATTGTTCAAGACATTCACCCAGTAGTAGCTAACCCATATACCTTGCTGACATCCTTAAAAGAAAAACATAAGTGGTTTAATGTACTTGATCTCAAGGATGCTTTCTTCTGCATACCTCTAGACAAAGATAGCCTGGCAATATTTGCCTTTGAATGAGAAAGCCCCACCACTGGACGCAAGACACAACTCACCTGGACGGTGCTACCTCAAGGGTTCAAAAATAGTCCTACAATATTTGGTAATCAATTGGCAAAGGAATTGGAAGTGTGGAAAAAAGAAAATTCAGAAGGAATAATATTGCAGTATGTAGATGACATCTTGATAGCAGCAGAGACTCGAGAGGACTGTTTACAAGTGACCATCAGCTTGTTGAATTTTTTGGGACAAGCAGGATACCAAGTATCAAAAAGCAAGGCCCAGACTGGGAAAGAGACTGTGATATATTTAGGCTTTGAAATTTCGCAAGGACAAAAAAGATTGGGAGCAGGCAGAAAGGAAGCAATTTGTCAAGTTCCAGAACCCAGAATGATACGGGAATTGCGGAAGTTTTTGGGTATGGTCGGGTGGTGTCAATTGGGGATCCTCAATTATGGACTGTTAGTAAAACCTCTTTATGAAGCTTTGAAAGGATCCCAGAAGAATCACCTGTTATGGACACCTGAGTGTTGGACAGCTTTTAAAAATCTGAAGGCAGCTTTGATGTCCGCACCTGCGTTAGGATTCCCAGATTTAGCAAAGCCTTTTGAATGTTTGTGCATGAGCGACAACATCTTGCTTTGGGTGTGTTGACTCAAAAATTAGGAACTTGGAAATGGGCCATTGGGTATTTTTCTAAGCAGTTGGATAATGTCAGCAAGGGATGGCCTGGATGTTTGAGAACTGTGGCAGCAACTGTACTCTTAATCCAAGAAGCAAGGAAATTAACCATGGGGCAGAAAATTAAGGTTTATGTCCCACATATGGTAATTTCTGTCTTGGAGCAAAAAGGGGGGCATTGGCTGTCCCCAAGCCGCATGCTCAAATACCAGGTCACTCTCTTGGAACAGGACGATGTGGAACGTAAAACTACAACAGCAGTGAACCCGGCAATGTTTTTGAGCTCGGAAATGGGTGAGTCTTTACACCATGATTGTTTGCAAACTATTGAACAGGTATATTCTAGCAGACAGGTCCTGAAGGAAGAACCGTTGCCTAATCCTGATTTGGAGCTGTTTACGGATGGAAGCAGTTTTGTCCGAGATGGAAAAACGGATGGCGGGGTATGCAGTGGTTACCACCACCCAAGTGATGAAAGCTGAAGCACTCCCTGTGAATACATCAGCACAGAAAGCAGAATTAGTGGCTCTAGGACAAGCTCTGAGAATCGCTAAAGGAAAATGGGTGAACATTTGGACTGATTCAAAATATGCATTTGGCGTGGTTCACACACATGGAGCTATCTGGAAGGAAAGAGGACTGTTGTCAGCTCAAGGATCGCCCATCAAATATAAGGAAGAAATTCTTCAGCTCCTCCAGGACATCCAGCAGCCCAAGGAAGTAGTGGTAATGCATTGTAAAGCACATCAATTTGGACAAACCGTGGTAAATGTGGGCAACCGATTGGCTGATAAAACTGCTAGAGAGGCAGCGGAGCAAAGCATCCTTGCCCTGGTACCAGTAAAACAGGTAAAACTTCCAACCCCGAAACCAAACTATGGTAAGTTGGATAGATTATTGGCAGAACAGTTGAGAGCAGCAGAAAATGAGGATGGATGGTGGGTAACACCCATCCGGCAAGTCATAGTTACCCCACAAATAATGATAAAAATAGCAGAGAAAAAACATAGAGAAACACATGGGGGAATTGAAGTGATGATTGTGGATTTACAGAAATCAGTTATCTGTGTGGGAATGACAGGGATAGTGAAATCAATAATAGCAAAATGCAAACAAATTGGTTAGGCCAAATCTTGGGGCATTTTGGATTTCCTCTTAAAGGATGGATAGTTGGATAGTCTTAAAGGATGGAGTTGTTACAGACAATAATTATTTTCATTATAGTTGTTTTGATGATTTGTTTGGTTTATCAATGTTTAAAGAAAATGTTGACACAGACAATGTCTAGGAACTCTATAGCAATTTTAAAATCAGTGATGAAGCATCGTACACCAATGCCGGGAGAGAAGCCACCTGCTTATGTTGAGATATGAAATATTAAGAATGGAAGTATTGAAAAGATGATTATTTCAAAACTTCCAAAGGGGGGAAATGTAACCAGATGTAACCAAAATGATTAGTTTGTTCTTTTGTAACTAAGCAACATAGAGATAAGAGCAGGGTAGACAATACTTTAATGTTGTATTTGTACATCTATGGCTATGGATATGTTGCTATGCTCCCAGTACAGCCCCAGCCCATCTTGACAATGAGTTGAGGGGTAGTTAGAATGATTGGTTTGTGTTAGAATAGGAATAAGGGTGCCAAATCATTGTTAGGGACCATGCACCATGAAGAAGGGAAGCAAGTTACATAAGCAAGGTGATATTGCGCATGCCCAGAAGAAGGGGTCAACTAAAGGACACACCTGTACGACCACCAAGGACCACCAGAGACCCCCACGGAAGCCCCTCAGAGTTCAAGGATGCATGCGTAATGACCATGCAAATATGATAATTAGTTCTGGGAAATAGAATGAATATGCATGATCATTCCGGGAAATTTGATGCATATGCATGTAATTGGACAATATAAGCTTTGGTTGATGTAACCTGCAGTATGCACGCACGGTGGAACGATGCCCCGTGCATCTGGCGCCGTAATAAAGAATGCCTGCTTCTTAATACTACATTGGTGTTAAGGAGTTTGATTCCCGATTTCAGTGACACCAGCAACAGGAGCAAGTGAGGGTGCGTGAGTGTATGATCAGTTGCAAAGATCAAGCCGGACTAGCTGGTGAATAGGTGATGTGCCCTGGGAGCAAGGGGGTGAGTGGATCTCTAAGGGCCACATCTGGGTGTGAGAATGCCTGTGTATCTCTAAAGGCAAGAGCACAGGGGGGCCTGCTATGGGATCAGGGGAAGTCCTGGTCAGCTGTGTATTTGTGACAGTCTATACCAGCAACTGGAGTAGGGCTGTGGCCTTGGGTGCTCCTATGTCCAAGTGCCAGCAACTGGGGAGACTGGGATCCAGGGGCAGCTGCTGTGTAGACTAAGTGTCTGAGCTCAGCTGCTGGAGGGATCCACTTTCTACATACGTGTATGTATGTTCTCACTAGTGGACTTCCATCCTGTCCAGCCCGAGAGGGGAGCAGGATGAGGCCATTGGTGCTGACAGTGTTCATGTTGGTGCTATGAGTGTCTTTCTGTGATCTGTGTGGCCAGCCAAGTATATATGTAGCATATATGTGTGCTTTGTGTGTGTGTGTGTGTGCCTGCTGGGAATACATCTTCAGCCTTGCTACTGGTGGGACCTGGAGACATGGAGCAGCAGCAGCCTCACCTTTCTCAGGCTGTTGGATCTGCATGATATATTTTCCTCTAACCAGCCCTTCTCTTGTCATAGATATTTTTACAAGATGGTGCCCAGAGCAATATGACATGGCCATGTCTCCTCAAACAAATGATTTATTTTAAAATACCCTTGATAATAAGGCTATGAAATGACTGCCCTAAGCCTCTAAATAGCTGAGGCCATGATTTGCTCTCACTTTAATCACGCTGCCCTAACATCAGTTCTGCCACCTTTGACACCACCATACAAGAGTGTGTTATCCTACGTATGATATTTCTGAAAGACAAGGTCAGTAACTACACTATCTAACATCATAACTGAGTGGATATAAGCAGTTGCGTGAACAGCAGGACTTGGGACTAGGAGAAAACTGAAACTTCTTGCTAGCATTGCAGTCAGTGCTATTGCACTCAAACTAAAAAGAAAAAAAAAGATAAATACATGGGTGAAACAAGAACAAGCATTTAAAGAATTCCTTTAGTAAGCTCTGAAAGCTTTAATCCTCACACTTTCCACACAAAACAAAGCATAATAAGAACATGAGGAAATTGAAGTAGTATTAAGAAATTAGCACAAGCCTCAGCTTCTGGAGGCATGGGATTTCTGGTTAAAAAGATAACCCCTCTAAGAGAATCCATGTCAGTGTTCATGATGAGAAAAAAAGTTCAGGGTGAAAGAAGTTAACTATCTCATTTGGGACTCCCCTCTACCAGTGAAAAGGTACTAGTTAGCAACAGCATATTAGCAATAATGGCTTAGACAAGAAATGACCAGAAAATATCCAAGCCATAATAAAAATATCAAATATATTTTATGGGCACTATTAAAGTACAACCCATACAAAAACATGATAATGATTCTAGTATAAGATTGAGCACAAATGGCTATGGAAGATGATACAACATTTACAAACAGCCAAAGTCAGGAACTGGTTTAAACCAGCTGCTGCTGAGATCCCATAGAAAGCAATAAAAAAAGGACTGCCAAACAAAGAAACCAAAATAGTCTAGGTTTGCAAAAGCAAGAATACCTAAAATGACTAAATCATTATCCTGGGAAGACAGAACAACTTTCTCTACACTCACAGAGTGTTACTTTTAAAAAACAAACAACACACGCACACAAACACACTGATTTATTGGGATTCTTTGCTTTATTGGGGTAATGCTTGCATGGGGAATCAAATCTCTCAAACAGGATAGCCAGTCATTATTTGAATGGTGACACCAGGCTCTGTTAGAAGCATCCTTATAATGGTGTCTTCAGCTGGATCAGGTGAGACTCACTGAACTGTTTTTCTGGTGAACTCTTATATTCCAGCTAGCTCGTGGTTCTATGTGAGCACTTCAGCATATGCATGATCAGTTTCTATTATCTTAAGCTATATACGAAACATAGAATCATAGAATCATAGAATGGTTTGGGTTGGAAGGGACTTTTAAAGGTCATCTAGTCCAGCTCCCCTGCTACAGGCAGGGACATCTGTCACTAGATCAGGTTACTCAAAGCCCCATCCAACCTGACTTTGAACACTTCCAGGGATGGGGCATCCACAACTTCTCTGGACAACCTGTTCCGGTGTCTCACCACCCTTACAGTGAAGAATTTCTTCCTTATGTCCAATCGAAACCTACCCTCTTTCAGTTTAAAACTGTTGCCCCTTGTCCTGTCACTACAGGCCCTGGTAAAAAGTCACTCTCTGTCTTTCTTATAAGCCCCCTTTATATATTGAAAGGCCACAATAAGGTCTCCCCAGAGCCTTCTCTTCTCCAGGCTGAACAACTCCAACTCTCTCAGCCTTTCTTCAGAGGAGAGGTGTTCCAGCCCTCTGAACATTTTCATGGCCCTCCTCTGGACCCACTCTAACAGGTCCATGTCCTTCTTGTGCTGGAGACCCCAGAGGTGGATGCAGTACTCCAGGTGGGGTCTCATGAGAGTGGAGTAGAGGGGCAGAATGACCTTCCTCGACCTGCTGGCCATGCTTATTTTCATGCAGCCTAGGATACGATTGGCTTTCTGGGCTGCAAGCGCACGTTGCCGGCTCATGTCCAATTTTTCATCCACCAGTATATCCCCAAGTCCTTCTCTGCAGGGCTGCTCTCAATCCCTTCATCCCCCAGTCTGTATTGATACTGGGGATTCCCCTGACCCAGGTGCAGGACCTTGCACTTGGCCTTGTTGAACTTCATGAGGTTCACATGGGCCCACTCCTCAAGCCTGTCAAGATCCCTCTGGATGGCATCTCTTCCCTCTAGCAAATCAACTGCATCACTCAGCTTGGTGTCATCTGCAAACTTGCTGAGGATGCACTCAATCCTACTGTCTACATCGTTGATGAAGATATTAAATAGTACTGATCCCAGTATGGACCCCTGAGGGATACCACTTGTTACTGGTTTCCACTTGGACATTGAGCCATTGACTGTAACTCTTTGTACACAGCCATCCAGCCAGTTCCTTATCCACCTAACAGTCCATCCATCAAACCCATATCTCTCCAATTTAGAGGCAAGAATGTTGTGGGGGACTGTATCAAAGGCCTTACAGAAGTCCAGGTAGATGACATGCGTAGATATCATACCTTAACTATCTCAACTATGTAAAAAATTACTGTCTTATGTGGCCATTCCCACATGTGCAAGACCAGTTTCTAATGATGTGGTGGGTTGGCCTTGGCTGGCTGCCTGACACCCATCCAGCTGCTCTGTCACCCCTCCTCCTCAACAGAATGGGGAGAAGAAAATAAGATGGAAAAACTCATGGGGTCAAGATAAAGACAGGGAGATCACTCATCAGTTACCGTCATGGGCAAAACAGACTCAACTTGGGGACAATTAATTCAATTTATTGCCAATTAAAAATAGGATGGTGAGAAACAAAGACAAAAACTAAAACACCTTCCCCCCACCCCCCCTTTTTTTCCCAGGCTCAACTTCACTCCTTCATTCCCAATCCTGACTCCTCTACCTCCTCCCTGCCACCACTCCCAGCAGCACAGGGGGGATGGGAAATGGAGGGTTGCCATCAGTTCATAACACTTTGTCTCTGCTGCTCCCTCCTCCTCACACTTTTCCCCTGCCCCAGTGCAGGTCCATCCCATGGGCTGCAGTCCTTCAAGAAAATCTCCAGCGTGGGTCCTCTTCACAGGCCACAGTTTCTGTCAGGAGAGCCTCCTCCAGCATGGGGTCTCCACTGGCTGCAGTTCCTTCAGAGCATATCCACCTGCTCTGGCATGGGGAACTCCATGGGCTGCAGTGTGGATATCTGCTCCAGCATGGTCCTCTCCATGGACTGCAGGGAAATATCTGCTTCAGTGCCTGAAGTACCTTCTCCCTCTCCTTCTTCTCTGACCTTGGTGTCTGCAGGATTGTTTCTCTCTTTTTTTTTTCCTCACTCCTCACTGCCTGTGCAGCGTTTTTTACCCTTTCTTAAATTTGTTTTCAGAGAGGCACCACCAGCTTCTCTGATTGGCTTTCCTTTGGCCTGTGTTGGGTCCATGTTTTGCACCAGGACATGCTGGTCCATTATGATCCCAGTGAGAAAGGCACTCAGATTCTGTAAGGTATAATTTAAAATACTATTTATTAGAGCTAACACTGTAAGGAGAGAATAATATAAATAATCGTACGCCTCTTTACATGTTGGGAGCCCTGTGTGGTGCTTAGTTGCCGGCTGGGGTTAAACCATGACAGCGGTGTAGCATCGAACAGAACTCCAACCGACATGCAGCATACCATGCAGTCACCATCCATAGCAGAGATTCTTCCCTTTTGGTCTTTCAAGCTATTATAGGATTTTCTTACAAGGAAACAGCTCTATTTATCATATCTACAGTCAAACAGAAATTATGTTCACAAGAACTTCTTGCTGCACTGTTAGATAAAGACAAGGTCACGCACATGGCATAATCGCTGGTACCGAGTGGGAGCTGCCTGCAGGCTCCTGTGTTGCAATGAGGTGGCTGAGTTTATCCTGCGGCCAAGGGCTGTGCGCAGCACAACACAGGCCCGAAGGCTACATTGTACGTGTAGTGCAGCACAGCACAGGTCTGGACATACTTGAGTTAACTATTATGTGGATCACTAACTCCTCGATGTACAATGGTCTTTCGGTCAGGATCACTACAGTCCATTGCTGAGCTGGCTGGAACTGGCTATATCTGGCACAGAGTAGCCCCTGGCCTCTTCTCACAGAGGCCACCTCTGCAGACCCCTCCCACCCACCACCAAAACCTTGCCATGCCAACCCCAATACAAATGACCATTTAAAATTATCTTACTTATGTACAGTTCAGTCAATTCCTTTCTCTACAGCAGGAACTAACTGGGGGGAATCACTGCCAAATTCTTGGACTGCCAAATTCTCCACCTAGGATGTTAATCAACACATTGAAGCATAGAAGTAGTGCCTATAATTTGGCCTATGCACAGCAGAGGCTGCCTGTGGGAACCACCTGGACTGTCCAGAATCCTACCCACCCAGAGAGTGGTCCTGTAGCTATTAGTTGATTTGTTGACTGAACTTCTATGCAGATTCACAATCACCTTGTCTCAAATCAATCCATTGTCTCATCTAGGTAGAGACAAGCTGGGGAGTTCCTGGACCACCCAAGAATTAATGACTAGGCCCACCAGGTATACACACAAGCACAGCCCTGATATTCAGATATAACACAATTGCAACTATAGGGCAAACTTGAATTTCCTCCCTGTATCACAATTATAACTTAAATTCCATAGGTTTTTCCAGGCTGTAAAAGAACATTGCCTTATTCAATCATGTCTCTATACTAATGCGTGCAGCATGAAGAATAAACAAGAGGAGCTAGAAGCTTTGGCCCAGTCCCAGAGCTATGACATCACTGGCATAAGCAAAACCTGGTGGGATGAGTCCTGTGACTGGTGTGCCATGATGGATGGTTATAGGCTCTTCAGGAGGGATAGGCAGGGCAGGTGAGGCAGGGGGTGGTGCTGTATATAAGGGAGGGGTTGGATTGTATGGTGCTTGCAGTTGGCGACAACACAGTTGAGAGCCTCTGGGTAAGGATTAAAGGGAAAGCAAATAAAGCAGATGTTGTTGTGGGAGTCTACTATCGACCGCCCAGCCAGGATGACGACACCAATGAATTATTCTATAAGGAATTGAGGGATATCTCTAGATCAGTTGCCCTTGTCCTTATGGGTGATTTTAACTTCCCAGATATCAGCTGGGAATATCATACAGCAGGCACAAACAGGTCCAGGAAATTCCTGAAGCATGTTGAAGATAACTTCTTGGTGCAGGTACTAAGGGAGCTGACTAGGAAAAGTGCCCTCCTAGATTTGTTTGTAAATAGAGAGGGACTCGTGGGCGAAGTGGTGATTGGTGGCTGTCTTGGTCACAGGGACCATGAAGTAGTTGAGTTTCAAATTGTTGACGATAGGAGAAAAACTGCCAGCAAAACTTCGACCCTGGATATGGGGAGAGCAGACTTTGGGTTGCTGAAGGAACTAGTTAGTAAGGTCCCCTGGGAATCTGCTTTTGAAGGTATTGGGGTCCATGAATGCTGGTCACTTTTTAAGAGCCATCTCTTAAGAGCGCAGGAGCAGGCAATTCCAAAGTGTCAGAACTCAAGCAAGTGGGTCAGAAGGCCAGCTTGGATGGTGAAAGGTCTCGAGGGCAAGACTTATGAGGAGCGGCTGAGGTCACTTGGCCTGTTCAACTTAGAGAAGGCTGAGGGGTGACCTCATCGCAGTCTACAACTTCCTCAAGGGGGGCAGTGGAGGAGGAGGTGCTGATCTCCTCTCTCTGGTGACCAGCGATAGGACACGAGGAAATGGAATGAAGCTGCGTTGGGGGAAGTTCAGATTGGACATTAGGAAAAGGTTCTTCACTGAGAGGGTGGTCAGTCACTGGAACAGGCTCCCCAGGGAAGTGGTCACGGCAACAAGCCTGTCAGAGTTCAAGGAGGGTCTGTACGACACTCTTAGTCATATGGTTTAGTTTTAGGTAGTCCTGCGAGGAGCAGGGAGTTGGACTTGATGATCCTTATAGGTCCCTTCCAACTCTAGATATTATGTGATTCTATGATTCTATGATGTGTGAACTTGTTCTAGACAAATAAACCTTAGCAAACAACTTTTGGTTCTTCTTCCCAGGGCTCATCTTTCTCCCTAGATGCTATCAGTGCTCCACAGACCTTTGCCAACTGCTAGTACTATGAGTGCAACTCACCTATTAGCTGTAACAGACTGCTCAGTGTTTCTAAACACCCTTTTTCCCCCGGCACAAATCTGAACTCAGCCCTGGATTCATTCAGGTTTCTTTATTCAGGGATACAGAGAATAACAAGCATAATACTGTACCAGAAAACTGTGGTGGGTTAACCTTGGCTGGCTGCCAGGTGCCCACCAAGACACTCTCTCACTCCCCTTCCTCAGCAGGGCAGGGGGAGAAAATAAGAAAATAAGCTCATGGGTTGAAGTAAGGACAGGGAGGTCACTTACCAATTATTTTCACAGGCAAAACAAGCAACGGTCTTAGATTTCCCAAGACCTGTTTCCTCCTTTTACATGATGAACATTATTATGGTGTTAAGGATGTCAGGAAGATATTTTGGGCGAGAAACTTTTGTGAGTGTTGTGGGTTGACCCCAGCCAGCAGCCAAGCACCCACCCTGCCTTTTGCTCAGTCCCCTCTCCTGGGAAGGGGGAGAAAATAGAAGGAAGGCAAAAAGACTCAAGGATCAAGATAATGACTGTTTAATAGGGAAAGCAAAAGCTGCACGAGCAAGCAAAGCGAAAAGAGGAATTCATTCACTACTTCCCATTGGCAGGCAGATGTTTAGCCACTTCCTGGAAAGCAGGGCCTCAGCACGCATAATAGTTGCTTGGGAAGACAAACATCATAACCACGAACGTTCCCCCCTTCCTCCTCCTTTCCCTGAGATTTTATTGCTGAGCACGACATCATATGGTATGGAATATCCCTTTGGTCAGTTTGGGTCAGCTGTCTTGGCTATGTTCCCTCACAGCCTCTTGCCCACTCCCAGCCTACTTGTTTAGCGGTGGATGGGGGGGTGGGGGGGGAAGAGAGAGAGAGAGAGAGTGTGAAAGCCTTGACACTGTGCAAGCACTGTTCAGCAGTAGCCAAAACAATGGTGTTTTATCAACACTGGTTTAGCCACAAATGCAAAGCACAGCACCATATGGGCTGCTATGAAGAAAGTCAACTTCATGACTTCATCCCAGCCAGACCCAGTACAGTGAGCTTTGTCAGACATTGTATAATCATGGCCATAGCTGCAATTATTATTGTCGGCTCTGCTTGTCTCGCAACTGTGCAGTTAATTTGGGAACAAGGATAAGGTGCCCCAGCTGCAGGCTGTTGTGCAGGTCTGGAGAATGTTTAGAGAGGCACAAGGCCCTGGCTGTTAAAGAACAAACCGATTATTTGGCTATGATTTTCTGTGAGAAGTGCAAGGCCTATGTAGAAAAGCATCACAAATGTAAAGGCTGGAAGCGCAGAATGTTCTATGAACAGATCTGTAACATGAACCAGCACCAGCGTTTCATGCCCATGATCAAAAATCCAGAAAGAGGGCAGGGCTATATTATCTATGACATGCAAGAAACCAGGACACTTATTCTTCGGTCAATGAAGACCTTATAGAACATTTTAAACAGCTCCAGCTGACTGACTGAGGAGGGAGAAGACAGAAACATGCCGGGAACTGTCAAGTTCCTGTGTTTTTAGAACATTAATACTTTGGAAGCAACAAGACTCAGGCTTTGAGTACACAGCCTAGCAACCTATGGACCAAAGCTACTGCAAAAAGAGCAAGGGGAGCAGAAAGAGCAATGGGGGTGTTGCAAAGCTGAAAGACTATGATTATTATCAGGTACAGAGGAGTAGCAGCCAAGAAGGAGGGCATAAAGGGGCTGGTGGTGCTGTTAATTCTGGGGTATTGGCTCACAGGCTAGCAAAACAGAAAAAACTGTTACAACAAAGACTGCTAATTAGAAAAGCTAAATGAATTTTGCATTACTACAAGCATCTTGTTGGCAAGGGCTTATGACACCATCAAGCGTGATCCAGAGGTTCAGGGCTAGGCAATGTGTAGAAGAATACAAATTTGTTAATTTAGACCAGGTATGATTTCATGAAGCTTATGAAACATTTGTTTGGGAGGTAGAGCAAAATTTTGACCACTTAGGACACCTGTTTGAACCTGGTGATTGTGCTCGGCTCTGTCTTGAAGCTGCCCGCATGCACAACTCTATACTTTCCTGCTGTCAATTTAAGCAATATGAATGCTGTGAAATTTTTAGACTGGGTCAGTATTCTCCTGCAAAGTAAGAGCGAGCTGTGTTTTGATCAGACTTTCCACCTGGCTATCATTATTGTAAAAGCTGTTGGGGGTTGCGGTACACAGAACTCTGCAGTCTATCCCCCATTCCAAAATTATAGACAAAAAGTGGCCCTATTTAATTATCTATCTAAATAACAACGACAATAATCTCTGTTTTGCTGGGAGTTCACGGTGCTTACAGCAGCGAGGGATCTGGCAGATGAAGAAAAAAAGAGCTACATGACAAACTGGGGCAGTCTGTGCCCAGGAAGGTTATGCTGAGTGAGATCATCTTGTTTAACAACTTGCTACATGTTAATATACGTGTTATCCCTCCTATCTGAGGGTAAAAAAGGCTGGGGGATTTTAAAAGTCAAATGATGGGCTTGAATATCCCAAGACCTCTTTACTTCTTTTACACGATGAACATTATTATGGTGTTAGGGACATCAGGAAGGTATCCGGAGTGGGTAAGAAACTTTTGTGAGCTTTGTCATATGCTGTATAATCACATCCATAGCTGTAAATATTATTGCCGGCTCTGCTAGTTGCACGACTGTGCATTTAGCATGGGTATGAGAATAAGGTGCCCTAGATGCAGACTGCTGTGCAGGTCCGGGGAATGTTTAGAGAGGCACAAGGCCCTGGCTATTAAAGAACAAACCAATTGTAGAAAAGCATCACGAATATAAAGGCTGGAAGGGTGGAACGTGCTACGAACAGATCTATAATGCACCAGATGCAGGACTTGGCATTTGTCCTTGTTCATTTCATCAGGTTCCTGTTGGCCCATTCCTCCAGCCTGCTTAGATCCTCTGAATAGCAGCCCTGCCCTCAAGCATATCAAGCTCCCACACCCCTCAATTTCATGTCATCTCCAAACTTGATGAGAGTACACTCTGTCACTTCTTCTAGATCATTGATAATGATGTTAACCAGGGCAGGTCTCAAGATAGACCCCTGTGGTATTCCGCTTGTTACCAGCCTCCAGATAGAGTACCACTACCCTTTGAACCTGACCATCCAACCAGATTTTTACCCATCAAGTTATCCATCCATCCTGACCATAACATCCTAACTTGGATATCTTTAGTAAATCCAGAAATGTATTCCAAGAAGACTTGCTCCATGATTTTCCCAAGAACCAAAGTGAGGCTGACCTGTTTATAGTTCCGTGGATCATCCTTGACTGAAGATCTTATGGTTAATGATCAGAGGATAGACCAACGTGGCTGATGTTGTGGAAGGCATCTACTAGAGACTCCCTAACCAAGAAGAGAAAGACAGCTCTTTAAATAGCTGAAACAAGCCTCTCGATCACAAGCCTTAGTACTCATAGGAGACTTCAACAACCCTGATATCTGCTGGAATGGAAATATGTCTGTGCACAAACAAGCCAGGAGACTTCTGGACAGTGCTGAAGACAATTTCTTGATGCAAGTGTTCAGGGACTGCATAGGGACTGGAATGTTGCAACGGACGGATACAGGTTCTTTAGGAAGGTAAGGCCAAAAAGGTGAAGAATAGGGGTTGTACTCTACGCAAACACATGGCCTGAATTCATGGAGCTTTGCCTTGGAGCAGGTGATGAGCCAGTTGGCCTGTCTGCCAATCTTTATTCAGAAGCTCTCAACACAGATAACATGATGGTGGGTGTCTTCTACAGACCACCTGTATTGGGTATATATGGCACGGTTTTGGTAGCAGGGGTGGCCTCTGTGGGAAAAGGTAAGGGGCTGCCCCATGCCAGACAGAGCCAGTTCCAGCTGGCTTGGCAACAGACCCACCACAGGCCAAAGCTGAGTCCATCAGTGAAGTTTGTGGCACCTCTGTGAAAACATATTTAAGAAAGGGCCAAAAACCCCACCAGACAGAGAGACAAAGAGGGAACAAAAAGAGTGAGAAACAGCAAAGGGAACACCAAGGTCAGAGAAGGAGGGGAAAGAGGTGCTCCATGGCACCACAGCAGATATTCCCTGCAGCCTGTGGAAGACCCCACACCAGAGCAGATTTTCCTGACATAAACTGCGGCCTGTAGAGAACTCACTACCCTAATATATTTTAATTGGTAATAAATTAAATTAATTTTCCCCAACTTGAGTCTGTTTTGCCCACGACAGTAACCGGTAAGCAATCTCCCTGTCTTTATCTTGACCCATGAGCTTTCTCATCCTATTTTCTCCCCCTGTCCTGTTGAGGAGAGGGAGTGAGTGAGCAGCTGGGTGGGAGTTTGGCCCTTAGCCAAGGCTAATCCAACACACCACCTGATCAAGAAGTAGATGAGGCTTCCTCCAGTTGTTTAAAGGAGTCTTCATGTGTGCAGGCCCTGGTACTCATGGGGGACTGTAAACACCCTGATATCTGCTGGAAAGGCAATATGGCTGGGTGCAAGCAATCCAGGAGACTTCTTGAGTGTGCCAAAGAATTTCTTGATGTAGATGATCAAAGAGCCAACTAGGGGAGATGCTCTGCTGGATCTGTTACTCACAAACAAAGAAGAGCTGGCTGGGGATGTGAACATCAAGGGCAGCCTTGGCTGCAGCAACCATGAGATGGTGGAGTTTAAGATCCTGAGACAAGGAAACAAGGCAAACAGTAGAATCCCATTCTTGGACTTCAGGAGAGCAAATTTCAGCTTATTTAGGGATCTGCTTGACAGGCTCCCATCTCAGAGGAGAACCTCCTCAAAGCACAAGAACAGTCTATTCTGACATGCAGGAACTCTAGCAGGCGTGGCAGAGGGCCAGCATGGATGAACAGGGGACTCCTGACTGAACTCAAATGCAAAAAGGAGGTACAAAGAAGTTGGATGTGGAGAATGGGCTACCCAAGAGGAATATAGAGACATTACCCAAATACACAGGGATGGAGTTAGGATAGCCAAAGCTTAGCTGGAGTTGGAACTAGTGAGGGATGTGAGGTACAACAAGAAGGGCTTCTCTAAGTATAATAGCAGTAAAAGAAAGGCTAAGAAAAAATGTGGGCTCCAACTCAATGGGGCAGGGGGACCTAGCGAATGAGGATGTGGAAAAGGCTGAGGTACTCAATTTCCTTGCCTCCGTTTTCATTGGTAAAGATTTCTCTCAGGTCTCTGAGTCTACTGATAGAGTCTAGGGGGAGTAAAGCATTACCCACAGTAGAGGAAGACCGAGTTAGAGAGTACTTAAGACAACTGAACATACACAAGTTTTATTAATAGTCAAAGTGTTGCTATCACCGATCAGAAAGCAAGAGGGTAGCAGTCTCCAGTTTAACAGTGAATGCTGTTAACTAGAGAGAAAGGTCCATTAATAAATGTTTCAATTTGCAAATGAAATTGCCAAAACTAAGGTCCATGTTGTAGCACAATGGTGCTTTAATGACATTCCTTCCTTCTGTGCCAACTCTCAGCATAAAATTTAATTCTCTGACTTGAGACATTTGACAAATATTTAAGATTAACAAACTAAAGCACTCTCCCTAAGATTCAGATTTAATTGAGACTTTAGACATGTTTGAATATAAGTTTAAAGCTTATAACCAAAGCTGAGGATACACCACAATTGTGCATTTAAGATGTCAAAAACCACAAATCATGTATACTCATATCAATAAGCAGCCTGAAAATACAATACTAGATGTTTTTAGATGAGTGCAAATATGTCAAGCAATTGCATGAACCTACCTTGGAAAATCCAAATCGTTGTTAACTCACAAAACAAAAATGTAGATGCTCAACTCACTATGAATATGCTAACCAAGATAGATTTTAACAATTAGACCACGCAATACCCACAGAGATAATGGCATAAGCAGTGCTTGAATGTTGCTGAGTGAAATTAGCTGACAAGAAGATAACTTACTAACAAACTGCATGATTGCTATTGCTGAAGGCAGACATCTGAGGGCACATGCCACAGTAGTACATAGGTGACATCCTAAAAACTAAAACCTAAGAAACTAGCAATGCTGCTGCTTTGGATACAACACAGCTATCCTTTCATGGAGCACTATCCATTCACAGCCCTGACTGTTAAAGAACAAACCGATTATTTGGCTATGATTTTCTGTGAGAAGTGCAAGGCCTATGTAGAAAAGCATCACAAATGTAAAGGCTGGAAGCGCAGAATGTTCTATGAACAGATCTGTAACATGAACCAGCACCAGCGTTTCATGCCCATGATCAAAAATCCAGAAAGAGGGCAGGGCTATATTATCTATGACATGCAAGAAACCAGGACACATATCCCGAACTACATTTTTGCCATGGAGTCAGCTCCAGATGCCCTTTGGGATGAAGGAGGAGGAGGGGTGGAAAGGGAAACTGAAGGAGAATGGGAGTTCAAGGGGGACACATGTCCCATGGACTTTATTCAGTTGTTTATGGACACAGAGTTTTGGGGCTACACTTTCCTAGCACATAATGCCAAAGGCTATGATGACTACTTTGTTATTAGCCAGCTTTTGAAAGTAAAAATGGACGTGGAATTAATCACCCAAGGTGGTAAACTCATGTACACAGAAGTACCCAGCCTGAGTATACGTTTAATAGACTCTTTACAGTTTTTTACCCATGAAACTAAGCAGCCTTCCCCAAGCATTGGGAATTGCAGGCTGCAAAGGTTATCCCCCCCATTTTTTCAACACTGCTAAAAATCAAAGTTATGTAGACCCTCTTCCACAGCCAGAATATTATGGGGTGGATAGCATGATGCTTGAAGAGAAAAAGCCATTCTTAGCATGGCACACAGCTAATCAGGAGAGGATTTCTGACCTGCAAAAAGAATTGGGTCTTGCTGGGATGGAGTTAACTTTCCCCATAGCAGCCCTCATAGTGCTGTGCTTTGTATTTGTAGCTAGAACAGTGCTGATAACACACCAACGTTTTGGCTACTGCTGTGCAGTGGTCCCACAGCATCAAGGCTGTCTCTCCAATGCCCACCCCAACACCAAAGGCCAGTAGGCTAGGGGTAGGAAAAAGACTTGGGCAATTCACCAGAGATTCACCTGACCAAGTGGGGCAAGAGGGTCTTCACCAACAAGCTGGCCAGACTTACAAGGAGGACTTTAAACTAGACTTAGCAGGGGAAGGGGGTGGAGTTTTGAGCACCAGACAAGAGCCAGGGGCTGCTAATGTATTAGGAAACAACAGGGAAACACCTATGAAATGCCTCAAAGGAATTAGGGCATGCTCCTCTAAAAAGGTGACAAGGTAGGTAGTCCAGCTGAAGTGCCTCTATACCAATGTATGCAGCATGGGTAACAAGCAGGAGGAGCTGGAAGCCACTGTGCAGCTAGAAAGCTATGATCTAATCACTATCACTGAAGCGTGATGGGACGAATCCGTGATGTTGCCATCCGTGATATGGGGAGGTACTAGTTGAGGTTTTGGACTCACTTGTCCAAGTGCGAATTCTTAGTTGAGTTTTAAGAAGTCCATTCGATTGTTAAATAATATCATTGTACTGAGTATGATAAGGGATATGGAAAACCCACCTAATTCCTCGGGCTTCAGCCCATCTCTGTATATCTTTATTTTGAAAATGTGATCCATTGTCTTATTGAAACTCAGAGGGTAGAGGTAGGTGTGTAAACCATTGTCCTAATCCAAAAATTATGTATTTTGCACTAGCTTGAAGGCACAGGTAGGCCATACCTAAACCACTGATAATCACTACCCTGGTTAAAATGTATTCCCATTTAATTGGAGTTCGGGGTAGGGGTCCTAAAAAATCTATTAGCCACAAGGACCACAAGTATTTACCTTTCCTCAAATTGGCCCATTGTTGCCCAGCCAAAAAATTTGGCTTGGGCTTCTGCACAGAAAGAGCAGCTAACTACAAAATCTAGGCATTGTACTTTGGAACTGAGCCACCCTTGGAGGGCCAATCTGTTGCTATAAATCCAGGGCACCCATATGTCCTAAGCAGTCGTGTAGCCATCCCAGCATCATGCAAACAGATGTGGAGAGAGTATATATGTTATGTGAAAGAACAATATCACTGTTCTTTATAGGTTCTTTAGTCAAGCAATCTACTTCATGGTTCCATCTGGGTCCTAGATCTGTGCATTTCGTATGTGCTAATACATTCCCTGTTTGAAGAGTATTCCCATCATCCTGCTTCACTCTAGCTACTAAATATAGCTGTTCCCACAGTTCTTTTCCCCAGACTTCCCATCCTTCCGCTTTCCAGTATGGGAGCCAATACCACATAGCAATCAGTATATATTGTGCCAACACCCCGTTTGGCAGCTAACACTACCACCTGGAGCTCAGCCAATTGAACTAATCCCTCTATGTCTTTTGTTTCAGATGTCCTGTCCAAGGGGTGAAATCGGGCAGCCCTTCCCTTCCATTCTCCTTTAACCCTTTTAGCTGATCCATCTGTAAAACAGACATTAGACCAAAACTTGCTATACTTCTGTAAATCAGATGGGGGTGGCACATTTTGAATGGGTGAGGGTGGCATATCAAGGGGTGGCTCAGCACCCCCTTGCCATTGGATATTATACTCTACCAATTTCCCTGTAAATCCTGTTCTCCCCTCAACCTAGTTGCAATGTGCTATGTACATTACCATCTTCTGGATTGTACTGGAGTGTGCAATTCCCTGAGGAATGGGAGCAGACTCTCCAATTCTTCTGAGGATGGGGAACAGGGTCTGTATTTCTAAGGGTGCATCTAATGTGATGGGTTCATTATCTAATAGGGCTACATAAGCAGCCAGCAGCGATTTTTCCCAGGGTGAATAATGCGATCGTGAACCTTGCCACCCCTTTGAACCAAACAGTATGGGAGTTAATTGGGCCTTATCGGGAGCTTGTTGCCACAATCCCCATTGATATCCTTTTTCTGCGAGTCCTATATGTAAGCTAGAGGAGGCACCTGGTACTATTTGGCTCATAGCCTGATATTCTAAAACATTGCGTATTAATAAACAAAGCATCTCTTCATGAGGAACTGTCAATTCCCAGGTAGCACGCTTCTTCAACAGATCATATGATGGTCGAGCAATTATACTAAACCCTGGAATATGGGCTCGCCAGAATCCTGAAGTTCCTAGGGCTTGTCGGATCTCCTTCTTATTGGAGGGTGAGCTCAAGTCAGATATTTGCTGCAAGATATCAGAGGGAATAAACTGCCTGCCACTCTGCCAAGTTATGCCTAAAAATTGAACCATTTAGCTGGGTCCCTGTCATTCAGCTCCAGGGATAGTAATTCCCTTATTTTCCAGAGGGACTAGGATGCGATCACGCACTATTACAAAATTATCACTAGGAAAGCAAATATATATTATACATATATTACAAGAATAACCCAAATATATGTATATTACAAGTTATTTGAGAATTCCAACTAGTGAAGCAAGTATATACTTATGAACCTTTACCTGTGTGCACGCCTATAAATTTATTATGTGAGGTGTTACTGGTATGACATTCACCAAACCGCTCCCAGGAGTAGGCTAATCAATGACGGAAAGACTCTCTTCAAAGATAATCCATGTCACGATGTCCCCAGCGAGGCCTGGGTTTCTCCGGGAGATCTCGTGCAGAGAAGCTCTTGCAAAGAGACTCTTGCAGAGAAGCTCATTTTGGGTAGGTAATGAGTTACTTTTTATATCTTGTTGGTGTAGATGCATAAGGGGGCATGGGACATCAGTTCCTGGAAAAGTTGCTGCTGACTCCTGTTTTCCTGGAAGGTCAGGTCGTTATCACAGTTTCTTTGTCCTACACCCATCAGGGTTTCTTTGTCCTGCCAACTATTCCCCATCAAGGAGGTTTAGCTGAGCTTATCAAGGATGTCTTGGGGCTCTCGGCTAAGGAGCGCTATAGCGCGCTGTAGAAGGGAGCTTCCTGAACCTGGGGAGCGAAGAGACCCGCCAGGAGCCCACATCTCGCGCGACAGCAGCTGAAGAGACCTGGGCGAGGCCAGGAGCAACGGCAGCCAAGCTCCCACACGTATAAAAGAAGCCCCTAGGGAGCGCTAGCGACCAGGGCGGGAAAACAGGGCGTAGTGCATCAGCAAGGGTGTGGCGCGGCAGTTTGCATGGAAAGGCGCTGTAACTCTGCCGGCCCGACCAGGGAGCAATGGTATCCACCCGGCAGAAAGCCATGGCCTCCCTAAACTCTGCGCCCACCACGACTGACGCAGCTTCCCACACAGAGCTCCGGTGGGAACACACTGCTACCCAGGTGGCAGGGTACAGGCTGTGCCCTACTCTTATGCCAGTACTGGATGGCAGTAGTGACCACACCTGTAGGAGGTGCGCCCAGGTAGAGGAACTCCTCAGCTTAGTGGCAGAGCTCTGGGAGGAGGTGAGCAGGTTGAGGAGTATCAGGGAGTCCGAGAGAGAGACCACTGGAATCGCACCCTACCTTCCCTGAGACAGGCCCAACAGGCAGACAGGATGCATGATACGGAGGATTCCCTATCCTCTCTCCTCCTGGCAGAACACAGTGACTTAAGGGATAGGGGGCAATGGCAACAAGTTCCTGCCTGGCACAGCAGGCGCGTCTCCTCTGTGACTACCCCACCTTCCCAGGTGCCCTTGCATAATAGGTACGAGGCTCTGCAAGTGGAACCAAACAATGACAAGGATGATGGTTCATCTAGCTTGGAGGTGTCGCCAAGGTTAAGTCAGCCTATGCCCTGCATCAAAACTGCTTCCATAAAGAAAAAAAGACTGGTCATTGTCATAGGAGACTCCCTTCTGAAGGGAACAGAAGGCCCAATATGCAGACCAGACCCACTTCTTAGGGAAGTCTGCTGCCTCCCTGGGGCCTGGGTTAAAGAAGTGAAGAGAAAACTTCCTACCCTGGTACAGCCCTCAGATTATTATCCAGTATTGTTTTTTCAGGTAGGCAGCGATGAAGCTGCAACTAGAAGTCCGAGGGCAATCAAGAGAGACTTCAGGGCCTTGGGACGACTGGTTAAGGGATCAGGAGCACAAGTAGTGTTCTCCTCTATCCTTCCGGTTGCAGGGAACCATGAGGGAAGAAACAGGAAGAGCCAGCAGATCAATACCTGGCTCCGAGCCTGGTGTCACCGGCAAAATTTTGGGGTTTTTTTGATCATGGGTCGGTCTACACGACACCAGGCCTGCTGGCGACAGACGGGGTACGCCTGTCTCAAAGGGGGAAAAGGATCTTTGTGCAGGAGTTAGCAGAGCTCACTGAAAGAGCTTTAAACTAGATTTGAAGGGGGGAAGGGATAAAACCAGGCCTGCTAGAGATAAGCCATGGGGCAGCAAGCAAATGTTTGAGGGACAGTGTGCTAGTGAGGTCCTCCGGTCTGCTCCACAATGTGCTGAGTACACTGGAGCACATTTGAAATGTCCCTGTACTAATGCGTGCAGCACCCTAGCCATCGCAGTGGAGGTAGGGGATGGAGATCCATGCGGCAGCAAAGACGCAAGGGTTATGAATGTGTTAGAAACCACAGAAGAGCTTGAGAATGGTCACGTAGGAATTAGGGCTTCTCCCCCCAGAAAGGTGGCAGCATCAATGGCCCAACTGAAGTGCATCTACACCAACGCACACAGCATGGACAACAAACAGGAGGAGCTGGAAGCCATTGTGCAGCTGGAAAACCAATATAGTTGCCATCACAGAAACATGGTGGGATGGATGACTCGCACAACTGGAGTGCTGCAATGGATGGCTATGAAAGGGTTAAGTCCCTGACAATCCCTAAGACATAGACTTGCATTTTTTTAGTTTCACTCTCAACCTCGTTCTCTTTTGTTCTCTTCCCCTGCAAAGATAGTTTTGGTTACCTGCTGAGCAGAGTTGATGGTGGGACATTTCCTGTGACTTCTTACCTGATAGGACTAAGCAGGCCTTGAGCAGGCTCGTTAGGCTTCCTAATTAAATCACTTGATAACAGGAACTCAGGACGATTGTGCCACAGATAAGCATCAAAGAACTAGCTTAAATCGACCCCCTTGTAACATTCCAAGGCCAAAGGACTGATGAGCTCACTCAATGACTATATATGGACAAAGGAAGCCCAAAGTTCAACTAGCGGACAACGTGAGGAAGACTATGGAAGACCACCGGGAGGGTGAAAAGACCCTAACCCTAATTTTACTGCGCAAGCTTGGACTATGTAAATGAATTCCGGGAACTCATCACCATAAAACTGCCCTTTTCAGGAAATCTGATGAATATGTATGATTTTTCTGTATATGAACTGATGTGTTGTGCTAACCTGGCGGAGCACTTGTGGCGGAGCGATCCCCAGTGCTGCCCAGCACTGCAATAAAGAATACCTGCTTAATAGTCATCCCGACTATTGAGTTCTGATTTCGGCTTTTCACGGCAACAGCTATAAACTCTTCAGAAGGGATAGGCAAGGAAGGAGAGGTGGTGGGGTAGCCCTGTATGTCAGGGAGTGTCTGGATAGTTTAGAGCTCGATGATGGTGACGATAGGGTGGAGTGTTTATGGGTAAGAATCAGGGGGAAGGCCAACAAGGCAGATAGTGTGGTGGGAGTCTGTTACAGACCCCCCAACCAGGATGAGGAGACAGATGAACTATTCTATAAGCAGCTGGGAGAAGCCTCACGATCGCTAGCCCTCGTTCTCGTGGGGGACTTCAACTTGCCAGATGTCTGCTGGAAATACAATACAGCAGAGAGGAAACAGTCTAGGAGGTTCCTGGAGTGTGTGGCAGATAACTTCCTGACACAGCTGGTGAGCGAGCCAACTAGGGAAGGCACCCCGCTGGACCTGTTGTTTGTGAACAGAGAAGGACTTCTGAGTGATGTGACGGTTGGAAGCTGTCTTGGGCATAGCGATCATGAAATGATACAGTTTTTGATTCTTGGAGAAGTAAGGAGGGGGGTCAGCAGAACTGCTGTCTTGGACTTCCGGAGGGCAGACTTTGGCCTGTTTAGGAGCCTGGTTGACAGAGTCCCTTGGGAGGCAGTCCTGAAGGGCAAAGGAGTCCAGGAAGGCTGGACATTCTTCCAGAAGGAAATCTTAAAGGCACAGGAGCAGGCCATCCCCATGTGCCGAAAGACGAACCAGCGGGGAAGAAGACCGGCCTGACTGAGCAGAGAGCTTTGGCTGGAACTCAGGAAAAAAAGGAGAGTTTATGACCTTTGGAAGAAGGGGCAGGCAACTCAGGAGGACTACAAAGATGTCATGAGGCTATGCAGGGAGAAAATTAGAAGGGTGTTGTAGTTTAGCCCCAGTCGACAATTAAGTACCACACAGCCGCTTGCTCACCCTCCCCCCCTCCCAGAGGGATGGGGGAGAGAATCACAAGAGCAAAAATAAGAAAACTTGTGGGTTGAGATAACAACAGTTTAATAATTGGAAATACTAATAATAATAATTTGTAATGAGAAGGAAAAAAACAAGGGAGCGAGAAAGGAACAAAACCCAGGGAAAAAAAAAGTGATACAACCGCTCATCACCTGCCGATGGACGCCCAGCCAGTCCCCAAGCAGCAATCGCTACCCCCCGGCCAACTCCCCCCAGTTTATATACTGAACATGCTGTCATATCGTATGGAATAGCCCTTTGGTTAGTTTGGATCAGCTATCCTGGCTGTGCCCCCTCCCATTTTCTTGTGCACCTGGCAGAGCATGGGAAGCTGAAAAGTCCTTGACCAGTGTAAACACCACTTAGCAACAACCAAAACATCAGCGTGTTATCAATATTATTCTCATCCTAAAACCCAAAACACAGCACTATACCAGCTACTAGGACCTGGGAGTGTTGGTTGACAGCTGCCTGAACATGAGCCAGCAGTGTGCCCAGGTGGCCAAGAAAGCCAATGGCATCCAGGCTTGTATCAAAAATAGTGTGGCCAGCAGGACTAGGAAAATGATTTTGCCCCTGTACTCGGCACTGGTGAGGCTGCACCTCGAATACTGTGTTCAGTTTTGGGCCCCCCACTACAAGAGAGACATTGAGGTGCTGGAGTGTGTCCAAAGAAGGGCAACGAAGCTGGTGAAGGGTCTAGAGAATAAGTCTTATGAGGAGTGGCTGAGGGAACTGGGATTGTTTAGCCTGGAGAAAAGGAGGCTGAGGGGAGACCTTATTGCTCTCTACAACTACCTGAAAGGAGGTTGTAGAGAGGTGGGTGTCGGTCTCTTCTCCCAGGTAACAACGGATAGGACAAGAGGAAATGGCCTCAAGTTGCACCAGGGGAGGTTTAGACTGGATATTAGGAAATTTTACTTCACTGAAAGGGTTATCAAGCATTGCACAGGCTGCCCAGGGAAGTGGTTGAGTCACCATCCCTGGAAGTATTTAAAGGACGTTTGGATGAGGTGCTTAGGGACATGGTACAGTCGTGGTCTTGGTAGTGCTAGGTTAATGGTTGGACTCGATGATCTTAAAGGTCTTTTCCAACCTGTGCGATTCTGTGATTCTATGATACTAGGAAGAAAAATAACTCCATCCCAGCCGAAACCAGGACAGTATCGACCCCTTATTCTAGACCATCTACGTCATGCCCAGGTTCTACCCTTTCTAATACATTCCAGTTAATCACCACCACTTTCCCTGTCTTTTGAAATATACACACAGATATCATTCCCTTGGTCTACAGGCCATTCCCTCTAAAATGTCCGTTGAGTTCATTTAGTCCATGAGTTTGGGCTCCATCTGTCATAACAGTCTTTCAGGGCAAGAGAGATGGTGTGTGGTGTTGGATTGTTGCATGCTGAAGCCAGTTCTGGTTCCATCACTGCTGTACTTTCCTTGGTTTCATCAAAGTTCATTCTTCATTAATCTGGGTGATTCTTACTGTAATACCATTGATATGGTGTATAGCAACCATAAAAGTGATGACATACAGTATTATATAGCAATTAACATCATACCATTTAGTTCATTGGCTATTCTCACCCAAAATCAAATCCCCTTGAGGTACACATCGGACTTGCCTATTCTTTCGCATTACCCGCCAAGGACACCCAGGTCCTTGAGCAAAAGCAATCCCACAAATGGGCTTGCTTTTACCCAAGGCAGGAATAACCCAGACTGTCTTCCCCAGCATATTTTTTGTGTGCACTACAGGGACTTTATCCCCTTCTACAGTGTGTAAAAGTTTTGATTGGGCAGGGCCAGCTCGATTGACAGATCCTCTAGTGTTGACTAACCAGGTGGCCTTTGCTAAATGTGTATCCCGATGTTTGAATGTCCCACCACCCATTGCTCGCAGTGTAGTCTTTAACAGTCCATTGTATCGTTCAATTTTCCCAGAGGCTGATGTGTGATAGGGGATGTGATATACCCACTCAATGCCATGCTCTTTGGCCCAGGTGTCTATGAGGTTGTTTCGGAAATGAGTCCCCTTGTCTGACTCAATTCTTTCTGGGGTGCCACGTCGCCATAGGACTTGCTTTTCAAGGCCCAGGATAGTGTTCCAGGAGGCGGCATGGGGCACGGGATATGTTTCCAGCCATCCGGTGGTTGCTTCCACCATTGTAGGCACATGGCACTTGCCTTGGCGGGCTTGTGGGAGTGTGATATAATCAGTCTGCCAGGCCTCCCCATATTTATATTTCAGCCATCGCCCTCCATACCACAGAGGCTTTAACCACTTGGCTTGTTTGATTGCAGCGCATGTTTCACATTCATGGATAACCTGTGCAATAGTGTCCATGGTCAAGTCCACCCCTCCATCACAAGCCCATCTATATGTTGCATCTCTTCCTTGATCGCCTGAGGTGTCATGGGCCCACCTAGCTATAAATAATTCACCCTTATGTTGCCAGTCCAGATCCACCTGAGCCACTTCAATCTTAGCAGCCTGATCCACCTGCTGGTTGTGCTGATGTTCCTCAGTGCCCTGACTCTTGGGTACGTGAGCATCTACGTGACATACTTTTACAGCCAGGTTCTCTTCCCAAGCAGCAATATCTTGCCACAATGCTGCAGCCCAGATGGGTTTGCCTCTCTGCTGCCAGTTTCTCTGCTTCCCTTGCTGTAACCACCCCCACAGGGCATTTGCCACCATCCGTGAGTCAGTACAGAGATAGAGCACTGGCCACTTTTCTCATTCAGCAATGTCTAAAGCCACCTGGATGGCCTTTACTTCTGCAAATTGGCTCATTTCCCCTTCTCCTTCAGCAGTTTCTACCACTTGTCCTATAGGACTCCATACAGCAGCCTTCCACCTCCCACAATACGATAGGACCCATCAGTGAACAGGGCATATTGCTTCTCATTTTCTGGTAGTTTATTCTACAGTGGGGCCTCCTCAGCATACGCATCACCTCCTCCTCTGGTGATATTCCAAAATCTTTGCCTTCTGGCCAGTCCATGACCACTTCCAAGATTCCTGGGCAACTGGGATTTCCTATTCGTGCCCGTTGTGCGATCAGTGCAACCCACTTACTCCACGTAGCATCAGTTGCATGATGTGTACAGGGGACCCTCCCTTTGAACATCCTGCCCAGCACCGACAGCCGGGGTGCCAGGAGGAGCTGTGCTTCAGTACCAACCACTTCCAAAGCAGCTCGAACCCCTTCATATGCTGCCAATATCTCTTTTTCAGTTGGAGTATAGCGGGCCTCAGATCCTCTGTATCCCTGACTCCAAAACCCTAAGGGTCTACCTCGAGTCTCCCCTGGTGCTTTCTGCCAGAGGCTCCAGGTAGGGCCATTCTCCCCGGCTGCGGTGTAGAGCACATTTTTTACATCTTGCCCTGCTCGGACTGGCCCAAGGGCTACTGCATGAACTATCTCCCATTTAGTTTGTTCAAAGGCTTGTCATTGCTCAGGGGCCCATTTGAAATTGTTCTTCTTCCGGGTCACTTGGTAGAGAGGGCTTATGATCAGACTGTAGTTTGGAATATACATTCTCCAAAAACCCACAATGCCTGGGAAAACTTGTGTTTCCTTTTTGCTAGTTGGTGGAGACATGGCTGTTATTTTGTTCATCACATCCATTGGGATCTGATGACATCCATCTTGCCATTTTATTCCTAAAAACTGGATCTCCTGTGCAGGTCCCTTGACCTTACTTTGCTTTATGGCAAAACCGGCTTTCAGGAGGATTTGGACTATTTTCTTCCCTTTCTCAAAAACTTCTTCTGCTGTATTGCTCCATACGATGATGTCATCAATATATTTCAGATGTTCTGGAGCTTCACCCTGTTCCAGTGCAGTCTGGATCAGCCCATGGCAAATGGTAGGGCTGTGTTTCCACCCCTGGGGCAGTCCATTCCAAGTGTACTGGACGCCCCTCCAAGTGAAAGCAAACTGTGGCCTGCACTCTGCTGCCAAAGGGATTGAGAAAAATGCATTAGCGATATCAATTGTAGCATACCATTTGGCTGCTTTTGACTCCAGTTCGTATTGAAGTTCCAGCATGTCCGGCACAGCAGCACTCAGCAGCAGCGTGACTTCATCCAGGCCATGATAGTCTACTGTTAGTCTCCACTCTCCATTAGACTTTTGCACTGGCCATATGGGACCGTTAAAAGGTGAACTAGTCTTACTGATCACTCCTTGGCTCTCCAGTCGACAAATCAGCTTATGGATGGGAATCAGGGAGTCTTGGTTGGTGCGATGTTGCCTCCGGTGCACCGTTGTGGTAGCAATCGGCACCTGTTGTTCTTCAACCCTCAGCAACCCCACAACAGAAGGGTCCTCCGAAAGACTGGGCAGGGTGGACAGCTGTTTAATTTCCTCCATCTCCAAGGCAGCTATACCAAAAGCCCACTGGTACCCTTTCGGGTCCTTGAAATACCCTCTCCTGAGGTAGTCTAGGCCAAGGATGCATGGAGCCTCTGGGCCAGTCCCAATGGGGTGCTTTTGCCACTCATTCCCAGTTAGGCTCACTTTGGGCTCCAATACAGTTAGCTGTTGGGATCCCCCTGTCACTCCAGAAATACAGATGGATTCTGTCCCTATATAGCTTGATGGCATTAGGGTACACTGTGCACCTGTGTCTACTAGAGCCTTATACTCCTGTGGGTCTGATGTGCCAGGCCATCGAATCCACACAGTCCAGTAAACCCGGTTGTCCCTTTCCTCCACCTGGCTGGAGGCAGGGGCCCTCTAGTCCTGGTCATAGTATTCATTACCCACTTCTTGTATATACGAGTCAGGAGTTCCTTCATTAAAATCAGGAGTAAGATCAGCCCTTCTACTCCCTCTGGGGAACTGTCCGCTGGAAACCGGAGCAGCAATTTTCCTGGAAGAACCCCCTTTGGTGATTATTTTTCCTTGCAACTCATGTACCCGCGCCTCTAGGGTCGAGGTAGGTTTCCCATCCCACTTCCTCATGTCCTCTCCGTGATCACGCAGATAAAACCATAGGATGCCCCGTGGTGTGTACCCTCTATATCCTCTCTCTTGAGCAGAAGAACGCTGACTCCTAATAGCTGAGACACTGGTCCGTACAGGTGGGGAGTAGGACCTATCCTACCTGAGTTGCTGGACCTCCTGGGACATTTTCTCCACAGCTGAGGCAAGGGAGGAAGAGATACGTTCTTTGTATTCCCAGAGGTTACTAGCTACTTCATCCACTGTTGGACCCTCTCCATCTTTCCAGGTCAGTATTGCCAATGAGCTGGCACATGATGATGGTACGTTCCGTACCAACTTCCGCCACATGGGTCGTGTGCACTGGACCTCATCTGGATCCTTGGATAACTGCTCGTCGTGCAGGTCACCATAAGTCACCTCCAACATGGCTAATTCCCTCAGGTACTGGATACATTTCTCCATGGTAGTCCTTTTGCCTGGGCGATATATAACATCTTCCTTGAAGGGATATCTTTCCTTCATAGCTGACAGGAGTCACCTCCAGAGGCTGAGGGCTGGTGCCCCTTTTCCAATTGCTTTGTCAATGCCCCCTTCCCTAGAAAGGGATCCCAGCTGTTTGGCTTCCTTACCCTCTAATTCCAGGCTACTGACCCCATTATCCCAGCATCAGAGCAGCCAGGTGACAATGTGCTCGCCTGGACGATGGCTGAAATCTTTTCGGATATCTCGCAGCTCACTCAGGGATAGGGATTGGGTACTTTCCGTCTCATCTACAACTTCTTCCTCTTACTCTCTTTGTGATGGCCCTGGTCTTTCATTTTCCATTTCTAAGCGAGCTGACTTTCGCTTCCAGGATTTCTTCTTGTGTATAGGGGCGACTGATACTGACACAGGTTTGTTCCCTGCTTGAACCGCATTATCTGTCGCAGAGGAGCTGGAGTGATCACAGTACCTGTCACAGAGGGGGCTAGAATAGCCACAGTGCCTGTCACAGAGGGATGCGGAGTAGCTGCAGTACCTGTCGCTGAGGGGGACGGAGTAGCCACAGTGCCTGTCGCAGAGGGGGCTGGAGTGACCACAGTGCCCGTCGCAGGGGAGGCTGGAGCAGCCGGAGTGCCTGTCACAGGGTGGGCCGGAGCAGCCACGGTGCCTGTCGTTTTGTCACCAGACCCTTGAGGGTTCTGAATAGTGTTGAACAGGGCTCGGTAGGCATGGGCCAGGCCCCAGCACATTGCAGTGATTTGTGTCTCCTTAGAATTGCCAGGGTGACAACATACTTCTTCCAAATATTCTACTAGTTTTTCAGGATTCTGCACTTGTTCAGGGGTGAAGTTCCAAAACACTGGAGGTACCCACCGACCTAGGCATTTGCCCATGCTATCCCACACACCTTGCCACTCATAACTATCCGGCCTTGGGGCAGATCTCTGGATGATATTCTTAAATTGCTTAATAATCTTGGACAAAACCGAAACAATATTCCCAAGCAATAACAACAGAAGGATCTTAACTACCCAAGGATGTTGCAGATACTGAAAAGTTATTGTAACGAAGGAGGAAACATTGTAGAAGAAAGTAGCAAAGGTGCCATTCTGCATTTCCTCCATAAAAAACCTCTCAGAGGAAGAAGTATAATTGCTAATTGTCTCCATAAGGTGGCACCTGACATACAGTAACGGTTTCAGTATGGCACTTAGATACCAAAATAAACCCAAGGTCACTGTTGTAAATAACAAATCTCCCAGGCAAAACATCACCAATTAAAGCAGAGCACAGCAAACTGCAAAAACCAACACCTATCTTGAACATATACAGCAAAAAAAAGAGCATGGTGCAGATCAGGTAAACCAATATCGAGAACAGATGAATCAATATCGTGGCATGCAAATACTAACAGATCTAAATTCCTTAATACGCTCTGGTTAATCTGTTATTATCTCAAACCCTTCAAGCCCCATGTTGGGCACTAAAAAGGACTGTTGTGATTTAGCCCCAGTTGGCAATTAAGCACCACACAGCCGCTCGCTCACCCTCCCCCACCCGGTGGGATGGGGGAGAGAATCACAAGAGCAAAAGTAAGAAAACTTGTGGGTTGAGATAAGAACAGTTTAATAATTGGAAAAACAACAAAAAAATAATAAACTGTAATGAAAAGGAAAACAACAAGGGAGCGAGAGAGGAACAAAAACCCAGGGAAAAAAAACCAGTGATACAACCGCTCACCACCTGCCGACCAATGCCCAGCCAGTCCCCAAGCAGCAATCGCTATCCCCCGGCCAACTCCCCCCAGTTTATATACTGAGCATGCTATCATATGGTATGGAATAGCCCTTTGGTCAGTTTGGATCAACTATCCTGGCTGTGCCCCCTCCCAGCTTCTTGTGCACCTGGCAGAGCATGGGAAGCTGAAAAGTCCTTGACTTAGTATAAACACTACTTAGCAATAACTAAAACATCAGTGTATCACTACTATTCTCATACTAAAATCCAAAACACAGCGCTATACCAGCTACTAGGAAGAAAATTAACTCTAGCCCAGTCGAAACCAGGACAAAGAGCCAAAGCCCAACTAGAACTTAATCTGGCTACTGCCTTAAAAGACAATAAAAAATGTTTCTATAAATAGATTAACAATGAAAGGAGGGCTAAGGAGAATCTCCATCCTTTGTTGGACGTGGGGGGAAACATAGTGACAAAGGATGGGGAAAAGGCTGAGGTACTTAATGCCTTCTTTGCCTCAGTCTTTACTGGTAAGGCCAATTGTTCTCCGGGTACCCAGCCCCCTGAGCTGGAAGACAGGGACGGGGAGCAGAATGAAGCCCCCATAATCCAAGGGGAAATGGTTAGCGACCTGATACACCACTTCTTAGACACACACAAGTCTATGGGGCCAGATGGGATCTACTCAAGTGTACTGAGGGAGCTGGCAAAAGTGCTCACCAAGCCACTTTCAATCCTTTATCAGCAGTCCTGGCTAACCGGGGAGGTCCCAGTTGACTGGAGGCTAGCAACTGTGGTGCCCATCTACAAGAAGGGCCAGAAGGACGATCTGGGGAACTACAGGCCTGTCAGCCTGACGTCGGTGCCAGGGAAGGTTATGGAGGAGATCATCCTGAGTGCCGTCACAGGATCAGGCCCAGTCAGCGTGGGTTTATGAAAGGCAGGTCCTGCTGGACTAACCTGATCTCCTTCTATGACAAGGTGACCCGCCTAGTAGATGAGGGAAAGGCTGTGAATGTTGTCTACCTAGACTTCAGTAAAGCCTTTGACACCGTTTCCCACAGCATTCTCCTGGAGAAACTGGCTGCTCATGGCTTGGATGGGCATACGCTTCACTGGGTAAAAAACTGGCTGGATGGCCGGGCCCAAAGAGTGGTGGTGAATGGAGTTTACTCCAGTTGGTGGCCGGTCACAAGTGGTGTTCCCCAGAGCACAATATTGGGGCCAGTTCTGTTTAATATCTTTATCAATGATCTGGATGAGTGGATCGAGTGCACCCTCAGTAAGTTTGCAGATGACACCAAGTTGTGTGGGAGTGTTGATCTGCTTGAGGGTAGGAAGGCTGTACAGAGGGATCTGGACAGGCTGGATCGATGGGCCGAGGCCAATTGTATGAGGTTTAACAAGGCTAAGTGCCAGGTCCTGCTCTTCGGTCACAATAACCCCATGCAACGCTACAGGCTTGGGGAAGAGCAGCTGGAAAGCTGCCTGGCAGAAAAGGACCTGGTGGTGTTGGCCGACAGCTGCCTGAATATGAGCCAGCAGTGTGCCCAGGTGGCCAAGAAGGCCAACAGCATCCTGGCTTGTATCAGAAATAGCGTGGCCAGCAGGACTAGGGAAGTGATTGTGCCCCTGTACTCGGCACTGGTGAGGCCGCACCTCTAATACTGTGTTCAGTTTTGGGCCCCTCACTACAAGAAGGACATTGAGGTGCTGGAGCATGTCCAGAGAAGGGCAACGAAGCTGGTGAAGGGTCTGGAGCAGAAGTCTTATGAGGAGCGGCTGAGGGAACTGGGGTTGTTTAGCCTGGAGAAAAGGAGGCTGAGGGGAGACCTTATTGCTCTCTACAACTACCTGAAAGGAGGTTGTAGTGAGGTGGGTGTCGGTCTCTTTTCCCAAATAACAAGCTATAGGATGAGAGGAAATGGCCTCAAGTTGCGCCAGGGGAAGTTTAGATTGGATATTAGGAAAAATTTATTCACCGAAATGCTTTTCAGGCAGTGGAACAGGCTGCCCAGGGAAGTGGTTGTGTCACTATCCCTGGAGGTATTTAGATGTGACATGTAGATGTGGCACTTAGGGACATGCTTTAGTGGTGAACTTGACAGTGTTAGGTTAACGGTTCCACTCGATGTTCTGAAGGGTCTTTTCCAACCTATACAATTCTGTGATTCCATGATTCTATGATCCTTCTTTGTCAATATGTTTGCCAGGTCACCTTTGTGGCAGCTCTCATCAGTAGGATATTTTTCTCCAAGGTCTTTACAAACAGGCAGCACATATACACATTACACCAAGTGTTGCTTCTCTCACCACATGCAGTCCCAGGAGGTCAGTGTATGCCTTTATGCCCCATGCCAGGACATGAAAAACACAACACTGCTGTGATGTTTAATTAATATTGTAGTGGCGGGGTGTACTCTATGCTTTTCAGTTTCATGAGTACTTTTAACTAACAAGCCACCAAAAAAAAAAAATATTCAGGACCATGAGGATGGCACAGAACAGGTTCAGGCTAGCTGCCTATATTGGGTTTACATGACAAGGTTTTGGTAGTGGGAGGGCTACAGGGGTGGCTTCTGTGGGAAGATTCCAGAAGCTTCCCCCATGTCCAACAGAGCAAGTTCCAGACAGCTCCAAGACGGACCCGCCGCTGGCCAAAGCTGAGCCAATCAGCGACGGTGGTAGCACTTCTGTGATGACATATTTAAGAAAGGGAAAAGAACTGCTGCACAACAGCAACTGGGAGAAAGGAGTGGGAATATGTGAGAGAAACAACTCTGCAGACACCAAGGTCAGTGAAGAAGGAGGGGGAGGAGGTGCTCCAGGCGCTGGAGAAGAGATTCCCCTGCAGCCTGTGATGAAGACCATGGTGAAACAGGTTGTCCCCCTACACCCCATGGAGGTCCACGGTGGAGCAGATATCCACCTGCAGCCCGTGGAGGAGCCCATGCCACAGCAGGTCAATATGCCCAAAGGAGGCCGTGACCCTGTGGAGAGCCCGCGCAGGATCAGGTTTCTGGCAGGACCTGTGACTCCATGGAGAGAGGAGCCCACACTGGAGCAGGTCTTCTGGCAGGACTTGTGACCCCATGGGCGACCCACGCTAGAGCAGCCTGTTCCTGAAGGACTGTATCCCTTGGAAAGAGCCCACGCTTGAGCAGTTCTTGAAGAACTGCAGCCCATGGGAAGGACCCACGTTGGAGAAGTTTGTGAAGGACTGTCTCTCGTGGGTGGGACCCCACGCTGGAGCAGGGGAAGAGTGTGAGGAGGAAGGAGTGGCAGAGACAAAGCATTATGAACTGACTGCAACCCCCATTCCCAGTCCCCCTGCGCCACTCAGGGGAGGAGGTGGAGAAGCCAGGAGTGAACTTGAGCCTGGGAAGGAGGGATGGGTGGCAGGAAGGTGTTTTAAGATTGTTCTTATTTCTCATTATCCTGCTCTGATTTTGATTGGGAATAAATTAAATTAATTTTCCCCGAGTCAAGTCTGTTTTGCCCGTGACAGTAATTGCTGAGTGATCTCCCTGTCCTTATCTCGACCCATGAGCCTTTCGTCATATTTTCTCTCCCCTGTCAAGTTGAGGAGGGGGAGTGACAGAGCGGCTTGGTGGGCACCTGGTGCCTAGCCAAGGTCAACCCACCACACTGCCATGGACTGTGGACACAACCATGCTGTTCAATAGGCTGCTTGCTCTGAGCAGGGTGGATAAAAGCCATTCCTTACCAAATTGACCTAGAAGCTGTGGTTCTTTTCCTGAAGCAGGCCCCAGGGACTGCAGGCACAAACATCACTGTGGCAGAGTTCTTGCTGAGTTTTTATTAAGTAAATAATTAAGTCTGTCGCAGCTCTGCCTTGGCCTCTGATCCTAAGTAGGTGGATAGGGTAACATCCTTGATAAGTCTCTGGCTTGTAGGAGAGAACCACATTGCTATTCTTATACCATAATTACAGGAGGTAGTTAGGCCCAGGTCCACAGCTGAATCCTCTCTTCTTCTTTTTGTTCTCTCCACGTTTTGGTCAGAGTAGAAAAAGAGGCCTTTTGCTATTATGTCCTGCACTGGATTTGGCTGGGATAGAGTTAAATTTCTTCATAGTAGCTTGTATAGGGCTATGTCCTATAGGGCCTGTATTTGGGATTTGTCCTGAAAACAGTGTTGATAACACACTGATCTTTTAGTTACTGCTGAGCAGTGCTTACACAGAGTCAAGGCCTTTTCTGCTTCTCACAGCACCCCAGCAGTGAGCAGGCTGGGGGTGCACAAAAAGTTGGGAGGGGACACAGCTGGGACAGCTGACCCCAACTGACCAAAGGGATATTCCATACCATATGACGTCATGCTCAGCAATAAAACTAGGGGGGAGGTTGGCAGGGGGTGGTGGCTGCTCGGGGACTGGCTGGGCATCGCTTGGTTGGTGAGGAGGAATTAGGCATTGCGGGAGTGAAAGGGTTAACAAGATTGAAGTACTGAGGGTCCGGGTCATGTCCGAAAAAAGGAGACAGTGCGTCTGGAACACCTTTGTTGTGGGGGAAGGAACTGCAGGGTTGCAGGGAGATAGCCAATCGTATTAGCTGAAGAGACACATGGGGGGCGCGTGGACAAGACAGGTAGACCAATAAGAGTTCTCTCAGGAGCGCGTGTGTAAACAAGTAGAAAGTATATAGGCCATGGAATATTTTCAATAAAGGGTCTTCGATTTACCCCCCTATCGGAGTCCGTGCATCAATGCGCTACAAATGGCGCCCGAACAGGGACATGAAGTCTGGGGAACAGGAGACTTGACAGAAACTTGAAGTCTGCGGGACAGAATCGCGGGAGAGAGCGACCGGTAGCGCAGCCTGGCTGAACGTATAATCAGCGGTTGGAGAGCTGAAAAGTCCGGACAAAGTAATCACCTAGACCAGGTGAGCAGCCAGGGACAATGGGGGCAACAATGTCTGCAGAAGAAAAATCGGTGGTAACTGTGTTTGGGAAGATATTAGAAAAGCGCGGCATTCAGTATGATGAGACGCAACTGCGCATGCTGCTCGCCTGGCTTAAAGGCCGAGGTGTAGCTCCAGAATTGACTGAGATCTTTGAAATACGTACATGGGAAACGGCTGGACAGGTTTTATGGGACGCGGCTACCAGGGGGGATTCCAGTGCTACGGGCTTGTTAACAACACGGCGCTTAGTTACAGACTCGTTAAAGCAACTGAAGGCAGATCGCGCTGTAACGGCTGCCGCTGCAGCAGCCACTGTAAGAGAAAGACAAAAAGAAGCGGCGGCTTGCCACAGCTAACGTACTAGCGCCCACTGCACCTCCCTCGCCCCATTTTTCACCACCACCATCACCTAGGAATATGGATTTGTCATTTGCAGAGGACCCGTACAAGGAGAAAAATAGAGGGGACTTTGAATGTGTTGAAACAGATTATGATCCAAGGAAACATTGGCAGGAGTTGCCGCAACAAGCCGAAAAAAGCGGCGATCAGGATATTGCTGCTCTCATAGCGTGTCCTGTAATTCGAGACGCTCAGGGGCGGGCAGAATGGCAGGGGTTGCCGTTTGGACTAGTGAAAGAACTGCGAAAAAATGTTATGGATTATGGTCTTGGGTCACCATATGTACAGAGTTTATTGAATAACGTGTTTTTTAATTATGAACTGACCCCGTATGATATTAAACAGATATCCATGTTAATATGTACCCCTACACAAAAGGTAATGTTTGACGCACGTTGGCGGACTGCCTGTGAGATGGCCGCCGTAACTAACCTTGAACGGCCGGATGGCGACCCCTTGCGAGGTGCAGGAATACCGCAGCTGATGGGGGAAGCACCAGTACAGACACCGCAATTACAGGCTAGATTGAACCCTGCTATTCTGCAGCAATCTCGCCAGTTGGCATACCAAGCTCTGCTGAAAACTCCCGATACAGGGAAGGCTACTCAATCATTTGTCTCTATAAAGCAGGGGATAACTGAATCATTTATGTCATTTATAGATAAGCTGAAAGAAGCAACAGAGAAGCAAGTTGAAAATGAAGCAGCAAGGGAAGTGTTGTTAATGAAGCTAGCTGTAGAAAATGCAAATGTAGATTGTAAAAGGGTGTTACAGACTTTACGTAATCCCAGTTTGGTAGAAATGATGGAGGCCTGTCAAAAGGTTGGATCAGTGGCCCCTCACAAACGAAAAGATCCGCGCTCTGAATGATTTAGTGCAAGAACAGTTACAACAAGGTCACATTGTTCCAACTACAAGTCCATGGAATACCCCTGTGTTTGTTATAAAGAAAAAAAGCGGTAAATGGCGATTGTTACATGACTTGAGGCAAATCAATGCAGTGATCGAAAGCATGGGGGCTTTGCAGCTGGGACTCCCTTCTCCTACTATGATTCCTGCAAATTGGCCAATAATAGAGATGGACTTGAAGGATTGCTTTTTTACAATTCCTTTAGCGGCCCAAGACTGCCCTCGATTTGCTTTTTCGGATCCCTCAATTAACAACAGTGAACCCATGCAACGATATCACTGGATGGTCTTGCCTCAAGGCATGAAAAATAGTCCCACAATATGTCAAGTATATGTCGCAAGAGCACTCTCTGGGGTTCGAGAACAATACCCACAAATACTAATATATCATTATATGGATGATATACTCATCGCTGGGGCTTCTGTAGACAATTTACAGTTAGTAGTAAAAGACACAGCTCAAGCATTACAGAAATTTGGATTAAAAGTGGCACCTGAGAAGGTGCAAAAGGAACTCCCCTGGCGTTACTTAGGATGGAAAATCATGGAACATGCTGTTGAACCTCAGAGAGTGGCCTTGAAGTGGGAAGTCAGCACTCTAAACGATGTACAAAGAATACTTGGTGCCATCTACTATCAAAACAGATAACGGGCCCGGATACATTAGCCAGAAAACCCAACGCTTTTTACAGCTATGGGGTGTAGTACATGTAACAGGCATTCCACATTCCCCACAAGGCCAGGCTATTGTTGAACGCAGTCACCAAACCCTAAAACATATGCTTGAAAAACAAAAAGGGGGAATGGTGGGAGAAAGCCCTCAAGTACGGTTATGGAAAACAGTTTATACCTTAAATTATTTAGATATTAGGGAGGCCGCAGTGGAACAGCGACCACCAATTGTTCGACATTTTTTAAGTTTTGGTTCGACTGATAGGATAGATGTATCTAGCAGGAAGGATGTTAAAGTGTGGGTATGGTCTCTACAATCGGGACAATGGGAAGGACCTTATACATTAATAACATGGGGTCGAGGATATGCTTGTGTCTCCACAGAGCAAGGACCACGCTGGATCCCCGCTCGATGTGTAAGACCGGCCCTTGAAAAAGCGAATCATGAAGACACCGACAAGCCTGCCCTTGCTAATGACATGGGGACTGCTGACGCTGATGACCGTAACAGCAGCGAACCCCATGTCAATGATAGCCTGGAACAGTAGCAACATATGGGTGTCTTTAGCACAAACACTGAATCAAACTGCTTTTTGTGTATCCATGGAACAATCGGAACAACCATTCCATACATGTCTTGTAGGATTGCCTATAGATGAGATAGGGTTAATACAAAAAGAAGCAAGTGGAGTGCTAGCTGCAGGTAAAGGTTATTCTACCACCAGTAATGTTAGCGCCTGCTTTGAGGATTGAGATAAGTGGGTGGTTTGAATCATTGTTAAAAACTGGGTTATTGGTTATCGATATATTTTTATGTACCTTGTTGTTTGTTGTCATGTGTTCAAGGAATGTTGCAGAAAATGGTGGAAAAAAAAAAAAAGTTTTTGAAAAACAAAAAGGGGGAATTGAGGAGGAATTAGGCATTGCGGGAGTGAAAGGGTTAACAAGATTGAAGTACTGAGGGTCCGGGTCATGTCCGAAAAAAGGAGACAGTGCAAGGAGACAGTGCGTCTGGAACACCTTTGTTGTGGGGGAAGGAACTGCAGGGTTGCAGGGAGATAGCCAATCGTATTAGCTGAAGAGACACATGGGGGGCGCGTGGACAAGACAGGTAGACCAATAAGAGTTCTCTCAGGAGCGCATGTATAAACAAGTAGAAAGTATATAGGCCATGGAATATTTTCAATAAAGGGTCTTCGATTTACCCCCCTATCGGAGTCCGTGCATCAATCCGCTACAGGTTGGTGGTGAGCAATTGTTTTCATTTGCATCACTTGTCTTTCTTGGGTTTTATTTTTCTCTCTCTTTGTTATTTTTTTCCTCTTTTCCTTACAAATTATTATTATTATTATTTATTTTTAATTATTAAACTGTCTTTATCTCAACCCACGAGTTTTCTCACTTTTACCCTTCCGATTCTCTCCCCCATCCCACTGCGGGGGGAGTGAGTGAGCGGCTGTGTGGTGCTTAGTTGCTGGCTTGGGTTAAACCGCAACAGTCCTTTTGGCGCCCAATGTATGGCACAAAGGATTTGAGATAATAATAGATTTGACCGGAGCGTTATGGGTTTACTGGACTGTGTGGGTTCAATGGCCTGGCACATCAGCCCCATGGGAGTATAAAGCTCTAGTGGACACCGGTGCACAGTGTACCCTAATGCCATCAAGCTATAAAGGGGCAGAACCCATCTGTATTTCTGGAATGACGGGAGGATCCCAAGAACTGTCTGTGTTGGAGGCTGAGGTAAGCCTAACTGGGAACGAGTGGCAAAAGCATCCTATTGTGACTGGTCCGGAGGCTCCGTGCATCCTTGGCATAGACTACCTCAGGAGAGGGTACTTCAAAGACCCAAAAGGGTACCGGTGGGCCTTTGGTATAGCTGCCTTGAGTACAGAGAAGATTAAGCAGCTGTCTAGCTTGCCTGGTCTCTCAGAGGATCTGTCTCTGGTGGGGTTGCTGCAGGTTGAAGAACAGCAGGTGCCAATTGCTACCATGACAGTGCACCAGCGACAATATCGCACCAATCGAGAGTCCCTGGTTCCCATCCATGAGCTGATCCAGCAACTGGAGAGTCAAGGAGTGATCAGTAAGACTCATTCACCCTTTAATAGTCCCATATGGCTAGTGCAAAAATCTAATGGAGAGTGGAGGCTAACAGTGGCCTATCGAGGCCAGAACGAAGTCACACTGCTGCTGAGTGCTGACGTACCAGACATGCTAGAACTCCAATATGAACTGGAGGCAAAGGCCACCAAATGGTATGCAACAATTGATATCGCTAATGCATTTTTCTCAATCCCTTTGGCAGCAGAGTGCAGGCCACAGTTTGCTTTCACTTGGAGGGGCGTCCAGTACACCTGGAATTGACTGCCCCAGGGGTGGAAACACAGCCCTACCATTTGCCATGGGCTGATCCAGACAGCACTGGAACAAGGTGAAGCTCCTGAACACCTGCAGTATATTGATGACATCATTATGTGGGGCAACACAGCAGAGGAAGTTTTTGAGAAAGGGAGAAGAATAATCCACATTCTTTTGAAAGCTGGTTTTGCCATAAAACAAAGTAAGGTCAAGGGACCTGCACAGGAGATCCAGGTTTTAGGGATAAAATGGCAAGATGGACGTCATCAGATCCCAATGGATGTGATTAACAAAATAACAGCCATGTCTCCACCAACTAGCAAAAAGGAAACACAAGCTTTCTTAGGCGTTGTAGGTTTTTGGAGAATGCATATTCCAAATTACAGTCTGATCGTAAGCCCTCTGTATCAAGTGACCCAGAAGAAGAACAATTTCTATGGGGCCCTGAGCAGCAGCAAGCCTTTGACCAAATTAAATGGGAGACAGTTCATGCAGTAGTCCTTGCGCCAGTCTGGGCAGGGCAAGATGTAAAAAACATGCTTTACACCTCAGCTAGGGATAACGGCCCCACCTGGAGCCTCTGGCAGAAAGCACCATGGGAGACTCGAGGTCGACCTCTAGGGTTTTGGAGCCGGGGATATAGGGGATCTGAAGCCCATTACACTCCAACTGAAAAAGAGATATTGGCAGCATATGAAGGAATTAGAGCTGCTTCAGAAGTGGTTGGTACTGAAGCACAGCTCCTTCTGGCACCTCGATTGCCTGTGCTGAGCTGCATGTTCAAAGGGAGGGTCCCCTGTACACATCATGCAACTGATGCTACGTGGAGTAAGTGGGTCGCACTGATAACACAACAGGCTTGAATGGGAAACCCCGACTGCCCAGGAATCCTGGAAGTAATCATGGACTGGCCAGACGGCCGAAACTTCAGAGTGTCGCCAGAGGAGGTGACTTGTACTGAAGAGGCCCCACTGTAGAATAAATTACCAGAAAATGAGAAGCAATATGCCCTGTTTATAGATGGATCCTGTTGTATTGTGGGAAAGCATCGGAGGTGGAAAGCTGCTGTATGGAGTCCTATATGACAAGTCACAGAAACTGCTGAAGGAGAAGGGGAATTGAGGCAGTTTGCAGAAGTAAAGGCCATCCAGGTGGCTTTAGACATTGCTGAATGGGAAAAGTGGCCAGTGCTCTATCTCTATGCTGACTCATAGATGGTGGCAAATGCCCTGTGGGGGTGGTTACAGCAATGGAAGCAAAGCAACTGGCAGCGCAGAGGCAAACCCATCTGGGCTGCAGCATTGTGGCAAGATATTGCTGCCCGGGTAGAGAACCTGGTTGTAAAAGTATGTCATGTAGATGCTCATGTACCCAAGAGTCAGGCCACTGAGGAACATCAGCACAACCAGCAGGTGGATCAGGCTGCTAAGATTGAAGTGGCTCATGTGGATCTGGACTGGCAACATAAGGGTGAATTATTTATAGCTTGGTGGGCCCATGACCCCTCAGGCCATCAAGGAAGAGATGCAACATATAAATGGGCTTGTGATCGAGGGGTGGAGTAGACCATGGACACTATTGCACAGGTTACCCATGAATGTGAAACGTGCTGCAATCAAACAAGCCAAGTGGCTAAAGCCTCTGTGGTATAGAGGACGATGGCTGAAATCTCAATATCGGGAAGCCTGGCAGATCGATTATATTATACTACCACGAACCTGCCATGGCAAGCACCATGTGCTTACAATGGTGGAAGTGGCTACCGGATGGCTGGAAACATACCCTGTGACTCATGCCACTGTAACCAGATGTAACCAAAATGATTAGTTTGTTCTTTTGTAACTAAGTAACATAGAGATAGGAGCGGGGTAGACAATACTTTAATGTTGTGTTTGTACACCTATGGCTATGGATATGCTACTATGCCCAAAGACAATTGGACAAGGAGTAGTACGGACATGCTGCTATGCTCCCAGTACAGTCCCAGCCCATCTTGACAATGAGTCGAGGGTGGTTAGAATAATTGGTTTGTGTTAAGGGTGCCAAATCATTGTTAGGGACCATGCACCATGAAGAAGGGAAGCAAGTTACATAAGCAAGGTAGGATTGCGCATGCCGAGAAGAAGGGGCCAACTAAAGGACACACCTGTACGACCACCAAGGACCACCAGAGACCCCCACGGAAGCCCCTCGGAGTTCAAGGACGCGTGCGTAATGACCATGCAAATATGATAATTAGTTCCGGGAAATATAATGAATATGTATGGTCATTCTGGGGAAATCTGATGCATATGTATGTAATTGGACAATATAAGTTCCGGTTGGTGTAACCTGCGGTATGCACGCACGGTGGAACGATCCCCCGTGCATCTGGCGCTGTAATAAAGAATGCCTGCTTCTTTTCTTAATACTACATTGGTGTTAAGGAGTTTGATTCCTGATTTTGGTGACACCACTGCCCGGAATACTATCTTGTGTCTTGAAAAGCAAGTTTTATGGCGACATGGCACCCCTGAAAGAATTGAATCAGACAGTGGGACTCATTTTCGAAACAACCTTATAAACACCTAGGCCAAGAAGCATGGTATTGACTGGGTGTATAACATCCCGTATCATGCATCAGCCTCTGGGAAAACTGAACGATACAATGGACTATTAAAGATTATGCTGAGAGCAATGTGTGCTGGGACATTCAAGCATTGGGATACACATTTAGCAGAAGCCACTTGGCTAGTTTACAGTAGAGGGTCTGTCAATTGACCTGGCCCTGCCTAATCAAAACCCCTGCACACTGTGGAAGGAGATAAGATCCCCATAATACATATAAGGAACTTGTTGGGAAAAACAGTGTGGGTTATTCCTTCCTCAGGAAAGGGCAAAGATATTTGTGGGATTTTTTTTGCTCAAGGACCTGGGTGCACTTCGTGGGTAATACAGAAGGATGGGGGAGTCCAATGTATACCTCAAGATGATTTAATCCTGGGTGAAAATAATCCATTATTTGAGTTGTATGATGGCACTGTTACATGATGTCACCACTGCTGTGGCTGCCATATGTCAAAGGTATTATAGCAGGAACCTCTTGCTGCTCACCAAGCTAGAGGCAAGAGTAGGAATTCATTGCAATGTTAAAACTTAGGGCCTGGTCCAAAGGGACCAGGGGTGTGGAATGTAATGGATATACCTTTAAATTTTTGTAACCCATGATTTGAGTTGCATGTTCTAGGAATTACTATAGCAGGAACCACCTGAACCAATGAATGACCAACCTCACAAGAAGGAGTGCAAGTGCAGCAGTGACCCGACTTGAGCTGGCTTTGGTGCCCAATAACTCCATGCAACACACCACCTCACCTGTCCTGAGTGACCACCATAAGAGATGGAGCCCAAAGTCATAGACCAAATGATCTCAATGAACATTTTATGGATATTTATGGACATTTCACAAACATTTTAAGGGGGGGAAGGGGTAGTTAATGAGGATGTATTGCGATAGTGTGGGACCTGAACATGACGTAAATGGTATGGAATAAGGGGTGGAGAATGTGCTGGTTTTGGCTGGGATAGAGTTAAATTTCTTCATAGTAGCTGATATGGGGCTGTGTTTTAGATTTGTGCTGAAAATAGTGTTGATAATACAGGGAGGTTTTAGTTACTGCTGAGTAGTGCTTACACAGCATCAAGGCCTTTTTCTGGTTCTCACACCGCCCCACCAGCAAGTAGGTTAGAGGTGCACAAAAAGTTGGGAGGGGACACAGCCGGGACAGCTGACCCCAACTGGCCAAAGGGATATTCCATACCATATGATGTCATGCTCAGCAATAAAACTAAGGGGGAGGTTGGCAGTGGGGCCGCTGATCGAGGACTTATTGAACATCAGTTGGTTGGTGGTGAACAATTGTTTTCATTTGCATCACTTGTCTTTCTTGGGTTTTATTTTTCTCTCTCTTTGTTATTTTTTCCTGTTTTTCTTACAAATTATTATTATTGTTATTACTGTTATTGTTATTATTTATTTTTAATTATTAAACTATCTTTATCTCAACCCATTAGTTTTCTCACTTTTACCCTTCCAATTCTCTCTCCCATCCCACTGCAGGGGGAGTGAGTGAGCGGCTGTGTGGTCCTTAGTTGCCAGCTGGGGTTAAACCATGACATCTCGCAAGCTATGTTCTCTGACAAGACTGTTCAACAGTTTCTCTTAATACCAAAACGGCTGTTTTAGTTATTGCCTGGACCATGTTGTTAGATTATGTTATAAAAGCTGCTCTGCACACCCACAAAGGAGCTCAGAAATACAATGGCAGGAGGGAGATGCCAAATAATACACTGCTGGGCACATCCCAGGCCCATCACAGGAGCTATCAGCCCATCAAAGGGCCATCTCCACAAGCCCAGAGGAGAACAGGGGCACACAATAGTGGGCGGGAACCCAAATCAAGGACAACCAAATCAAGGAACAAATACCTTGACCAGGCCCTTCCCAGGGCTGTTCCAGGAGAGAAATCAGTCCCATTGTCCAGGGGGGTTGCTGCCTAGGGGTGTGACACGTTATTGGGAAGCAGGGGAAAAGCAGTTTGGGATCCCACAGACATATTATGGGATGTTTAAGGGAGGAACCAAAGGTGGGGTTTAGGTGATTTGGGGAGGAACAAGAGTGGGAAAATAGAGGGGTAAGGGGATAAAAAGGGCCGGTAAATAGTGGGTTGGTCAATACACTTGTCTGGTGATGCCCTGTTCCTGATGATTAGCGCAGTTTGTCCTATCATCTTACTAAATTTCTTTCTAACTCTTTCCTGGGTGAGGGCTCTCTATTCTGTTTGCATGTATGTGTATGGGGGTCTAAGTGCCAGCAACTGGAGTCAGACCATGAGTCAGAGGGCCCATGTCTCCATGGTGCCAGTAACTGGAGTGCAGGTGTGCGAGTGGGTGATCACTAGCAAACATCAAGCCAGACTAGCTAGTGAATATGTGAAGTGGCCTGGGAGCAAGGTGGTGAGTGGGTCTCTTAAGGGCCAGCTCTGGGTGTGAGAGTGCCTGTGTATCTGTCATGACCTAAAGGGTTTCCCGACTTGCAGGTGTGTAGAGATCACAGCCATGGGTCTGTAGGATTCTGTAATACGCAAGAATACATAGGCTTTTATCCTCTAAATTTATCTACTTTTTCTACAGATTATCACAAATACCACACAAATCACCACCAGCAAGTATACCTATGATTAATAAAGCGAATATATATATATCAAGCTATTACAAATTACTATCAGCAATCAATAATATAGTATCAATCAACAGTATTGTAGTCTAACAGTGTAGTCTAACAGGAGCTGGTGGAAGGCTGGGACTTACGTAAAGCTAATAAGGGGGATTCAGACTGGAAAGAGGAACGTCTAAACAAGAATTACTGTCCTTGGGAGTAAAGCACATCCTGGAGAAATATGTAAGCTAAGTAAGATGTTTTGGGAACCATCTGAAACTACTAGTAGAAGTGTGATAAGAAGCACCCTCACGCAAACTATCCTCATTATAATACTAAAAGTCACACCCCTCGAGCTGGAGACCCCGGCCCAAGCAGAGACCCCTCACCTTTGAGCGTGCGCAGAATATTAAAGTAGCACTGTAGCTTTAAGTTGAAACAAGAGAAATGTAGACCAACAGAAAACTGCTTTGTGTAATTACTTATGCATATGCATAACTGGACTGTATAAATACTGTACCTGTATGACAGAACTGTGTGTTAGCTTTGTGGAGCTACCATCTAGCACCCATCTCTGCGCAGACATGAAATAAAATACCTCTGCCCTGTGTGTATATTGGCATCTCGCACACTGGGTAAATGAACTCACACTTGTAGGATAACAGTTTTTGGCGACCCAGACGGAACTGCACTGACAGCCTTGCCCGGTTCGTCTTCCCGCATCCCACGGGGAGAAGAGACCTGAGTGGACTCCAGCGCGCACTGACCAGTTGATCGGGGACTCCTTCAGCTCCTCTCCTGCAGTCGGGCGGTAAGCGACACAACGGTGCAATGCTACTGAAAAGAGGTATTTTTTTGGGATATGAGAAAAGGGGGGCAAGGGCAAGAGCTCTTGGGAAGCAGGCACCATCTGTTCTGTTCTGGGCTCTGCATAAGATGGCATCAGGAAAGATACGCGGCAGTAGCATAGTTCTGTTTGTTTCTACACGCTGTTCTGTTCTGTTCTAATTAACGGAGACGTCCCTCATTCTGGTTTGTGTATGAAACGCTGGGTTTTTCAGTACCGATATGGGTGCTGCTGCTTCCCAGGAGGCACCCCTTTGCTCTCCTCTAGGATGCATCCTGAAGAATTGGAATAAATTTAGGGGGGATACCATGACTAAACATAAGCTAAAACGATATTGTAATCAATGGTGGCCACAATATCAATTGGAAGATGGTGAAAAATGGCCTGAGAATGGATCCTTGAAACATAACACTATATTGCAATTAATGTTGTTTTGTCAGAGATATTGCAATTAATGTTGTTTTGTCAGGGAAGTGAAAAATGGGATTAAATACCTTATGTGGCTATGTTTCTTTCGTTCAGAAATGATTGGGATATCAGGAAGAAATGTGGTTTAGTGGATTCTAAACATCAGATTGGAATATATGTGTTAAAAGAGAAAAAGGGAAAATCTTGTTGCATTGAATCGGAAAATTTGGAAGAGGATATTCAGCTGTTGGTGGCTCCCCCAAAACAGCCAGAATCCGATAGCTCAAGTGATAATGGAGTTGTGAGTGTTGCGAGTCCTGTCTCTAAAAGAACAAGGGGACAGAAACTGATAATTCAAGCTCCCCTCAGACAGGCTGTAGGGCCTGCAGGAACACCGGTATATATACACATGTACCTTTTAATACTTCTGATTTATTCAACTGGAAACAGGCAGTTGGATCCTATTGAAACAATCCAGAAGGAATGTATAGTACTGTTAAAAAGGTAATGATGACTCATAATCCTAACTGGGGAGATGTACAGGCTCTCCTAGAATATTTGTTTACCACTGAGGAGAGGAGAATGATTTTAGAGAAGGCTAGACAGGGACTGATCCAACAATGGGGGGTATGACTAATACCAATATGTATCTCCCAAAAGAGGATCCAGAGTGGGATCCAAACACAAGTGAGGGATTACAAAGGGTAAAGGAATATCAAAAGTTAATTTTGCATGGGATTCAACATGGAGTGCAAAAGCCTAAGAATTTATCTAAACTATATGAAGTAAGGCAGGGGGATAAGGAAACCCCATCAGCCTTCTATGAGAGACTGTGTGAAGTAGCTCGAAAATGGACAGATCTGGATCCGGAAGATGATAGCAATTCAAAGTTATTTAACATGCTGTTTATTGGTCAAGCGGCAGCAGATATAAGAAAGAAATTAGAAAAGGTAGAGGGTGAGGATGGCATGACAATCTCACAGTTACTGTCAATCGCATATAAAGTGTATAAAGTTCCCCTAGCCAATCCTCTGGTTCCAGTCAAGCTGGGGAATGAAATAATAGATTTTTTTAATTGATAGTGGAGCCACACATTCTGTAGTAACTAGTTGTAGGGGAACCTTAAGTAGAACTAAAATAAGCATTGTTGGTGCAACAGGGAAAAAGACTTTAAGGCCGTTTTTACAACCTATGGAATGTTCAATTGGAAATACTAAATTAACTCATGGATTCCTTTAGATGCCAGAATGCCCCCTACCATTGCTTGGACGGGATTTACTTTGTAAACTGAATGCACAACTGACTTTTTCTGAAGACTCTGTTCAGTTGCATATTCCTCCAGAGACTGCCTGGAAAGCCCAGATATGTTTGTTGACCAAGAAAGATCCTAATGAAGAAATGAATATTCCAGAGGAAATACTGAATGCAGTCACACCTCTGGTGCGGGCATCGAAGATACCCGGACGAGCGAAGAATGCGACCCCGGTAAAGACTGAACTGAAACCAGGAGCTCAACTGGCAAGACAGAAACAATACCCCATTAAGCTGGAGGCCCGAAAAGGATTAGAACCTATAATAAGCTCCTTTCTAGAACATGGATTGTTACAGGAGTGTCAATCGGAATGTAATACTCCCATCCTACCTGTAAAGAAGCCCCATTCTTCTGAATATAGACTGGTACAGGACTTACAAGAAATTAATGCAAGGACAGCAGATGTCCACCCTGTGGTTCCAAACCCATTATACCCTCCTTACTACAATCTCTAACAGTAATACTTATTTCACAGTGTTAGACTTAAAGGACGCCTTCTTCTGTATACCTGTGGATGAGCAGAGCCAGACCATCTTCACCTTTGAATGGGAGAATCCAACTCCAGGACGAAAGACACAACTCTGCTGGACTGTCCTTCCCCAGGGATTCAAGAACAGCCCTGCCTTGTTTGGTAACGTGCTAGCCAAAGAATTGGAACTATGGCAAAATGATCATGATGCTGTAACTTTGCTGCAATATGTTGATGATTTGCTAATTGGTTCTGACAGTTATGAGGCATGTCTGGAAGCCACCATCAGTTTGCTTAACTTTCTGGGCTTGGCAGGGTATCGGGTTTCTAAGAAAAAGGCTCAGATTGGGGGAAAAAAAAAAAAAAAAAGGTCCACTATATGGGGTTTGAAATCACCAAAGGACAGAGAGAATTAAGTACTGAGAGAAAAAAGGCAATCTGTAGAATTGCTGTACCTACATCAATGAAGCAATTAAGAGGATTTCTGGGAATGGCCGGATAGCATTGCTTATGGATTCCCAATTTTGGACTAATTGCCAAACCACTGTATGCTGCTGTGAAAGGACCTGAGGGGGTTCTCAAATGGACACCTGAATGAAGGAAGAGTTTTGATGAAATTAAAAGGAAAGTCATGGAGGCTCCTGCTTTGGGACTCCTGAATTTGAGGAAACCCTTCCAATTATATGTACATGAACGACAGCAAGTGGCATTAGGAGTTTTGACACAAAAATTGGGGAGCTGGAAAAGACTGGTGGAATACTTTTCAAAGCAATTAGATGAGGTCAGTAAAGGTCAGCCCACTTGTTTGAGGGCAGTAGCAGCTACTGCAACTTTGATTGGAGAATCTCGGAAATTGACGTTAGGCCAACCGATTACTGTGTTTGTACCTCATGCTGTGTCTTCTCTCCTTGAATATAAAGGGCACCATTGGATCTCCCCAAGCAGGTTAGCTAAATATCAAGCAGTGCTGCTGGAACAAGGTGATGTTGTAATCTCCCTGACATCTGCTCTAAATCCTGCAACCCTGCTCCCGATTTCCGAATCCGGTGAATTGCATCATGACTGCTTAACCACCATCGAACAAGTGTATTCTAGTAGGCCTGACCTGCGAGATGAACCCCTACCAAATGCAGAACTGGAGGTATTTACTGATGGAAGCAGTTTTATGTTGGAAGGAAGACGAAAAGCCGGATATGCAGTGGTAACACCTACTCGGGCCTTAGAAGCTAAATCTTTGCCTAGTAATACATCTGCTCAAAAGGCAGAATTGGTTGCACTAACACGAGCTTTGGAGCTTAGTCAGGGAAAAACACTCAATATTTACACAGATTCTAAGTATGCCTTCGGAGTAGTGCATGCACATGGGGCAATTTGGAAAGAAAGAGGACTATCAAGTTCACACGGGACCCCGATCAAATATGGAACAGAAATAATGAAGCTTTTACAGGCAGTCCTTCAACCGAAGGAGGTTGCTATAATGCATTGTAAAGCACATCAGAAGGGAAACAGTGAAATCACAAAGGGAAACCGAAAAGCAGACCAGTTAGCAAAAGAAGCAGCATTACAGAAATCAAAATTTGAAGGAGCTTTAATTCCAGTACCCCATTTGGAATTATCACCCCCACAATATACCAAGAAGGAAAATAAATTGGCAGAGCAATTAGATTGTTCCAAAAATGATCAGGGTTGGTGGGTGACACCACTGAAGCAATTATTAATTTCTGAAAAGATGATGGAAATTCTACTCGAGAAACTGCACCAAGAAACACACTCGGGAGCAGATGCATTAGTGCTAATTGCCAAAAGACACGTCATTGGGCCAAGAATGCAAAGCCTAGAGGATATAATAGTCAAAAAGTGTGCTCTCTGTTGTGCCAATAACCCCAAAATTTCAAAGAAAAACATGGGAGGAATCGTAAAACAAGGAATAACTCCCAGGGAATACTGGCAAATAGATTTTACAGAATCGACAAGGTGTAATCTGTATAAATATTTTTTGGTAATGGTAGACACCTTTTCTGGTTGGCCTAAAGCTTTCCCTTGTCGCGCTAAGGCGGCTAGGGAAGTGATTACAATTTTACTGAAAGAAATTATCCCCAGATTCGGTGTTCCAGAAGGTATATCTTCCGATAACGGACCCCACTTTATTGCAGAAATAGTGCAGGGAGTTTCTAGATTTCTAGACATTCAATGGGATTTGCATACCCCTTGGAGGCCACAGTCCAGCGGCAAAGTAGAAAGAATTAATCAAACCCTAAAAAGACAGATTTCTAAAGTGTGTCAGGAAACTCAAATGAAATGGGTAGATATTCTACCCATGGCATTAATGGGAGTACGAATTACAGCCAGAGTTAGGGAAGGTGTTAGTCCATTTGAGATCCTGTTGGGGAAACCACATCCAATCAATCATTTAACCACAAAGGGAGACCAAATGCATATAGAGGGACAGGCTGTAATTACAGAGTATTTGATTTCTCTCTCGCAGAGTTTATCCTCCCTGCATAGGTACTTAAACCAGAAGACTCCCATTCCCTTGAACACTCCAGTACACCCATTCCAGCCAGGAGACACGGTCTACATATGAACTTGGAAAGATGAGCCCTTGAAAGAAAAGTGGAAAGGACCATATACAGTGCTATTAAAAACTTATACAGCAGTAAAGGTGAATGGGATCAACTCCTAGATTCATTATACTAGAGTGAAGAAGGCGCCAGACCAGGACAAGTGGACCTCTATGCCAACTGGCGAACTGAGACTCCAATTAACCAGGGACTGTCAATGAATTGTATCAAGGTTTTTCTTTTAGAAAACTACTATTGAAATTACTCCTAGGACACTCTCAGAAAGTGTTATGAATTTAGCATGGTTACAATTAAAATTGTATCTGTGACATTGATTAACCTAGCATTTACTTTTTTTAACAGAAATCTAGTCTTAAAACTTGTCCAATCCTTTGGAAGAATCCATAATGTCAGCAGTGTAATGGCCTGTTCACCATTACCTAAATATGCAGCCGATCCCCTCGAGTGGGGAATTTTAACTTTAGATTTAAACTGAAGCTTTCTTCAGTCTCCAAATTACCTCCTTTCAGGGTCAAACATGGTTAGCGAATGCAACTAAAGCAGGATTACAAGATTTAAAACACTTAATTACAGGAAACTTCAAAGATGACATTGCAGAACAGGCTAATGTTATTTAATGTTTTAGATTTAATGTTATTACATGAACACAGGGTATGTGGGTACCTATATCTGAAAAACAAAGGTTGTTGCATCCATATCCCCAATATAACTGAAATAAAACAAGTGGCAAAATCAAGTAGAAATATTCAGGCCTCTAAACAAAATATTACAAAGTTTTGGATTCTCCCTAACTGGATGGCTGGCAAGTTTACTTCAAATGATAATTATAATTGTACTCATCATGATAATAATCTGTATTGTTGTTAGTTGTGCCTTAAAATGTGTTAGATGACTAATTGTACAAGTTGTTAATGAGAACTAATAATGAGACATATGAGGACTATGAAGAAAAGTCTCATAGTCTCAAAGGGGGGAATTGTAGTCTAACAGTGTAGTCCAACAGGAGCTCATGGAAGGCCAGGGCTTATGTAAAGCTGATAAGGGGGATTCAGACTGGAAAGAGGAACGTCTAAACAAGAATTACTGTCCTTGGGAGTAAAGCATATCCTGGAGAAATATGTAAGCTAAGATGTTTTGGGAACCATCTGAAACTACTAGTAGAAGTGTGATAAGAAGCACCCTCACGCAAACTATCCTCATTATAATACTAAAAGTCACACCCCTCGAGCTGGAGACCCCGGCCCAAGCAGAGACCCCTCACCTTTGAGCGTGCGCAGAATATTAAAGTAGCACTGTAGCTTTAAGTTGAAACAAGAGAAATGTAGACCAACAGAAAACTGCTTTGTGTAATTACTTATGCATATGCATAACTGGACTGTATAAATACTGTACCTGTATGACCGAACTGTGTGTTAGCTTTGTGGAGCTACCACCTAGCACCCATCTCTGCGCAGACATGAAATAAAATACCTCTGCCCTATGTGTATATTGGCATCTCGCACACCGGGTAAACGACCTCACACTTGTGGGATAACACTTCCAACCCAAACTATTCTATGATTCTGTGACATGGTCTATAGACAGAGAGCGTACCTAATTTCAAGATAATTAAGAGGGACCTCTGCAAACTGTGCTTGACATTTTTCTATCACATGTATGGAGCTGGGACTGGATTATTAAGTGATCATCTAAAAAAGGAAGGTGATGATGAAGAGATTCCTTTATGGAGGAGGACAGGGGAACAAAGCACCTCATGGCTAAGGGGACTGATAAAATATGAAAGTGATAGAAGCTACCAGGTAAGAAAAAAAAAAACCAAACAAAAAACAGTCAAAAGGGAAGATTAAACTGAACTATATGCTAGAATCCAAGTTTGGGGTTTGTATAAGAAAAGAAAAATGTAGATAGGATTGAACAGACATCTGAACAAGCTTAAGTAATAATTTCTTAAAATTGAAGGTAGAGAAGGAATTATTAAAGACAGTGTGTTCAAGTATTAAAATATTTCATTAACTCAAAATTAATTTTTTTTAATTACTTAAATGCTGTTTCCCATCACTTCAGTAGCAGTAGTTTTTATTTACATCACGCATGCAATTTTCTTTTCCTTCAGCTGTCTAAAGCCTTGTCTAGATTTGATATACTCACTAAGCTGTAATAAAATTTCTGTTTCTTGCAGAATGGGCTTTCTGAGGTGGCACCAAAGGCAAGGGATGATGCAGTCTCGAGCTCTGCCTTTGATTTCAGCATTGCCAGAGACAAAGCCTGCTTTTGTTTCTGTCAAAGAAAAAGCCAAAATTGCTGTTGGCTGAAACAGCTCTGGACTCAAAACTGTACTGATCACTAATTAAAGAGGTACTTATTTTTTCACTTTGCCTTAAGAGTCCAAAAATTAATTAGAAAAAGTTAACTTTTATTGAAAAGCAAGTTTAGCTTCATTAGCAAGAGCACAGCATAACACTAATTCTTTCCCCCCCCCCTCAAGCTTTGCTTGCATAATCTAGCATGGCGACACATTTGGGCTGAAAAGCAAGATAGAAATGTTATATTATTAGAGTAAACTCATATATTGATCAGTGGTTTATAAAACACAGCAATTATATATCAAACTGTGAGAACAAACCTGCTTCCTTCAGCATCATACGCCCCCAAATTCTCTGACCAAGGAAAATCAGTCTGCTCACAGAATATGTAAGTTTCTTTTAGTGAAGTAGGCTTTCAGGATGCACTAGATCCTTGAATAGAATGCATTGGTATTTTTTTTTCCCCAGTCCTCCTTCCTAGTTATGGGATTCATAAAAAAAAGCTATGCTTTATCCTTTACAGATAATTTTTGAAGCAATTCATAGAGGGTCAATAAGAAGTAACACTGCTATTGATGATATTCTGTTCCAGGCAGGATCCTGTTTAGGTAAGCACAAACATACTTTGCTTTTCTTAGGAGACCCCTAGTAATTCACTGTTTTTTGTAATTATATAGGCAATACTTCTTCCCTTGAATCCCCACTGAATGGGTGTGATTTTAGTATCATAGTGCTCGGTTACTGCAGGAGAATTTTTGTTTTTTTAAAAAGATGTGAAACATGAGAAAGTCCTGACAAATTTGGACTAGTAAAGATCTTATGGCACTTATTAAAAGCTGTATGGCCATCTCATTTAAAATCCAACATGGTAATTTTTAAAGGATGTTAAGATCGGCTGCCTCCTCCAGCAGCTTCAGCCCAGGACTCCTCCCGCCCGGCCACTGGAGCCCAATCTGGTGCCCCAGTGCCCTAGGGTCTCTGCCCAGGCTGAGGGACTTTCTGCTGGCTTCTGCTTTCCTGTTTGCAGGTTCAACTAGTAACAAAACTAAGCACACATCCCAGAGACAGACAGACACACAGAGGACACTGACATGGCCAGCTACACAGACTGCCACAGACAAGGAGCTGCCTTCAACAGCACCAACATATAGGACTCACATAAAACCTAAGTACAGACAGCCAAGTCCCCTTCCTCCTCTTTGGCTGGTAGAGATAGAAGGTCACTAGTGAAGGCACACACACAACACTCTCTAGATTCACAAGCACACGCACATTTGTGGATCCCTTGAGTACTGGCACACCCCCTCTGTCCACCCCATACGCCCGCCTGGATCCTGGGCCCTCTTACCTGCTTCACAGGTCCCTTACTCACTGGCTAGTCCAGCTTGATGTTTGCTAGCAAACAAGCACGCACTCACATACTTGTCCCACATGCACTCCACATTCACAAGTCCCCCTGGGCATACCAGCATAGACCCTTGCCTGCCTCATACCCCAGCCTGGACCTGAGGCCCCCCTACTCGCTGGCTAGTCCAGCGTGAAGTTAGCTAGTGAATACACATGCCACCCCCAACATACACACAAGGTTTGGGGAAGATACAGACACTCAGCCCCTGCCAAATGCTGGCACCAGGCACATGGCTGTGAACCCTGGTCTCACTCCAGCTGCCGGCACTGAACCCCTCAGTCACGCTGTTATCCCACAAGTGTGAGGTTATAACCAGATGTAACCAAAATGATTAGTTTATTCTTTTGTAACTAAGTAACATAGAGATAGGAGCGGGGTAGACAATACTTTAATGTTGTGTTTGTACACCTATGGCTATTGGATATGCTACTATGCCCAAAGACAATTGGACAAGGAGTAGTACGGACATGCTGCTATGCTCCCAGTACAGTCCCAGCCCATCTTGACAACGAGTCGAGGGTGGTTAGAATAATTGGTTTGTGTTAAGGGTGCCAAATCATTGTTAGGGACCATGCACCATGAAGAAGGGAAGCAAGTTACATAAGCAAGGTAGGATTGCGCATGCCGAGAAGAAGGGGCCAACTAAAGGACACACCTGTACGACCACCAAGGACCACCAGAGACCCCCACGGAAGCCCCTCGGAGTTCAAGGACGCGTGCGTAATGACCATGCAAATATGATAATTAGTTCCGGGAAATATAATGAATATGTATGGTCATTCTGGGGAAATTTGATGCATATGTATGTAATTGGACAATATAAGTTCCGGTTGGTGTAACCTGCGGTATGCACGCACGGTGGAACGATCCCCCGTGCATCTGGTGCCGTAATAAAGAATGCCTGCTTCTTTTCTTAATACTACATTGGTGTTAAGGAGTTTGATTCCTGATTTCAGTGACAAGGTCATTTACCCAGTGTGCGAGATGCCAATATACACATAGGGCAGAGGTATTTTATTTCATGTCTGCGCAGAGATGGGTGCTAGGTGGTAGCTCCACAAAGCTAGCACACAGTTCCATCATACAGGTACAGTATTTATACAGTCCAGTTATGCATATGCATAAGTAATTACACAAAGCAGTTTTCTATTGGTCTACATTTCTCTTGTTTCAACTTAAAGCTACAGTGCTACTTTAATATTCTGCGCACGCTCAAAGGTGAGGGGTCTCTGCTTGGGCCGGGGTCTCCAGCTCGAGGGGTGTGACTTTTAGTATTATAATGAGGATAGTTTGCATGAGGGTGCTTCTTATCACACTTCTACTAGTTGTTTCAGATGGTTCCCAAAACATCTTAATTAGCTTACATATTTCTCCAGGATGTGCTTTACTCCCAAGGACAGTAATTCTTGTTTAGATGTTCCTCTTTCCAGTCTGAATCCCCCTTATTAGCTTTACGTAAGTCCCAGCCTTCCACCAGCTCCTGTTGGACTATAACACCAGTTCTCTCCCGTAGTTATTTTTTTGGGGACACACACCATACCTGCCCCAGTGGCTACAGGCAGAGACCACTACTTGCTCCAGTAGCTGACACCACAGGCCAAGGGTGCCCAGTAGCTGGCACCAAATTTCACTCACATACAAGTCTCACCAGTAGCTGGCACTTAGTCCTTGCATCACACATACACACATGATCAAGAGTGAGATTACACAGAGAGATAAGTTAAGATAAGATAGTTAAGAAGAGATTTAATGAGAAGATATAAGAAGATCAGACAGACTACAGTCATCAGGCACAGGGCTCAGACAGACAAGCATAGTGACCAGCCCCTTTTATACCTTTTTCTGTCTTTGTTCACTCTGCTCCCCCTTTCCCTGCACATCTCTTCATGGGTTTAAATAGTTCTATAGATTCCCTCACCCCTCCCAGTCTAGTGTCCCTGATCTCCCCTGGTTTACAATCTCATCACTTACAAAGTTAAAGTTGGTCTTCCTGGAAGTGGTGCCTGTAGTTTCTTGATAGCCCATCAATTAGTGTGACTGACAAGGTTTGTTTCTTGTCTTTGTCTCCGTGTTTGTTTTGTCAGGTCTGTGTCTCTGTATATTTTTATTTCTAGTTTCCCCTTTTTCCCTTAGATTCCCAACCGTGATCAGATAACCTTGCTGGAATAAACAAACATTCTCACTCACTCATGCCCTCATCAATTAGTATGACTGACCAGGTGTGGTTCTTACCACTGCCTCCCTTACCATTTATTGGTCAGGTTTGTGTTCCTGTATGTTCTTGTTTATGACTTCTTCCTTTTCTTATTATCCCTTTTTGCATTAAAGTGGTCCTTGACAAGATACCCTTAAAGGAGCAGATACTCCTTCCACATACCCTTACAGTAACTGCATTTTTTAAATGTATAGTGATAAAAAATGCAAGTAATTACAGTATTTTCCTCTTTCTTATATTCTAGAAATGGAAGAAATCCATTCCTAATCAGGCTATCCTGACAACTTAAATGAAACTATTAAACACATTCTGCTGAAAGGAATGAAGTACATAGAAGGTACTGCAAACTGCCTATTTTAAAATATGTTTTAAGCCAATGTGGTATAATGGCTGAGGTGACTTAAAAATTAGAACTTATATTCACACTTTTAGGTAAGGCACAGCATTGAAGAAGCTTCCCGGGTGGAATGCGGCTGACATGCAAGGAATCCATTCCATGGGAGTTCCCTAGGGCTGCAACCTTAGATGTCAGTAACGCCAGGGGAACTTGGTGTGCTGACTCTAAGAGGTACTGCTCGGAGGGTGGAGCGGTGTGGAGATGCCACAGCCAGGCTCTGCAATAATAGGGGAACTTGAAGGTATCATGGAACTGATAAGCTGCATATTTACTACCCTGGGCAAACAGCCTGCCACGTTTTTGACAAAATGCTGTCCTTTTGGTGAACTTTGCTCATTATAACATCATTATAATACCAAAACACACCTCCATCCCAAAAGCTACCCGCCTCCAAGGTGCGACCACCCCTCACTGAGCTTGCGCTCTGAATTTTCCTAGCTTATACCTTTAAAAGCGAAGCGAGAAAAACTTTACACCAATCCTAAACAAAGGTATGTATGACTAGAGTCACTCAAGCTCCACCCAAAAGGTGAAAAATAGTATAAAATGGCTTAAGAGAAAGAGAATGTTAGGGAAGACACCATCGTGTACCACTCTGACCTCTGGGATCAGTCGACGGGCTGAGCCTCTCTTTCCCCCCATTGGGACGCCTTTGGGTAAGAGTCGAACACTTGGTTATTCCAAGTGCCTCCCCAGGAAACTTAGAAATCTCTATAGAGTCGCTTTATTATCTTTTAACGCGTTTGTGTCCAGCCGTGTTATTCATACTCATATTCTTGGTATTTGCATGTGCTTTGCAGACAGTGAATTTATCACTGGTAATCCAAAGAATCTGTGTATCTGTTGCTCTAATAAACTGCTCTCTTCACTGCTCTGGCCATGACTGTTCCTTCAACACGACCAGACTGGGGGGTGTAAAAATTAATGCTGTCACCTTAGCGAAAGCCCTGAACTAATAAGTGGCTATACACACAGTCCTTAGAAAATAAACCGTTGACCAAGTCTGAGACTAAGACTGGACCTAGCTGCACCTAGACTCCTCTCTGAGAAGGAGTTTAGAAAGCAAGGGGGTCCTGTCTGAACCTCGTGACTCAACGGGAGGGTTCCCCCCACCAGCCACTCCTCAGACTCCTATTTGTATGCGACAGTAACTCTTAACACAACAGCCAATCTGGAGTGATTAGAATGTTCACCAATGTATAAAAAGAACTCAGAGCACTCATGTTCCTCACCTTTGCAATGAAGCTGTTGACTCAGGGCTTCTTAGACTTCCCCCCATTTCTGCATGAGGTATCAGGTTTCATATAACGACTTCTCATTTTGCACAGATTTAACACTTTTTTTTTTTAAAAAAAATCTTTCTGGCATACAGATAGAAGAGGAAAGTAAAGGTGCACAACTAAAATTCAATATTGCATTATCTGAAAACTGCATTCAGTGAATGCTTTGTATTTGGTACAGAATGGATTTTTAAAAATGAAATTATACATATTTTGAAATAATAAAGAAAAAAGTATTAGCTGTTAGTAATATCCTACAGGTTAAGAGCAATTATTCATGATGACTAATCTCTCTGGGAAACTCTAACATCTTGCTGACAATTTTTGGTGTTCTTTTACTGTAATGAATATATTTGTCAGCCTTACCAATAACCAAATCACTTTTATTGTTCCAGTATAATTCAATGTAAAGCCACTGCCATTTTGAACTATATGAAATGGGTTTGCATACATTTGAAGCCATACGTTTTCACAGAATCGTATAGGTTGGAAAAAACCTTTAAGATCATCAAGGCCAACCATTAACCTAGCACTACCAAGACCACCACTACACCATGTCCCTATGAAAGGGTTAAATCCCTGACAGTCCCTGACTAAGACATAGACTTGCATTTTTTTTTTAGTTTCACTCGCATCCTTGTTCTCTTTTGTTCTCTTCCCCTGCAAAGATAGTTTTGGTTACTTGCTGAGCAGAGTTGATGGTGGAACATCTCCTGTGACTTCTTACCTGATAGGACTAAGCAGGCCTTGAGCAAGCTCATTAGGCTCCCTAATTAAATCACTGATAAGAGGAACTTAGGACAATTGTGCCACAGATAAGCATCAAAAAACTAGCTTAAATCGACCCCCTTGTAACATTCCAAGGCCAAAGGACTGATGAGCTAACTCAATGACTATATATGGACAAAGGAAGCCCAAAGTTCAACTAGCGGACAACGTGAGGAAGACTATGGAAGACCACCGGGAGGGTGAAAAGACCCTAACCCTAATTTTACTGCGCATGCTTGGACTATGTAAATGAATTCCGGGAACTCATCACCATAAAACTGCCATTTTCAGGAAATCTGATGAATATGTATGATTTTTCTGTATATGAACTGATGTGTTGCGCTAAACTGGCGGAGCACTTGTGGCGGACCAATCCCCAGTGCTGCCTAGCGCTGCAATAAAGAATACCTGCTTAATAGTCATCCCGACTATTGAGTTCTGATTTCGGCTTTTCACGGCAACACCTAAGCACCTCATCCAAACATCTTTTAAATATTTCCAGGGATGGCAACTCAACCACTTCCCTGGGCAGCCTGTTCCAATGCTTGATAAACCTTTCAGTGAAGTAAAATTTCCTAATATCCAGTCTAAACCTCCCCTGGCACAACTTGAGACCATTTCCTCTCCTCCTATCACTTGTTACCTGGGAGAAGAGACTGACCCCCACCTCTCTACAACCTCCTTTCAGGTAGTTGTAGAGAGCAATAAGGTCTCCCCTCAGCCTCCTTTTCTCCAGGCTAAACAACCCCAGTTCCCTCAGCCACTCCTCATAAGACTTCTGCTCTAGACCCTTCACCAGCTTCGTTGCCCTTCTCTGGACACGCTCCAGCACCTCAATGTCTCTCTTGTAGTGAGGGGCCCAAAACGGAACACAGTATTCGAGGTGCGGCCTCACCAGTGCCGAGTACAGGGGCACAATCACTTCCCTAGTCCTGCTGGCCACGCTATTTTTGATACAAGCCAGGATGCCATTGGCTTTCTTGGCCACCTGGGCACACTGCTGGCTCATATTCAGGCAGCTGTCAACCAATACCACCAGGTCCTTTTCTGCCAGGCAGCTTTCCAGCCACTCTTCCCCAAGCCTGTAGCGTTGCATGGGGTTGCTGTGGCCCAAGTGCAGGACCTGACACTTGGCCTTGTTGAACCCCATACAATTGGCCTCGGCCCATCGATCCAGCCTGTCCAGGTCCCTCTGTACAGCCTTCCTACCCTCAAGCAGATCAACACTCCCACACAACTTGGTGTCATCTGCAAACTTACTGAGGGTGCACTCGATCCCCTCGTCCAGATCATGGATAAAGATATTAAACAGCACTGGCCCCAACACCGAGTCCTGGGGGACACCACTTGTGACCGGCCGCCAACTGGAGTAAACTCCATTCACCACCACTCTTTGGGCCCGGCCGTCCAGCCAGTTCTTTACCCAGCAAAGAGTATACCCGTCCAAGCCATGAGCAGCCAGTTTCTCCAGGAGAATGCTGTGGGAAACCGTGTCAAAGGCTTTACTGAAGTCTAGATAGACAACATCCACAGCCTTCCCCTTATATACTAGGCGGGTCACCTATGTCATAGAAGGAGATCAGGTTGGTCAAGCACGACCTGCCTTTCCTGAACCCATGCTGGCTGGGCTTGATCCCTTGGTTATCCTCTACATGCTGTGTCATGGCACTCAGGATGATCTGCTCCATCAGCTTTCCTGGTACTGAGGTCAGGCTGACAGGCCTGTAGTTCCCCGGGTCCTCCTTCCAGCCCTTCTTGTAGATGGGCATCACATTCGCTAATCTCCAGTCAGCAGGGACCTCCCCAGTTAGCCAGGACTGCTGGTAAATGATGGAAAGGGGCTTGGTGAGCACATCTGCCAGTTCCTTCAGTACTCTCGGGTGGATCTCATCAGGCCCCATAGACTTGTGAGTGTCTAAGTGGTGCAGCAGGTCACTAACCATTTCCCCCTGGATTATGGGGGCTCCATTCTGCTCCCCATCCCCGTCTTCCAACTCAGGGGGCTGGGTACCCCGAGAACAATTGGCCCTGCTATTAAAGACTGAGGCAAAGAAGGCATTAAGTACCTCAGCCTTTTCCTCATCCTTGGTCACTGTGTTCCCTCCCCCGTCTACTAGGGGCTGGAGATTCTCCTTAGCTCTCCTTTTGCTGCTAATGTATTTGAAGAAGTGTTTTTTGTTGTCTTTTACAGCAGCAGCCAGACTGAGCTCTAGCTCGGCTGTGGCCCTTCTAATTTTCTCCCTGCACAGCCTCGCTACACCTTTGTAGTCCTCCTGAGTTGCCCGCCCCTTCTTCCAGAGGTCATAGACTCTCCTCTTTTTCCTGAGTTCGAGCCAGAGCTCTCTAATCAGCCAGGCCGGTCTTCTTCCCCGCCGGCTCGTCTTCTGGCACCTGGGGACAGCCTGCTCTTGTGCCTTTAGGACTTCCTCCTTAAAGAATGTCCAGCCTTCCTGGACTCCTTTGCCCATTAAGACTGCCTCCCAGGGGACTCTGTCAACCAGGCTCCTAAACAGGCCAAAGTCTGCCCTCCGGAAGTCCAAGACAGCAGTTCTGCTGACCCCTCTCCTCACTTCTCCAAGAATCAAAAACTGTATCATTTCGTGATCACTCTGCCCAAGACAGCTTCCAACCGTCACATTGCTCACAAGTCCTTCTCTGTTCACAAACAACAGGTCCAGCGGGGCACCTTCCCTAGTTGGCTCGCTCACCAGCTGTGTCAGGAAGTTATCTGCCACACACTTCAGGAACCTCCTGGACTGTTTCCTCTCTGCTGTATTGTATTTCCAGCAGACATCCGGCAGGTTGAAGTCCCCCACAAGAACAAGGGCTAGCGATCGTGAGGCTTCTCCCAGCTGCTTATAGAATAGTTCATCTGTCTCCTCATCCTGGTTGGGGGGTCTGTAACAGACTCCCACCACAATATCATCTGCCTTGTTGGCCTTCCCCCTGATTCTGACCCATAGACACTCCACCCTATCATCACCATCATCGAGCTCTAAACTATCCAGACACTCCCTAACGTATAGGGCTACCCCACCACCTCTCCTGCCTTGCCTATCCCTCCTGAAGAGTTTATAGCCATCCACCGCCGCACTCCAGTTGTGCGAGTCATCCCACCATGTTTCCGTGATGGCAACCATATCATAGTTTTCCTGATGTACAATGGCTTCCAACTCCTCCTGCTTGTTGCCCATGCTGCGTGCATTGGTGTAGAGGCACTTCAGCTGGGCTGTCGTCCGTGTCTCCTTCATAGAAGAACACCCCTTGTGTGCTTTGAGGCGTTTCGCTGGTGTTTCCCTCTTGGCTCCTATTGCCTCAGTATCCCCTAGCTCAACTCTGTTCGACTTCAGCTGTGCCCCAGAGTACCCTGCATATCTCATAGACACAGGCTGAGTGCCCTCGCTGGCACCCGCTCCCTCTAACCATGGCACATCGTCCCTCAGTTTCTCTTGGGCAAGCCTGATATTACTCCCCTCCCCCTTCGGGTCTAGTTTAAAGCTCTGTCAATGAGCCCTGCAAGCTCCTGAGCAAAGATTCTCTTTCCCCTTTGAGAAAGATGAATCCCATTCAGACGCCAGCAAACCTGGTGCTGTGTAGGCCATCCCGTTGTCAAAAAAACCCCAAATCCGTGGCAGTGACACCAGCCACGAAGCCATGAGTTATTAGATTGGGTGTCTCTGTTCCTTCTTGTGTCGCTGCCCACAACTGGAAGGAGAGAGGAGAAAATAACCTGTGCTCCAGAGTCCCTTACTAGCCGTCCCAAGGCCCTGAAGTCTCTTTTGATTGCCCTAGGACTTCGTGTTGCAGCTTCATCGCCCCCCACGTGGAAGAGCAGTAGGGGGTAATAGTCCGAGGGCCGTACCAGGCTAGGGAGTATCCTAGGGATATCCTTCACGCGGGTCCCAGGGAGGCAGCAGACTTCCCTAAGAGGAGGGTCCATCCGGCATATCGGACCCTCGATTCCCCTCAGAAGGGAGTCACCCACAACTATAAGCCGTCTTCTCTTCCTTGTGGAGGTGGTGTTAATATGAGAGGTACTTTTTTCTGACCTGGGTGACACCTCTGGTGTAGATAGACTGTCATCCCCATCCTCCATTGACTGGCATTCCACCTCCAGGGCCTCATACCTGTTGTACAGAGGAACCTGGGGAGGCGAGGTGGGCAGGGAGGGTGTTTGCCTGCCGCCACAAGCATGGACTTGCCTCCATTCACTCTTCTCCTTTGAGCTGCTGCCTTCAGCCCGGTGTGGGGGGGGATACAGGATCCCCTTGATCGTGGGTTCTTACTGGTGGCTGCTGCTGCTCCTGTTCCTGTCTCGGGGGGGGGCAGAGCATGGCACCACCAGTCGATCTCTTTCTCAGCCTCCCTGATGCTCCTTAACCTTTCTACCTCCTCCTGTAGCTCTGCCACCATGCAGAGCAAATCATCCACCTGGTCACACCTCACACAGCTGTCCACATGGCTGCCATGCATGAACAGTGAGAGGCCCAGGCACTCCCTGCAGCCTGTGACCTGGGTGGCTGCATGTTTTTGTGGGAGCTCTGTCTGGGTAGCCACATCCACTCTGGCGAGCACAGGGGGCATCGCTTTCTGACAAGTGAATACCATAGCTGAGTTTCTTCTGAAAGGATGGGGACTACCAAATGAACTCACCTCTTGAGCTGCTAGGGTGACTTCGCCTTCCCCACACACCCTGCCTGCGCGAACTGCCGCGCCAAGCCCTTCTGACACGCCACGCCCTGTTTGCCCATCTTGTTCGCTGCGCTCCTGGTCACTTGCATTCCCTGGGGGCTACTTTTGTACAGGAGGGGAATTGCTGCTGTCACTCTTGTCCCCGCCCACGCTGAGTCAGAGCTCCAAATGTGCCCCCTTCCTTCTTCTTCCCCAGCTTTATATGCTGAGCATGACGTCATGTGGTATGGAATAGCCCTTTGGTCAGTTGGGGTCAACTATCCTGGCTGTGTCCCCTCCCAACTTCTTGTGCACCTGGCAGAGCATGGGAAGCTGAAAAGTCCTTGACTAGTGCAGCAACAACTAAAACATCTCTGTATTATCAACACTGTTTTCAGCACAAATCCAAAACATAGCCCCATACCAGCCACTATAAAGAAAATTAACTCTATCTCAGCTGAAACCAGGACAGTGTTTTTTTACTTCAGGTGATGACGGCTGAGTGGCTAGCGTTGGCTGTGGGGTGCCTTTGAGCGTTGTTATGCAGTCTCCCTGTTGGAGTTGTGCCAGAGGTCGCTGGCTAGCATAAGCGCTCTAGGTTTCCTTCCCTAATCCTCCATTTTAAAGTGGATGCAAGGTTCGGGAACTGGTTGTTAAGCCAGAAGAGCTAAACCTCAAGCACCAGGTTTGCAAGACGTGGAAGTACTTGGCTGCAGCTGTTACCAACTATGGTGTAATGGGTGGAGCATCCCTCAGTTAACGGAGGGCCTTAATAAGGTCTTGGATCTCAAGATGAGTCAAGGCTAGAGGAAAGAGCTGTGTAAGGTTTGTTTTGGGGTTTTTTTTTTGTTGTGTGTGTGTGTTTTTTTTTTTTTTAAATGCTGAACCTATGTTCAATAGGAGGAGAGGACCTGCTGTGTGGATTATGGGATCCTATAGGTTCTTTGTGCAGTACTACTACTCTGACAGGTGTGTTCTCTAGCAGAGTCTGTGTGAACCTTTCTTCCCCTGAAGTGCATTAAGGATTTAACTGCTGCCTTCTCTTCTAGAATTACTTAAGATATGTTATTGTTTTATCATTTATTGTCTCATTTATTTTTTGGTGTTAGTGCTTCAGTTTCTGTGTCTGGTCTGGTGTGGGAACAGAACAGCAAATGGTGAGGTTCATTATAAATGTGGGGGTGTTACTAATCATGCTAACGTTATTTAGTTTGTCTGAATTTGTATGCTAGTGCTTGGTCTTTTCCTGTAGTTCCTATTGCACTAGGCCTGCTGCATGCATCCAATGAAAGATAATGTCTAATATAAGTAAAATGTAAAAAAAAAAAAAAAAAACACCAAAAAACCCAACTTTACTGATAATAGGCTAATGCTTTAAGTTGTTGCAACTAGAAAAAGGTACTACACAATATCCAGTCTATGAATAGGGAGTACCACAGAATCCACAGACTTCTTGCGGAACTTGAGACTCATATGCATTGTATGAATTGGAGTTGAGTGGAATCTCCTTCTGTGACTGCAATGCAGGGGTTAACTGGAATCAAATATTCAGCCTTATTATGAATTCAGCCTTAGCTGAACTTGCTTTTTTAAGCTGTAAAATAATATGAAGTCCTAGTTAAGTCACTAGAAATTGTCTGCATTTAACATTTCATTCTTTATAATCTTGTTGTGAAGAAAGTTGTTGTAAATAACATGGCAAGTAGGATTTTATTCCACACTGTTTTAATGTAGTGTTAGTTTTCATTCTGAGTATTTCTTGTAATATTTGAGGGTTGAGTCTAGATTTGATAAAAGTACGTCTGTAATATGTAAATATAATTGTAAGGTGGCTTTAAGCAAGTGGGGTTTTATAACCTTATAAACAATATGTTGCATTAGAAAATAAAATTATTGTGCTTTCCAGAACATATGACATCTGTGAAGTACATCCAGGATCCAAATTGAAGATGATTGTAGGTGTTAGTGGAACAGCGAAGTTGAGCATTGTTTGTGCTATCTGCCTGGGATTGACTGGAAAACCTTTTATTGTGTAAGCTGATAAGGTGAATACAAAGTTTTGTAAAATTTTCATGTTTTATCTGAGTTTTATTGAGGGCTTAGGCCATCAGAGGGGAACAAAAGACTGTCTTCATTGATAGATATATATTTTTAATAAAAAGTAAGGTATCTGAATTGTAGAATAACCCTGGTCCAGAGACAAAGGCTTTTACCAAAGGGATGGGTTTATTTAACTGTTTGTTGTCTTTGCTGAATTGTAAGATGGAAACATGTGAATTCTCCTAGAACCTTACTAGACTAGGTGTTACATTAGAAGATTTCCAGGCTTCTGTAGTGGGGTAAGAAAATGCCTCCTATTATGTAAATAACATTCAAATAAGAATGCCAACTAAACTTAAGGAAAAACTACAATTAAGTCTACCATAAATTTCCAAATCTATAAGATCTATAGAAATAATGTCATTGATGTGTCTGAGAATTTATCTAAAAGCCTGGAGCCATTAAACTTTGATTTAAATGCAAGTTAGATAATTTGGGGATAAGTGTTCCTATTATCTTCAATGGGACTATAATTTTTAATCACAAGAGATAATGTGCTGGCATAATAGTAGGAAGCTTGTTTGCATTGTCAGATGTTTTAGTTTTTTCCTCTTGCTTTGTTGGATACTTTGGTTAGATGGAATATGTTTCAGTAGAACTTTGGAACGCTAAATCTGGGTACTTAAATGATCTTGTATATTCTCCAGTTACAGCTTAGTCTTGAGCAAATGTAAATATGGAAACTGTCTGCACAGCAGTACTATATGTTAGTATTATTTATTGGCCTTTCATATATATATTTTATACTATTAGAGTTAACATTTAGACATGTTTTTCATTTGTATTGTCTCTGTTCCCTGAATTCATGGAAACTCCTTCATCTCTGTGGAGCTGTTGATTATAATTTGTTAACTTTTGGAGGTTGAAATTGATCAGAAATTGTTAATGTGTCGAGGAAGTTCTAATACTGGTAGTTAATGAAGAAGTTAATAGTGTCTTCCTCTAGTTATTGTTAATAGAAATTCAAAACAAATTTTTAATTAACTGTCAGTTTTCAATAAAAATATACCATTATAGAAACCATATTCCACAAATACATATTTTTGTAAGAGAGGCTTTTAAGTAACTGTTATTTTGCAGTAATTTCTATGATTAATTTTGTATGTTTGTCTCTCTGTAAAGCAGGGTCACTTGAAAGGTGTAGTTGAAATTGAACTGCAAGTAGTAAAATTATATGGGGGGGGAAAATATGTAATGTGCAGAGATATTTCTTTAAGCAGGTGCCTTCCCCCCAATTTTAAGCTTAAAAAATTTATCTGTTGTGGGTTAACCCTAGTGGGCAGCTGAATGCCACACAGCTGAACACCCCCCCCCCCCCAGGTGGGATGAGGGAGATAACTTGTGGGTTGAGATAAAGATAGCTTAATAAGTGAAGGAAGGGGGGGGGGGGGGCAGGCAGTGGGAAACACACTGAAACAAGTGATGCAAAGGCAATCACTCTCCACTTCCCATAAGTAGACCAGTGCTCAGTCAGTCTCTGAGCAAATGGCTACCTACCCCCCCCCTCCATTTTTATTGCTGAACATTATATTATAGGGCATGGAATATCCCTTCAGTCAGTTGGGATCAGCTGTCCTGGCTGTGTCCCCTCCCAACTTCTTGCCCACCCCCAGCTTACTTGCTGGTGGGGGCAGAGTGAGAAACAGAAAGCCTTGACTGTGCAAGTACTACTTGGCAGTAGTCAAAACATGGGTGTGTTACTAACACCATTTTAGTCACAAATTCAAAACATTGTGCCATAGGGACTGCTATGACAAAAATTAATTCCATCCCAGCCAGACCCGTACACTTGTCTCACAAGAAGCAATCAGTGGTGGCTGGTCCTGATTTTCATGTTCTGAAGCATTTTACCTTGTCTTGGTGTTCAAAGAATGTATAGAGAAAGAATGACTTATGTGGCATGTTCAGCTTTTGATTATATTTCAGGTTCAGGTGATTCAGTACTGCTGTCATGATGTAGTAGTTGGAATTCATTTTTTAAAAGTCTAAAAATTATGAAACAAATTGTTTGCTTTCTCATACTGATAATGCTTATGTGAGGGGCTTATCTATATTCTTACTGAAAACATAACTTACTGAAGCAAAATGGAAGAAAAAATTGATCTAATTCCAACTAATGTAATCTTCTAGGTAAACTTTCACAAGATAGAGCAACTGAAATATCATTTGGACTTGATCTGTGAAATTATACCAGTAAATTACATTTACTTATCATTACAGGGTAATATTACATGCTTCCTATAAGTATTTTGTTCTTTCAACTAAAGAGTGACTATACTAATAGATTTCTTAAATGGGTGTGTTTTGCCAGAGAGTTTAACCTGAAGCTGCAGTAGCACAAGTTATTTTGATAAGCCTTAACCTGATCTGTTTGCCTAAACTAAATAGGACATAGAGCTAATCAACTGATTCAGATCCTGAGTTAAATTGTATAAAAACTGTCCACCCTGATCAAATTGTATGAAAAGAAAATTGTGTTAAAAAAGTACGTGGCCTCCAAAATGTTACTAAGCCCTGTCCTTTATCTTTAACAGTATGCTGACTGAATAGGCACTAGACAAATTTCCAAACTGAAGTGGTGACCAAAGTTTTGAGAGTGTATGACTAACTCATTACTCATTGGTTATTGATGCATCTTAACCTGACTAAATTTTTGAAGATCTCTATTGAATTAGAGAACTAAATTGACAACTGATATATCTTTGCTGTTCTTTAAAAGCAGAAAATGGAAAAAAAAATTTTCATACTGTATGGAATGTGTGTGTATATATATAGCTTATTGATAGTTATGTATGCTACTTTTTAACGTTAAAGGCATAGTGGTGCTGTGCACCTTCTGCATATCAATTCAAAAACTTCCTAAATTTCATATATAAAAACATTGTATATAAACTCTTCACATCTCTAACAAATTTAAAATGGTTACATTTATACATTCAGCACGAGTTTGTCATTTATAAGAATAACTTCCTCTGAGTTAAGATTTGCAGATACTCTTGAGACCACCTATGTGACACAGGAAACATGGCAAGATTAATTAATTATTGAAGTAGTGGACATATCTGAAGCATTGAATCTACTACTACTGTCCAGTTGTTTTATATTAAAACACTTAGATCTCTTAGTTCTTCATGTAGTAACTCTAATATTTTGTTGACATTCAGTGATCTTTGCATATTCTCAAAAGTGTAAATACCCTTTTTATTAATTGGGTTGTACTGGGTCTGGCTGGGATGGAGTTAACTTTCTTCATAGCAGCCCCTATGGTGCTGTGCTTTGTATTTGTGGCTAAAACAGTGTTGATAGCAATAGCTAAAACACTGGTGTGTTGAGCAGTACTTCCATAGCATCAAGGCTTCCTCTCTTTCCCACTCTGCCCTGCTCCCCACCCCCAAGCTACTAGGCTGGGGGTGGGTAAGGAGTTGGGAGGGGACACAGCCAGGACAGCTGACCCGAATTCACCAAAGGGATATTCCATGCCATATCATGCTCAGCAATAAAAGTTTGGGGAAAGGAGGAGGAAGGGGGGATGTTTGTGGTTATGGCATTTGTCTTCCTAGTTACCTGTGCTGAGGCCCTGCTTTCCAGGAAGCAGCTGGATGTCTGCCTGCTGATGGGAAGTAGTGAATTCCTCTCTTTGCTTTGCTTATGTGTGCAGCTTTTGCTTTCCCTGTTAAACTGTCTTTATTTTGATCTGTGAATCTTTTGGCTTGTGGATGTTTGGCTCTTGGCTGGGGTCAACCCACCACACTGGTCTAAGATTCCTCACAATGATATTATCACATGTGAGATTCAAGTGGTAAACAATACATCAGCATGCTTTATCAACAGAAAGTAGTCAACCCTGAAAACAGTAGAACAGACTGCAGCCTGAAATAACCAAGTAGGCAATTTGTGTCAGTTTCTTCCTTAGGTATGGAAGAATTTTGAAAGACAGTGGATGCAACTAGAGCACTGTATTTTGAAAGGGCTTTGTAGTTTCTTATTGCTGCATCTTGTTGCGACATGGAGAAGGCAGAGGTACTCAACTTTTTTTTGTCTCGCTCTTCACTGGCAAGTGCTCTAGCCATGCCGCCCAATTTACAGAATCCAAAGGCAGGGACTGGGAGAATGAAGAACTGCCCACTGTAGAAGATCAGGTTTGAGCCCATCTAAGGAACCTGAATGTGCACAAGTCAATGGGACCTGATGAGATGCATCTGAGGGTCCTGCAGGAACTGGCGGATGAAGTTGCTAAGCCACTATCCATCATATTTGAGAAGTTGTGGCAGACTGGTGAAGTTCCCAGTGACTGGAAAAGGGGAAACATAACCCCCACTTCTAAAAAGGGGAAAAAAGGAAGACCTGGGGAACTACACGTGGGTCAGTCTCACCTCTGTGCCTGGCAAGATCACAGAGCAGATCCTTCTGGAAACTATGCTAAGGCACATGGAAAACAGAGGTGATTGGTGACAGCCAACATGGCTTTGCTAAGGGAAAATCATGCCTGACAAATTTGGTGGCCTTCTACAATGGGGTTACAGCATTGGTGGATAAGGGAAGAGTGACTGATGTCATCTACCTGGACTTGTGCAAAGCATTTGATACTACCCGCACAACATCCTTGTCACTAAAATGGAGAGACATGGATTTGATGGGTGGACCACTTGGTGGATAAGGAATTGGCTGGATGGTTGCACTCAGAGTTGTGGTCAATGGCTAGATGTCTGGGTGGAGACCGGTGATGAGTGGTGTCCCTTGGGGGTCTGTATTGGGACCAGTATTATTTAACATCTTTGCTGGGGACACAGACAGTGGGATTGAGTGCACCCTCAGCAAGTTTGCAGATGACACCAAGCTGAGTGGTGTGGTTGATTCCCTAGAGGGAAGGGATGCCATCCAGAGGGATCTTGATAGGCTAGAGAGGTGGGCCTGTGCAAACCTCATGAAGCTTATGAATTCCTGCACCTGGGTCAGGGCAATCCCAAACATGGATACAGGCTGGGCGATGAGTGGATTTGGAGCAGCCCTGCAGAGGACTTGGGGGTACTGGTGGATGAAAAACTGAATATGAGCCAGCGATGTGCACTTGCAGCCCAGAAAGCCAATTGTATCCTGGGCTGCATCAAAAGAAGCATGGCCAGCAGGTTGAGGGAGGTGATTCTCCCCCTCTACTCGGCTCTCATGAGACCCCACCTGGAGTACTATGTTCAGCTCTGGAGTCCCCAGCACAGGAAAGATATGGACCTGTTGGAGTGGGTCCAGAGGAGGGCCACAAAAATGATCAGAGGGCTGGAACGCCTCTCCTCTGAAGAAAGGCTGAGAGAGTTGGGGGTTGTTCAGCCTGGAGAAGAGAAGGCTCTGGGGAGACCTTATTGCAGCCTTTCAGTACTTAAATTGGGCCTACAGAAAAGATGGGGAGGGACTCTTTATCAGGGCCTGTAGTGATAGGACAAGGGGTAATGGTTTTAAACTGAGAGGGTAGATTTAGCTTGGATATTAGGAAGAAATTTTTTATGATGAGAGTGGTGAGACACTGGAACAGGTTGCCCAGAGAAGTTGTGGATGCCCCCTCCCTGGAAGTGTTCAAGGCCAGCTTGGATGGGGCTTTGAGCAACCTGATCTAGTGAAAGATGTCCCTGCCCATGGCAGGGGGTTGGAACTAGATGATCTTTAAGGTCCCTTCCAACCCAAACCATTCGATGATTCTATGATATTGCTGCACTTGGGAAATTTAATGGGATCACACAACAACATATGAGAGGGAGGAGGTAGCCATACTGGTGTGATGGTGGAAGAAAGAAGGAACTGTGTGACCTTTAAGCCTTGCTAATTAGGTAGTTTTGTATGTGCTGTCAATTGAGACTGACAAGGAAAGCTATTGATGTTCCCCATGTATTTGTTTGGGTAACAACACTAGCAGTGGTATCTCACCATCCCACTAGTTCTGCTGTTGAGGTGTTCTTAAACAATAAAGCTGTAGGGAAATGTGTATGAAGTCTTCAGGTCTCCCAGTGCCTTTACCTCTATGGCTTCTGCAGTCCTGCATCCCTGACTTTCCCAGTCAGTCTCTGCATGTACTTTATGTAGTTTTCACTGGTTGCATCCAGTCAATTCCTTGGGGTTGGATCCTGTAGTCAGTAAGCAAAGGGGGGAAGAGTTGTTTGGGCTTCTCTCTCTGAAAAGGAGAAATGGAGACAGTCCTACTAAATGGCCCTGCAGCTATAACAGGAACTGCTACCAGAGCCTTTTTGGTAACTTCTGCTCTATGCTCAAGAAACTGTTGAGCCACAGGACTTAAAGGTGTTCAGGACAAAATTAGGTAAAAGTAAAAATATCCTGATGGAAAGTAGCCCCTAAAGGAGGGAGAAGACTAAAGAATGCCACATGCTGCTTCTGTAGCTGAATCCATGCTCAGACAGATTAGGGTTTTCTGTGAGAATATCAAAGTTGTCTCATAATTGCATCTTAAAAAAAAAAAGTTATGGCAGGGTCCTTCCCAGTTCATGTGGACCATCAGGGATGGTAGTAAAACAAAACCTTGTTAGAGCTTAGACAAGCATCTACTTGCTCTTCTGTTCAAGGAGAAAAGCATTCAAGAAAACATGATGAAAAAAGTTAAAATTTAGAAAATTAATACTTGTTTCCACAGTATTTTCTTATGTATTAACAATATTTGTTTAGAGTAGAACTTTCTGCAGACTCTACCAACATAACTCTTGCATTTAAAACAGCTTTTCTTTAGTACATATATGTCAGTTCAGTGGATATTACTGTGATGTAAGTCTAGTTAATTTGCCATCTGTTCATTTGCTACAGGCAATGGGAAGCACACCTTTCACTCCAATCATGTTTTGAGCTGTTACTTTGCCTTAGATGCTGCTGTCCTGATATCCTTAGCTGATAGGCATATTCTTAACTTCCATGTTAGATAATTTTTGAGTTAATCATAGCATTTATACTAGAAAGATGGGGCATCAACAGCCTGAGAACCAACATGAGTAATACAGTGGGATAAAATCTTTAATTTTCTGAATGATAGCCAAATGAAAAACAGCCAACCAATCCTCACCCTTAACAGCTACCAACAAAGCCAAACAGCCCTGGACAAGAACAGCAAAGGTTTAAGCTTAAAGTTATGCCAGAACGGCTTCAAGAAAACCACATCTGGAATCACTAGAAATGTTTGGGGGGGTTGGGTGACTGTTTTAGGAGATAGCTCTGAAAGTTAAGCAGAGTATGATTATCTGACATGGAACTGTAAGTCTGGTGATCTTGATGAGAAATAGGTTGCTGTATTTAAATTCAACATTGCTGTATTGCATTATTTTAACTAATACTGCATTTTTATAACTTTTACTTTGTTGGACAAAGTACGAGAATTTACAAAACTGAGTAAGATTAAGTTGCTTGAAGCCATGGAAGAATCTATTGGTCCTCCAGAAATGTACCAATTTCACTGTGAACTGAAATACTCGGGGGGGGGGGGGGGGGGGGAATGACAACTGGAGGTAAAGATGCATGTTATAGAGACATAGAGAAGTGACTGGAGGGGAAATTAGCATAATAAAATTTAATGTGAGATCTTAGAGAAGAGGTAGGTGATATTTATTTACGAAGTCTGTAAGTGGGTTGACTTCACCCATTCATCCTCATCTTCTCTCAGATTTCATTTACTCACACACTCATGCTTGCAAGCACTAAGACATACCTATGCAAGTGCACTGCATACAGAGTACAAGGGATGCCTGTTATTAAGTCCTCATCACTTCTCTGGGATGCTTGACTGTCAATAACAAACTGTTTTCTGGACAAATCTTTTGTGCCCTTTAGGGGTCATCAACTGTTACGGGGTGATCCATTGCCTCAGTCTTGCTGACTTCAACTTTCATAAATTTTGGACAAGATTGTTGCCTGTTACCTGTTTATCCTTGTTTGGAATATAACGAACAGGGCTAACAGAAAAAGGACTGGTGTATGCAACGTGCTGCAACCTTGCTGCCATTCTCCTGGCATGAGGATGCAGGGTCTTTCTCTGACAGTCACCTGTACTGTGATTTTACCAGATGAGGTGGTTGAGCCCTAGTTGGCAACCAAGTACCACACAGCTGCTTGCTCACTGTCCCCCCCTCCCAGGGGGCTGGGGGAGAGAATCTGAAGAACAAAAGTAAGAAAACTTGTGGGTTGAGAGAAGAACAGTTGAATAATTGGAACTAATAATAACAATAATAAAAAAAATTATAATAAAAAACAAAGCAATGAGAGAGAGAGGAACAAAACCCAAGAAAAAAAAAAAACAAGTGATGCAACTGCTCACCACCTGCTGACAAATGCCCAGCCAGTCCCTGAGCAGCAATTGCTGCCCCCTGGCCAACTGAGCATGACATCATATGGTATGGAATAGCCCTTTGGCCAGTTTGGACCAACTATCTGGGCTGTGCCCCCTCCCAGCTTATTGTGCACCTGCAGAACAGGGGAAGCTGAAAAGTCCTTGACTAGTGTAAACATTACTTAACAACACCTAAAACATCAGTGTGTTATCAATATTAGTCTCATACTAAAATCCAAAGTACAGCACTATACCAGCTACTAGGAAGAAAATTAACTCTATCCCAGCCAAAACCAGGACAGTATCCACCCCTTCTTCTATACCATTTATGTCATGCCCAGGTCCTAGACTTTCTAATACATTCCAATTAATAACCACCACTTTTCCTGTCTTTTGATGTATACACACAGATATAATTTCCTTGGTCTATTGGCCATCCCTCTAAAATGTCTGTTGAGTTCATTTAGTCCATGAGTTTGGGCTCCATCTGTCATAACAGTGGTGTTATGACAACAGACATGGTGTGTGGTGTTAGATTGTTGCATGCTGAAGCCAGTTCTGGTTCCATCACTGCTGCACTTTCCTTGGTTTCATCAAAGTTCATTCTTCATTAATCTGGGTGATTCTTACTGTAATACCCTTGATATGGCATATAGCAACCATAGCAGTGATGACATACAGTATTATATAGCAATTACCACCATACCATTTAGTTCATTGGCTATTCTCACCCAAAATCAAATCCCCTTGAGGTACACAACGGACTTCCCCATCCTTCTGCATCACCCACCAAGGGCACCCAGGTCCTTCAGCAAAAGCAATCCCACAAATGGGTTTTCCTTTGCCCGAGGCAGGAGTAACCCAGGATTGTCTTCCCCAGCATATTTTTTGTGTGCACTACAGGGACCTTATCCCCTTCTACAGTGTGTAAAAGTTTTGATTGGGCAGGGCCAGCTCGATTGGCAGATCCCCTAGTGTTGACTAACCAGGTGGCCTTTGCTAAATGTGTATCCCAATGTTTGAATGTCCCACCACCCATTGCTCGCAGTGTAGTCTTTAACAGTCAATTGTATCTTTCGATTTTCTCAGAGGCTGGTGTGTGATAGGGGATGTGATATACCCACTCAATGCTGTGCTCTTTGGCCCAGGTGTCTATGAGGTTGTTTTGGAAATGAGTCCCGTTGTCTGACTCAGAGCTTTCTGGGGTGCCATGTCGCCATAGGACTTGCTTTTCAAGGCCCAAGATAGTGTTCCGGGAGGTGGCATGGGGCAGGGGATATGTTTCCAGCCATCCGGTGGTTGCTTCCACCACTGGAAGCACATAGCGCTTGCCTTGGTGGGTTTGTGGGAGTGTGATATAATTGATCTGCCAGGCCTCCCCATATTTATATTTCAGCCATCGCCCTCCATACCACAGAGGCTTTAACCGCTTGGCTTGCTTTATTGCAGCACATATTTAACATTCATGGCTACCCTGTGCAATAGTGTCCATGGTCAAGTCCACCCCTCCATCACGAGCCCATCTATATGTTGCATCTCTTCCTTGATGGCCTGAGGTGTCATGGGCCCACCTAGCTATAAATAATTCACCCTTATGTTGCCAGTCCAGATCCACCTGAGCCACTTCAATCTTAGCAGCCTGATCCACCTGCTGGTTCCTTTGATGTTCTTCAGTGGCCTGACTCTTGGATACATGAGCATCTACATGACATACTTTTACAGCCAGGTTCTCTACCCGAGCAGCAATATCTTGCCACAGTGCTGCAGCCCAGATGGGTTTGCCTCTGTGCTGCCAGTTGCTTTGCTTCCCTTGCTGTAACCACCCCCACAGGGCATTTGCCACCATCCATGAGTCAGTATAGAGATAGAGCACTGGCCACTTTTCCCATGCAGCAATGTCTAAAGCCACCTGGATGGCCTTTACTTCTGCAAAATGGCTTGATTCACCATCTCCCTCAGCAGTTTCTACCACTTGTCGTGTAGGACTCCATACAGCAGCTTTCCATCTCCGATGCTTGCCTACAATACGACAGGACCCATCAGTGAACAGGGCATATTGCTTTTCATTTTCTGGCAGTTTATTGTACAGTGGGGCCTCCTCAGCATGCGTCACCTCCTCCTCTGGTGATATTCCCAAATGTTTGCCTTCTGGCCAGTCCATGATCACTTCCAAGATTCCTGGGCGATTGGGGTTTCCTATTCGAGCCCGTTGTGTGATCAGTGCAACCCAGTTACTCCACGTAGCATCAATTGCATGATGAGTAGAGGGGACCCTCCCTTTGAACATCCAGCCCAGCACCAACAGCCGGGGTGCCAGGAGGAGCTGTGCTTCAGTACCAACCACTTCCGAAGCAGCTCGAAACCCCTTCATATGCTCTCAATATCTCTTTCTCAGTTGGAGTATAGCGGGCCTTGGATTCCTCTGTATCCCTGACTCCAAAACCCTAAGGGTCGACCTCGAGTCTCCCCTGGTTCTTTCTGCCAGATGATCCAGGTAGGGCCATTCTCCCTGGCTGCGGTGTAGAGCACATTTTTTACATCTTGCCCTGCCCGGACTGGCCCAAGGGCTACTGCATGAACTATCTCCCGTTTAATTTGTTCAAAGGCTTGTTGTTGTTCAGGGCCCCATTTGACATCGTTCTTCTTCTGGGTCCCTTGGTAGAGAGTGCTTACGATCAGACTGTAATTTGGAATATGCATTCTCCAAAAACCCACAACGCCTAAGAAAGCTTGTGTTTCCTTTTTGCTAGTTGGTGGAGACATGGCTGTTATTTTGTTAATCACATCCATTGGGATCTGACGATGTCCATCTTGCCATTTAATTCCTAAAAACTGGATCTCCTGTGCAGGTCCCTTGACCTTACTTTGTTTTATGGCAAAACCGGCTTTCAGGAGGATCTGGACTATTTTCTTCCCTTTCTCAAAAACTTCTTCTGCTATATTGCCCCACACGATGATGTCATCAATGTATTGCAGATGTTCTGGAGCTTCACCCTGTTCCAGTGCAGTCTGGATCAGTCCATGGCAAATGGTAGGGCTGTGTTTCCATCCCTGGGGCAGTTGATTCCAGGTGTACTGAACACCCCTCCAAGTGAAAGCAAACTGTGGCCTGCACTCTGCTGCCAAAGGGATTGAGAAAAACGCACTAGAAATATAAATTGTGGCATACCATTTGGCTGCTTTTGACTCCAGTTCGTATTGAAGTTCCAGCATGTCTGGCACAGTAACATTCAGCAGCGGTGTGACTTCATTCAGGCCACGATAGTCTACTGTTAGTCTCCACTCTCCATTAGACTTTCTCACTGGCCATATGGGACTGTGTAAAAGGTGAGGGAGTCTTACTGATCACTCCTTGGCTCTCCAGTCGATGAATCAGCTTATGGATGGGAATCAGGGAGTCTCGGTTGGTGCGATATTGCTGCTGGTGCACATCTGTGGTAGCAATTGGCACCTGTTGTTCTTCGACCCTCAGCAACCCCACAACAGAAGGGTCCTCTGAAAGACCGGGCAGGGTGGACAGCTGTTTAATTTCCTCTGTCTCCAAGGCAGCTCTACCAAAAGCCCACCGGTACCCTTTTGGGTCCTTGAAATACCCTCTCCTGAGGTAGTCTAGGCCAAGGATGCACGGAGCCTCTGGGCCAGTCACAATGGGGTGCTTTTGCCACTCATTCCCAGTTAGGCTCACTTCGGCTTCCAATACAGTTAGCTGTTGGGATCCCCCTGTCTCTCCAGAAATACAGATGGGTTCTGCCCCTATATAGCTTGATGGCATTAGCATACACTGTGCACCTGTGTCTACTAGAGCCTTATACTCCTGTGGGTCTGATGTGCCAGGCCATCGAATCCACACAGTCCAGTAAACCCGGTTGTCCCTTTCCTCCTCCTGGCTGGAGGCAGAGCCCCTCTACTCCTGGTCATAGTATTCATTACCCACTTCTTGTAAATACAAGTCAGGAGTTCCTTCATTAAAATCAGGAGTAAGATCAGCCCTTTACTCCCTCTGGGGAACTGTCCACTGGAAACCAGAGCAGCAATTTTCCTGGAAGAACCCCCTTTGGTGATTGTTTTTCCTTGCAACCCACGTACCTGCGCCTCTAGGGTCGAGGTAGGTTTTCCATCCCACTCCCTCATGTCCTCTCCGTGATCATGCAAATAAAACCATAGGGTGCCCCGTGGTGTGTACCCTCTCTCTTGAGCAGAAGAATGCTGACTCCTAATAGCTGAGATGCTGGTCCGTACAGGTGGGGAGTAGGACCTATCCTCCTTGAATTGCTGGACCTCCTGGGACAGTTTCTCCACAGCTGAGGCAAGGGAGGAAGAGATACTTGCTCCGTATTCCCGGAGGTGGCTAGCTGTTTCATCCACTGTTGGACCCTCTCCGTCTTTCCAGTTCTGTATTGCCAATGTGTTTGCATACAACACTGGTGTGCTCTGTACCAACTTCCGCCACATGGGTCATGTGCACTGGACTTCATCTGAATCCTTGGATAACTGCTCGTTGTTCAGGTCACCATAAACCATCTCCAGCACAGCTAATTCCCTCAGGTACTGGATACATTTCTTCATGGTTGTCCATTTGCCTGGGCAATATATAACATCTTCCTTGACGGGATATCTTTTCTTCATAGCTGACAGGAATCGCCTTTCCAATCGCTTTGTCAATGCCCCCTTCCCTAGAAAGGGATCCCAGCTGCTTGGCTTCCTTACCCTCTAATTCCAGGCTACTGGCAGCAGCCAGTTATCCCGGCATAGGACCAGCCAGATGACAATGTGCTCGCCTGGATGACGGTTGAAATCTTCACATATCTCACAGCTCACTCAGGGATAGGGATCAGGTGGTTTCCCTCTCATTTACGAGTTCCTTCTCTTCCTATTCCTCTCCTCATGATGTTATGATGCTTTTTCATCTTCCCTTTCTAGACGAGGTGACTTTCACTTCCAGGATTTCTTCTTGTGTATAGGGGCGACTGATGCAGGCACGAGTTGGTTCCCTGGTTCAGCTGCAGTGCCTGTCGCGGGGGTTGGAGCAGCCACAGTGCCTGTCACCGGCATTGGAGTAGCTGCAGTGCCCGTTGCTTTGTCATCAGATCCAGACACCTTCTCTTCCCCTTGAGAATTCTGAATAGTGTTGTGCAGGGCTTGGTAGGCATGGGCCAGGCCCCAGCACATTGCAGTGATTTGTATCTCCCTAGAATTGCCAGGGTGACAACATACTTTTTCCAAATATTCTACTAGTTTTTCAGGATTCTGCACTTGTTCAGGGGTGAAGTTCCAAAACACTGGAGGTGCCCACCGTCCTAGGCATTTGCCCATGCTATCCCACACACCTTGTCACTCATAACTATCCAGCCTTGGGGCAGATCTCTGGATGATATTCTTAAATTGCTTATTAACCTTAGACAAAACTGAAACAATATTCCCAAGCAATACCAATAGAAGTATCTTAGCTACCCAAGGATGTTCAAGATACTGAAAAGTTATTGTAATGAAGGAGGAAACATCATAGAAGAAGGTAGCAAAGGTGCCATTCTGTATTTCCTCCATAAAAAACCTCTCAGAGGAAGAGGTATAATTGCTAGTTGTCTCCACGAGGTGGTACCTGAAGTACAGTAATGGCTTCAGTACAAAGCCCAAATACCAGATTAAGCTCAAGGAAGGCCACTGTTTTAATAACAAGTCTCCCAGGCAAAACATCACTAATCACTGCAGAGCACAGCAAACTGCAAAAACCAACACCGATCTTTAACATGTACAGCAAAAAAATGAGCATGGTACAGATCAGGTAAACCAGTATCAAGAACAGATGAATCAATATTGCGGCCTGCAACTATTAACAGATCTAAATTCCTTAATAAGCTCTGGTTAATCTGTTATTATCTCAAACCCTTCGTGCCCCATGTTGGGCGCCAAAAAGGACTGTTGTGGTTTAGCCCCAGTTGGCAATTAAGTACCACCCAGCCGCTCGCTCACCCTCCCCCCGGTGGGATGGGGGAGGGAATCGGAAGAGCAAAAGTAAGAGAACTCGTGGGTTGAGATAAGAACAGTTAAATAATTGAAATAAAATATAATAATAATAATAATAATTTGTAATGAAAAGCAAAACAATGAGAGAGAGAGAGGAACAAAAGCCAAGAAAAAACAAGTGATGCAACCGCTGACCACCTGCCGACTGACGCTTCCCCCCGGCCAGCTCCCCCCAGCTTTTCATGCTAAGCATGACATCATATGGTATGGAATAGCCCTTTGGCCAGTTTGGATCAGCTGTCCTGACTGTGCTCCCTCCCAGCTTCTTGTGCACCTGGCAGAGCATGGGAAGCTGAAAAGTCCTTGACTTAGTATAAGCACTACTTAGCAACAACTAAAACATCAGTGTGTTATCAACATTATTCTTATACTAAATCCGAAACACAGCACTATACCAGCTACTAGAAAGAAATTTAACTCTATCCCAGCCAAAACCAGGACAGGCTTTTTAATCTTGATAGAAATAATGTGTTTCTCAGTGTTACTGCTGGGAGCGGTGTTTTGGGAACAGTGTCTTTCTTTATCTGTACAGGCCATTCTTGTTCTTATGCACACACATGCATTTCCATTCGTACATGCTGCATTCATCTAACAGCCTTAATATTTCTGTTACAAATCTCTATGTCATCTTTCATAAGCATTTTTACTACTTATATTTAGCAGAATCAGTTATGGTTCTTTAGAAGCTTCTAAGAGCTTCTAATGGAGGCTTGACCTGTAAGGAATAACTTAATTGGGAAATGTTTAAGCTCTTTTAAAATGTTTTTTTTCAGATTAAGGCTGCTGTTTAAATTAGTTTTGTTTTCACAGAACATATGTGATAAGGTACTTGAAAGAGCTGGACAAGTATTTGTAGTTGGATTGTTCTCCTTTAATTACTTCTGTACTAAAATATCCTCCATAGTGTTAAATTTCTGCTTAGTTATTGTACAGGTGAGATATGGACTATTTCTGAAAAGTATTTTCATGGAGATAACGTAAAATATAAACATATATATACTTATAGAACTTGTGCAAAGACAAAACTAACTCTTTGGAGAAAATTAAACAGACGATTGAACAATACAAACAAGATGTTGAGAGTTTCCATGAATGCAAGTGCCACCTAGACTTAATTGAGATGCTTGAGAGGAAAAGGCCTTGGGTGGTAAGCTTTTATTTTCTTTTCATTATTTTTCTTACCTAAACCATTTTTTCTAAAACTGCAATATTAGAAATATCCCAAAAATTTCTTTAAAAGAATTTTGATCAGAGTAGCTTTAATTGCTTGGTGCAAACAGGACAGGTCTTGAAATACTGTTCTTGGCCTAACTTTGATCAGAAGTCTTCTTGCATATGTAGCTATACTTAAGAAGTTACTTAAAATGTAACTTAAGAAGTTACTGCCCATTTAGCAAAGCCGGCAAAATGGGAAAAAAGCAGTACTCCTTTTATTTGTTGCAGACATAAATGGCTTAATTTAAACTATCTCTAGCTAGTTCCACTTCGTTCTTCCAACTGTAACTTTTTTTACAGGTGTTCTGCATTGGAGGGAACGGTGCAGTGCAGGTTTCTTTGCAGATCTCAATAAGAAAGGCCCGACAACAAATAGCTTAAAATAGCTGTTTTAATAAGATAGAATAAAAAGAGGAATATAGATAGCGAGTAAATATTATGACCCTTCAGATGCTGTGAACCCTGCTTTCATGCAGCATCGGATGGACCCTGGACGGATTTTTCCACAGCATGCTGTGCAGATCCTGTCTGTGGAGAGGTTCCTCTTTCCTTCCATACCGTGGTGCCTTTTATTTTGTGTAATGAAACTATGTATCTTCTTCTGACAGGTTGGAATGATAACATCCACCAGCGCACAGCGCAGGCCGGCATGGAGCATTCCAGCAGATTCCTTTACAGCAGCTACTCATGCTAACCTACGGGCTTCTCAAGCCTCAAGTACAAGGCCCGATAGAGTAGACATGGCTTGCCCAAGATCACTAACTCCTTGAATACAATGTCTTCCGCAAGGCTCCTAATACACCTAGCATTTACCAGGTACACATCAATTCTTTACAACCAGTTGATAGAAACAGACTTATTTCACTGTTTCAAATTCTGGCATAGCTGTTGCTTGTAGTTCTTTATGCTGTTGTCTTTTGAATAGTCTTTTAACTTCTTCCATTTTTTGAATTTCCTTTAATTAAGACTCTTCAGTTCGCTTCTCTGATTTTCAAGCTGCTTAAGTTCATTGGAAACCACAGAACTTATTTCTCTGTCCAAGTTCATACTGGACTTCTGTGTGTTCTTTCAAGCATCTTCCAAAGAGGAGACGAAGTTGAAATACTGGAAACTGTGTTGAAATGAGACATAGTGAAGGTCTCTGACCTTGACTCAGTACTGTGGTGTGGTGGGTTGACCTTGGCTGGCTGCCAACCCCCCCCCCCCAGTTGCTTTCTCACTCCCCCTCCTCAGCAGGACAGGGGGAAAAAATAAGATGGACAAGCTCATGGGTTGAGATTCCGTTTTTTCACCGAAAGGGTTATCAAGCACTGGAACAGGCTGCCCAGGGAAGTGGTTGAGTCACCATCCCTGGAGGTATTTAAAAGACGTGTAGACGTGGTGCTTAGGGACATGGTTTAGTGGTGGACTTGGCAGTGTTAGGTTTATGGTTGGACTCGATGATCTTAAGGGTCTTTTCCAACCTAAATGATTCTATGATTTTAAAGGCAGTTTAATGAGAAAAGCAAAGGCCATACGTGGAAGCAAAGCAAAAAGAGGACATTTATTCTCTACTTCCCATCAGCAGGTGATGTCCAGCTACTTCCTGGGAAGCAGGGCCTCAGTATGCGTAGCAGTTACTTTGGAAGACAAATGCCTTAACCACAAATGCCCCCTCCTCCCCCTTTTCCTCAGCTTTTATTGCTGAGCATGACATCGTATAGTATGGAATATCTCTGTGGTCAGTTTAGGTCAGCTGTCCTGGCTATGCCCCTCCCAAACTCTTGCCCAACCCCAGCCTACTGGCTTTTGGAGAGTGATTTGGAGAGAAAGCCATGATGCTGTGTGAGCACTGCTCAGCAGTAGCCAAAACACTGGTGTGTTATCAACATGGTTCTAGCCACAAATGCAAAGCACAGCACTATGAGGGCTGCTATGAGGAAAGTTAACTCCACCCCAGCCAGACTCAGTACATGTGGTCAGAGGCTACCACTCAAAACTTCATCTTGCAGGTCCCTTAGGTCTGCAGCTGGGACCCTGTGCTCTGTTTCCTTAAGAGTGTAGATTCCTTTGTATTTATATGCCAGTCATAAGAAAATTGGTGAACCTACCTGCAGTCCCTCATACTTCCGGGCTTGAAGCTATCCTTCACACGCTCAAGAATATATTGATGATTTTGAAGCCTTCTTGACCATCCCTGAGGCTGACCCTTTTAAAAAGACAACTGTTTTGGTCAAAGTTGTCAAACCAGATTGTGGGGCTCACTAAATCTTTTACAAGACTTCTAAAATAGAACCTCTTTCTGTTGTCATACCTTGTCCAAGTTACACTAAGGTACTAGAGTACATCTGCCAAGTGATTACTGTGCTAGTAGAGGGGCATCCAGAGCTTGTATGATACTTGGTAATTGTTGCCTCTGTGAAAAGACTGCTCCTATGTTCCTGAGTGTCATAGCTTCTGCCATGAAGTTCACATCCAGTCACTCATCTTGTACTGCCAATGAGAGAGGGATATATCTTATGTGTTTATTTCTTGCTCTTTTTCAGTTTCTGTTTTTGAGTTATGAAATCCACCTGTTGGATTCTCTCTGAGAAAGAATCGAGATGGCTTTGTGTACTTCGTGTATTCTCACACTTCACATGTGAATATATGATGTAGGGAAAGAGAACATGCTTTTTTGATGTACAAGCATAAATTGTTTGCTCACAGGTGATATGTGTATGCCTGCAGAGTAAGAATACATGTGGACTGTGCATCTTGAAGAACTGGGGTCACCAGTAAGTCACGCTTTATACACACACACACATTAAAAAAAAATTGAATTTGAAAGAAAACTCTGAAGAGTTGAACGTAGTTTGAGGTTGTATGCTATAGCTAAAAAAAATGAATAGTTTCTAAAGCCTGATAGTGATTATATCAGTTTTGAGTCTCTCATGGAAAAAAAATGGACACTTTCTATTTTTCTGTGTAGAATTGCATAATCACTGAACATCCTCAAAGCAAACTTAGTTCTTCAGACCCCTACAGTGGCTGTCGAGAATAACAGAGTAGAATCAGAGTATAAAGCAGTAAGTGTACAGCTAAGAGCTTCAGATGTAACTCTTTCTGTGAATACTGGGATATCCACAGTGGAAAATATCTTGTGTGGAAGCCTTTATAGCATAGAATAGGATGCTTCTGTGTCTTTCTTTAGGAATGGGTGTTACCACTGCTAAACATTTAGCCTTGATTTCTGTAGCTTGATTCATTATTTCAGCTTCTTCATTAAAAGCTGAATAGGAACTTTGCTTTCCTCAATTAAGACAGCTAAGTATCTGTGAAAACATGGTGAACATTCATTATGTCCTGGATTTTGTTATTATCGTACATAGTCTAGGTACAAAGGCTAGCTATTCTTTGGAGGTGTTCTTTCTCCTGAGTCTGTAGTAGACAAATAGACCCAACCCACATGGGAGATGTAGGCTCAAGATGAACCAGAAAGTATAGAAGTGGAGCAGAGCAGTTTTACCCTTTCTTTCATGGTTTACGTTCTCATATTGTAATTAAATGCCCTTCTTGGAGGAGAGAAAACAGCATAACCAGTCCTTCCATTGATGAGATTAGGAAGCTATGCAATTGTATTGGGTTTACATGGCAAGTGGCAAGGTTGGGGGGGGGGGGGGGGGGGCTGCAGGAGTGGCCTCTGTGAGAAGAGACCGGGGCTGCCCCCATGTCGGACAGAGCCAGTTTCAGCCAGATCCAAAACTGCTGGCCAAAGTGAAGCTGGTGGTGCCTCTGTGATAACGTGTTTAAGAAAGGGTAAAAAACTGCTGTGCAGCAGCTGGGAGAGAAAGGAGTGAGAAAGTGCGAAAGAAACGGCCCTGCAGACACAAAGGTCAGTGAAGAAGGAGGGGGAGGAGGTGCTCCAGGCGCAGGAGCAGATTCCCCTGCAGCCCGTGGAAAAGACCATGGTGAAGGAGGTTCTTCTGTGCATTATAAGTTTTTACTTAAACGGAAATCTGAAGTCAAGCTTCCCCACATGCTGCATGAAGAAGTCTTTGAATTAAGTCTTTAGCCGCTTCTTAGAAGTTTTCTCTCCTGTATTCCCCTGTGAGTAATGTATGTGTTGCACTCTGGGGTTTGTCTATTGTTTTCTACTTTAAGATGCCCTTTCATGGGGAAAACTTAGTATATCTTAGCTAAATTATGTATTATTTCAAATGAAGTATATTTTGAAATAATACATTTCAAGTGTCCCCTTCCCTTCCAACTTCTTCTTAGACTTTGGCTGTGATAATTTTTTTTTCTTCTACAGCAGTTCTGCATTAAGAGAGTCTTGCCCCAAAGCTGACCTTGAAGTGCTAAGATGAGATTTATCTCCCAAACAATTTTGAGCCTTTAGAATATCTGAATAAATATCTGGTTAAGATTTGAAGCAAACACAAAACCCACTTATTCCATCTAAGAGAAGAAGATCACATATGTTCCTTTTGTGAGGTCTTAGCATTGGGATATTGTGGAGAGAGCAGCATATTTGTTGCGGGGGTGTCTGTGTATGTTTGTTTTTAAACACTTAGATGCAAAGGCCAAAAAACCATGTATTTTTGAACAAGTCAAATTAGCAACAACAGATTTCTGGGGGTTTTATTTTGCCATGACAGTTTAAGTGAGAACCTTAGTGTTATTTTACCAACTTCTGGTATTTAATTCATTTAACGAGCCTAAGAAGCAAATCTGTGTTTGACCCACATTGAACATTAGGGAGGACTATTAGCTCCATCTGCTCATTAGATAATTGTCACAGTTGCCTGCATGTTTACAATGATTGTTTGAAAGAGCCTTGCTAAATTGTCTTGCTTTGATAGCTTGTTACTTTTTAGGTTCATTTGTTGCAAATTTGTTTAAATAATTGATGTTAATACTCAGTATGCACACAGCACCATTTACTACTTAAGCCAAGTTTTAAGAAAATGCAAATTCTATTTTTCTATGTATAAATTTCCAAACTTTAATTAAATACAGTCAAAAAACATATGTTCAAACACCAATTCATGAGAAAACATTGGCTACTGGTAACTATATTTTCTTAAACTGGCTTCTAATTTTGCACATGTGCTGGTTTTGGCTGGGATAGAGTTAATTTTCTTCATAGTAGCTAGTATGGGGCTATGTTTTGGATTTCTGCTGAAAACAGTGATGATAATACAGGGGTGTTTTAGTTGTTGCTGAGCAGTGCTTACACAGAGTCAAGGCCTTTTCTGCTTCTCACCCCACCCCACCAGCGAGTAGGCTGGGGGGCACAAGAAGTTGGGAGGGGACACAGCTGGGACAGCTGACCCCAACTGACTAAAGGGATATTCCATACGGAGGGGGTTGCCTAGGGTAAGCCAGCCAGCCCCACGTATTACAACTGCCTCTGTTAAGAAAAAAAGGAGGGTAATTGTCATAGGCGATTCCCTTCTGAGGGAAACAGAGGGCCCAATATGCCGACCAGACCCATCCCACAGGGAAGTCTGCTGCCTCCCTGGGGCCCGGGTTAGAGACGTTACTAGGAAACTCCCTGGTCTGATACGGTCCTCTGATTATTACCCGCTATTGGTTATGCAGGTTGGCTATGATGAGGTTGCGGAGAGAAGTCCAAAAGCGATCAAAAGGGACTTCAGGGCACTGAGGCGATTGGTTGAGGGATCAGGAGCACAGGCAGTGTTTTCCTCAATCCCATCAGTGGCAGGGAAGAATACTGAAAGGAACAGGGAAACTCAGCTGCTCAACATGTGGCTCAGAGGCTGGTGCCATTGGTGGAACTTTGGTTTTTTTGATCATGGGGATGTTTACATGGCACCGGGCCTGCTGGTGACGGATGGAGTTCAGCTGTCTCAAAGGGGGAAAAGGATTCTCGCTCATGAGTTGGCGGGGCTCATCGAGAGGGCTTTAAACTAGGTTTGAAGGGGGAAGGGGATGTAACCAGGCTCACCAGAGAGGAGCCTAAGGGTGGCATGCCAATGTTGGGAGTGAAATCGATAGCCCAGCTCAAGTGCATCTACACCAATGTACGCAGCATGGGCAACAAACAGGAGGAGCTGGAAGCCATTGTGCAGCAGGAAAACTATGATATAGTTGCCATCACGGAAACGTGGTGGGATGACTCTCATGACTGGAGTGCTGCAATGGATGGCCATAAGCTCTTCAGAAGGGATAGGCAAGGAAGGAGAGGCGGTGGGGTGGCTCTGTATGTTAGAGAGTGTTTCGATTGTGTAGAACTCAGCGATTATGATGATAAGGTCGAGTGCTTATGGGTAAGGATGAGGGGGAAGGTCAACAAGGTAGATATCCTGCTGGGTGCCTGTTATAGACCACCCAACCAGGATGAAGAGGCAGATGAACTATTCTATAAGCAGCTGGGAGAAGCCTCACAATCGCTAGCCCTTGTTCTCGGGGGGGACTTCAACCTGCCGGATGTCTGCTGGAAATACAACACAGCAGAGAGGAAACAGTCTAGGAGGTTCCTGGAGTGTGTGGCAGATAACTTCCTGACACAGCTGGTAAGTGAGCCTACCAGGGGAGGTGCCTCACTTGACCTGCTGTTTACAACCAGAGAAGGACTGGTGGGAGATGTGGTGGTTGGAGGCCGTCTTGGTCTTAGCGACCATGATATTACAGAGTTCTCGATTTGTGTTGAAGTAAGGAGGGGGGTGAGCAAAACCACGACCATGAACTTCCGGAGGGCAGACTTTGACCTGTTTAGGAGCCTGGTTGACAGAGTCCCTTCGGAGACAGTCCTGAAGGGCAAAGGGGTCCAGGAAGGCTGGGCATTCTTCAAGAAGGAAGTCTTAAAGGCGCAGGAGCAGGATATCCCCATGTGCCGTAAGACGAACCGGCGGGGAAGACGACTGGCCTGGCTGAACAAGGAGCTTTTGCTGGGACTCAAGAAAAAAAAAGGAGAGTTTACCACTTTTGGAAGAAGGGGCAGGCAACTGAAGAAGAGTACAGGGATCTCGTCAAGTCATGCAGAGAGAAAATTAGAAAGGCAAAAGCCCAGCTAGAACTCAATCTGGCCACTGTTGTAAGAGATAATAAAAAATGTTTTTACAAATACATTAACAACAAAAAGAGAGCCAAGGAGAATCTCTCCCTCCTTTATTGGATGCAGGGGGGAACATTGCCACCAAGGATGAGGAAAAGGCTGAGGTACTTAATGCCTTTTTTGCCTCAGTCTTTAATAGTCAGACCAGTCATCCCCAGGGTATTCGGCCCCCTGAGCTGGAAGACAGGGACGGGGAGCAGAATAAACCCCCCCATAATCCAGGAGGAAGCAGTTAATGACCTGCTATGCCACCTGGACACTCACAAGTCTATTGGGCCGGATGGGATCCACCCGAGAGTACTGAGGGAGCTGGTAGAGGAGCTTGCCAAGCCACTCTCCATCATTTATCAGCAGTCCTGGCTAAATGGGGAGGTCCCTGCTGACTGGAAATTAGCAAATGTGACGCCCATCTTCAAGAAGGGCCGGAAGGAGGATCCGGGGAACTACAGGCCTGTCAGCCTGACCTCGGTACCGGGGAAAATTATGGAGCGGTTCATCTTGAGTGCACTCAACAGACATGTGCAGGCCAACCAGGGGATCAGGCCCAGCCAGCATGGGTTCATGAAAGGCAGGTCCTGCTTGACTAACCTGATCTCCTTCTAAGAGTAGATGACCCACCTAGTGGATGAGGGAAAGGCTGTGGATGTTGTCTACCTAGACTTCAGTAAAGCCTTTGACACTGTCTCCCACAGCATTCTCCTGGAGAAGCTGGCGGCTCATGGCTTGGACAGGTGTACTCTTTGCTGGGTAAAGAACTGGCTGGACGGCCGGGCCCAAAGAGTGGTGGTGAATGGAGTTTACTCCGGTTGGCAGCCGGTCACAAGCGGTGTTCCCCAGGGCTCGGTGTTGGGGTCAGTTCTGTTTAATATCTTTATCCATGATCTGGATGAGGGGATTGAGTGCACCGTCAGTAAGTTTGCAGACGACACCAAGTTGTGTGAGAGTGTTGATCTGCTTGAGGGGAGGCAGGCTCTGCAGAGGGACCTGGACAGGCTGGATCGGTGGGCCGAGGTCAATTGTATGAGGTTTAACAAGGCCAAGTGTCAGGTTCTGCACTTGGGTCACAATAACCCCATGCAACGCTACAGGCTTGGGGAAGAGTGGCTGGAAAGCTGCCTGGCAGAAAAGGACCTGGGCATGTTGGTTGACAGCTGCCTGAATATGAGCCAGCAGTGTGCCCAGGTGGCCAAGAAGGCCAATGGCATCCTGGCTTGTATCAGAAATAGCGTGGCCAGCAGGACTGGGGAAGTGATCGTGCCCCTGTACTCGGCCCTGGTGAGGCCGCACCTCGAATACTGTGTTCAGTTTTGGGCCCCTCACTACAAGAAGGACATTGAGGTGCTGGAGTGTGTCCAGAGAAGAGCAACAAAGCTGGTGAAGGGTCTAGAGCAGAAGCCTTATGAGGAGCAGCTGAGGGAACTGGGACTGTTTAGCCTGGAGAAGCGGAGGCTGAGGGGAGACCTTATTGCTCTCTACAACTACCTGAAAGGACGTTGTAGAGAGGTGGGTGTCGGTCTCTTCTCCCAAGTAACTAGCGATAGGACGAGAGGAAATGGCCTCAAGTTGCGTCAGGAGAGGTTTAGATTGGATATTAGGAAAAATTTCTTTACTGAAAGGGTGGTCAAGCATTGGAACATAAGCATTGCCTTGTACAGTTTTATTATGTCATTCTGAACTGACATAAATATCTTGGCTGTGACTAAAAGGGCCATCCTCCACTTCTGGCTATATTATCTATATAGCTTTAATGCCAGTCCTTCATGCCCCTATGTAACACTTGCCTCCTTTTCTAGCATTAACTTTGTAGAAGTGGAGAGGAAAAAAAAAAACTGAAAAAGGTGCTGCTTTTTTTTAAACCTTTCTGACAATATCAACACAGTGTAGGAAAATATCTTTCCCAGTGTGTTTGGGAAGTTTGTGAAATGCTTAACTGTATTGCACAATCTTTCCTAGTGCTCTGTGGAGGGAAGGGAAAACAGAACTTTTGAGTTGATGTATGCTATACAGAACAGCAACCTTAATTCTTCAGTGAACATACTAACTCAGTTGGTGATCATTCATGATAGCATGTTACTACTGCTTCTGTTGTACTTAGTAAATAAAGATAAGTTAAATTGCCAGAAAGTAACATGAGTTGTCTATTGATGATTGTGTCCCATATTTTAAAAATGTAGAAAAAACACTTATCCAAATATATAGTTTCCAAATGATGAACACTTCAGGGGTTTTTTTTTGCCACTGGAGGGCTCCCATATTTAACTAAAATACACAAAAATTTAAAAATGGGGTGATAAAGCAAGCTCTCCAAAGCATAGGATTATAATTAAACTTCCCAAACTGTCAGAAGTTCTGAAGCAAAATATTGTGCAGATGGATTTTAGCTTAGGGTTTTGTGCCTCTAGAAAAAGTGAAAACAGTGCATTCCTGTGGTGTAATTGTCCATTAAAAAGATGAATTGCATGTGTAATCACTGAGTAAATGTATAGTAAAAAAATCTTTTGGATTAAAAGCTCCCAGTCTCTTGGTACATAATCCTTTCCAATTCAGAGTTGTTGGCAGCTCCCACCTATCTGCAGCTCAGTGCTCACTTGAGCTGGAAGACAGCAATAAGCAGTTATTCCCAAGCACTTCCTATTTTGTTTGTGGAAGCAACAGGTCTGAGGTAGGAAGTGCACGTGTGGGAGAGAGGTAGGTGAGATTTCTGGGCACAGAGAGGAAGAGATATTTAAGGCTTTCCAAGCTTTTTTGCCTGGATATTGCTGTTTTAAGATAATCTTTAGCTTAGTGTTTTATGAAGGTAGTAGCCTTGTATTATAGAAGTGTATTAGGTATATATGGCAAGGTGTTTTGGTGGGGTGGGGCACAGGGGTGGCCTCTGTGGGAAGAGATTAAGGGGCTGCCCTGTGCTGGGTGCAGACAGTTCCAGACAGCTCCGCAACAGACCCACTGCAGGCCAAAGCTGAGCCAATCAGCAAAGTTGGTGGTGGCTCTGTGAAAACATATTTATAAAAACGAAGGGAGGAGGAAGAAATAAAAAAAATGGCGAAACAGCAGAGGGCACACCAAGGTCAGAGAAGGAAGGGGAAGAGGTGCTCCAGGTGCCAGAGCAGAGATAGCCTGCAGCCCATGGAAGAGCCCATGCTAGAGCAGATGGATATTTCCTGAGGCCCACGGAGAAGCCCGTGTTGGAGCAGACTTTTCCTGACAGGAACTGCATCTCATGGAGAACCCATGCCAGAGCAGGAGAAAAGTGTGAGAGGGAAGGAGCAGCAGAGAGAAACTGCTGTGTACTGGCCATACCCATACCATGCTGCTTGGAGGGGTATAGAAGAGTATGGAGAGAAGGACTGAAGTTGAGCCTGGGAGAGGGGGAAGAAAAGGTGGTGTTTTAACGTTTGGTTTTGTTTTTCACTACCCAAATCTATTTTAATTAACAGTAACTTAAATTAATTTTCCCCAAGTTGAGTCTGTTTTGCCCACGACAGTAATGGGTAAGCAATCTCCCTGTCTTTATCTTGAGCTTTCTCATCCTATTTTCTCCCTCTGCCCTGTTGAGGAGGGGGAGTTACTGAGTGGCATGTAGGTGTTTGGCTCTTGGCTGTTTGCCAGGGCTAAACACCTCCTCCCTCCCCCCCAAAAAAAAAAAAAAAAAAGTCATAGGACTGGGCCAGTCACCTTGTTATCCCACAAGTGTGAGGTCGTTTACCCGGTGTGCGAGATGCCAATATACACACAGGGCAGAGGTATTTTATTTCATGTCTGCGCAGAGATGGGTGCTAGATGGTAGCTCCACAAAACTAACACACAGTTCTGTCATACAGGTACAGTATTTATACAGTCCAGTTATGCATATGCATAAGTAATTACACAAAGCAGTTTTCTGTTGGTCTACATTTCTCTTGTTTCAACTTAAAGCTACAGTGCTACTTTAATATTCTGCGCATGCTCAAAGGTGAGGGGTCTCTGCTTGGGCCGGGGTCTCCAGCTCGAGGGGTGTGACTTTTAGTATTATAACGAGGATAGTTTGCGTGAGGGTGCTTCTTATCACACTTCTACTAGTTGTTTCAGATGGTTCCCAAAACATCTTACTTAGCTTACATATTTCTCCAGGATGTGCTTTACTCCCAAGGACAGTAATTCTTGTTTAGACGTTCCTCTTTCCAGTCTGAATCCCCCTTATCAAATTTATGTAAGCCTTGGCCTTCCACCAGCTCCTGATAGACTACAACTTTACCTATAGTAAGTTCCAAAGAGGTTAGACTTAAGACTAACGTGTAAAATAAAAAACTGTATCTGCTTTTCACTTATTTTACAATATTGATTTAAAAATCGTAGGTATTTTTGTGTTTTGGTAGTTATATTATAAAGGTCTGTTGTGGTTTAACCGCAGCTGGCAACTAAGCACCACACAGCCACTCACTCGCTTCCCCTCCAGTGGAATGGGGAAGAGAATTAGAAGAGTAAAAGTGAGAAAACTCATGGGTTGAGATAAAGACAGTTTAATAGGGAAAGCAAAAGCCGTGCGCGCAAGCAAAGCAAAATAAGGAATTCATTCACTACTTTGCATTGGCAGGCAGGTGTTCAGCCATCACCAGGAAAGCAGGGCTCCATCATGCGTAATGGTTACTTGGGAAGACAAACGCCATAACTCCGAACATCCCCCCTTCCTTCTTCTTCCCCAGCTTTATATACTGAGCATGATATCATATGGTATGGAATATCCCTTTGGTCAGTTGGGGTCAGCTGTCCCGGCTGTGTCCCCTCCCAACTTCTTGTGAACCCCCAGCCTACTCGCTGGTGGGGCAGTGTGAGAAGCAGAAAAGTCCTTGATTTAGTATAAGCTTTACTTAGCAACAACTAAAACCTCCCTGTGTTATCAAGACTGTTTTCAGCACAAATCCAAAACATAGCCCCATACTAGCTACTATGAAGAAAATTAACTCTGTCCCAGCCAAAACCAGCATAAGGTTGAATATAAAACAGCAAAGAATTTCTGATTATGTAGCTGTAAGGTTTTCTCTGTGCAGTTTCGCATAAAATTCCATTCAGTGTAAATCACATTCACTACATTATCCTGAGTACATAAATAAAATTAAATGGGAGCTAATAAAAAGAAGGCTCACAGTAGTTGTGCTTTGGCTTATATAGAATTTACTCTATATATTTACTATTTTAGACATGTTGAGTCTACATACACACATGTTGTACTGGTTTTACATGACAAGGTTTTGGTAGCGGGGTGAGGGGTAACTGCAGGGGTGGCTTCTGTAAGAAGATACCAGAAGCTGTCCCATGTCAGAAAGAGCCAGTTTCACCCGGCTCCAAGATGGATCTGCAATTGCCTAAAGCTGAGCCAGTCAGCTATGTTGGTAGTGCCTCTGTGATAACATATTTAAGAAAGCATAAAAAAACAGTGTCGCAGCTGTGAGAGGGGACTGAGAATACATGAGGGAAACAACTCTGCAGACACCAAGGTCGGTGAAGAAGGAGGGGGAGGAGGTGCTCCAGGTGCCAGAGAAGAGATTACCCAGCAGCCCATGGAGAAGACCATGTTGATGCAGGCTGTCTCCCTGCAGCCCATGGAGGTCCACGGTGGAACAAATATGCACCCTGCAGCCCATGGAGGACCCCGTGCCAGAGCACTTGTCTCCCTGAGCAAAGAGAAATTTAGCTGTATTACAAGAGCATGCTTTTGATCAGTTTACCTTGGCACATTTTGACTGAGCAGAAAATCAGAACAAGGTCTGATTTCACGTACCTTTGCTTGATTCTGATGTTTTCTATGGCTGGTATGCTAGCATCACCTCTGGTTAGAACTGGAATTAGAATGTGAGAAAATGTCTTGTGACATTTAAATGCTGAGCTCTTTCTTAAGGAGTTAGTGAAATACAATGCAAAGTCACAGACAGTAGTGAAAAGCAATAGGAAGTTTAAAATAAAAAGATGTGTATTTTAATATCTCTTCTAATAGCAACAGTTTCATGAACTGGATGATAGAAAGCATGTTCTTATTGAGAACTGCAATGAATTGCTGAAAAAGCTTGACAGGTGTGCAAACTTAGTCCAGATCACTATTTTCCAAAATAATTTCAAAATGTATGTACAAAACAGGAACCTCCAATACATTTCTTAAGTTTTGTCACATGTACACCATTATAACTTTTCTAACAAAGAATATTATATATTTAATACTAGAAGTGTACCAGTAAAGGACCATATGTATTTCTGGTAGTACTGACTTGTATGAAGTCAAGCAAAAATGCCAGGAGGCCTGCGTGGGTGAACAAGGAGCTCCTGGCCAAACTCAAACACAAACAGGAAGCATACAGAGGGTGGGAGCAGAGACAGGTAAGCTGGGAGGAATACAGAAACATTGTCCAAGCATCCAGGAATGAAGTTAGGCAAGCTAAAGACCAAGTGGAATTGAACATTGCCAGGGATGGCAAAGACAACAAGAAGGGCTTCTACAGGTACATCAGCAGAAAAGGGAAGACTAGGGAAAATGTGGGCCCGCTGCTGAATGAGATGGGGGACCTGGTGACACAGGACATGGAAAAGGCTGAGGTACTGAATGTCTCCTTCGCCTCAGTCTTTACTAGCAAGACTGGCCTTCAGGAATCCCAGGTCCCAGAGCCCAGGGGGAAAGTCTGGAGCAAGGAAGATGTGCCAAACTGGACATACATAAGTCCATGGGCCCTGATGGGATGCACCCGCGAGTGCTGAGGGAGCTGGCAGATGCCATTGCAAGGCCACATTTAATAATCTTTGATCGATCGTGGTGATTGGGACAGGTGCCTGAGGACTGGAGGAAAGCAAATGTCCCTCCAATCTTCAAGAAGGACAAAAAGGAGGACCCAGGGAACTACAAACCGGTCAGCCTCACCTCGATCCCTGGGAAAGTGATGGAGCAGCTAATCCAGGCACATGGAGGACAAGGAAGTCATCAGGAGTGGTCAGCATGGATTCACCAAGGGGAAGTCATGCTTGATCAACTTGATAACCTTCTATGATGAAATGACTGGCCTGGTGGTTGAGGGGACAGCAGCAGATATTGTCTACCTAGACTTCAGGAAGGCCTTTGACACTGTCTCCCATAAGATCCTCATAGAGAAGTTGATGAAGTATGGGCTGGATGAGCAGACAGTGAGGTGGATTGAAAACTGGCTGAACGGCCAGGCTCAGAGGGTGGTGATCAGAGGAGCAAAGTCTAGTTGGAGGCCGGTAACTAGAGGTGTACCCGATGGATCAATACTGGGTCCAGTCCTGTTCAACATCTTCATTAATGATCTGGATGATGGGGCAGAGTGTACCCTCAGCAAGTTTGCTGATGACACAAAAGTGGGAGGAGTGGCTGATATGGCAGAAGGTGGTGCTGCCATCCAGAGGGACTTCAACAGGCTGGAGAAATGGGCTGACAGGAACTTCATGAAGTTCAACAAGGGGAAGGGCAAAGTCCTGCCCCTGGGGAGGAACAACCCCATGCACCGATATATGCTGGTGCCACCCATCTGGAAAGCAGCTTTGCAGAAAAGGACCCGAGGGTCCTGGTGGACACCAGGTTGAACATGAGCCAGCAATGTGCCCTTGCGGCAAAGGCGGTTAATGGTATCCTGGGCTTCATTAGGAGGACTGTTGCCAGCAGGTCGAGGGAGGTGATCCTTTTACCTCTGCTCAGCACTGGTGAGGCCACACCTGGAGTCCTGTGTCCCGATCTGGGCTCCCCAGTACAAGAGAGACATGGACATACTGGAGAGAGTCCAACGAAGGGCCATGAAAATGATTAAGGGACTGGAGCATCTCTCCTATGAGGAAAGGCTGAGAGAGCTGGGACTGTTTAGCCTAGAGAAGAGAAGGCTCATGGGGTATCTCATCAATGTGTACAAATATCTGAAGGGAGGGTGCAAAGAGGACAGAGCCAGGCTCTTTTCAGTGGTGCCCAGTGACAGGACAAGAGGCACTGGGCACAAGCTGAAACACAGGAGGTTCCATCTGAACATAAGAAAACACTTTTTGATTTTGAGGGTGACCGGGCACTGGCACAGGTTGCCCAGAGAGTTTGTGGATTCTACCCCCTTAGAGATATTCAAAAGCCATCTTGATATGGTCCTGGGCAATCTGCTTTAGGTGGCCCTGCTTGAGCAGTGGGATTGGACCAGATGACATCCAGAGGTCCCTTCTAACATCTACCATTATGTGATTCTGTGTGATTCTGTGTACTAGAGAAAAAGAAAAATTAATTAGACAACTAACAGCAAAAATAAAATAGCACTTCTGTATAAGTATGTCATTATTAGAATAGAATGTATATAGCAAAATAAAAGGTAACATTTCAAGTTTTTTTGAGTGTAAACTCAGCTTTTAGCTTTTGTAATTACAGTATTTTTGTATTTAATTGCGTTCCCTAAAGGAAAATTCAATTATTAAAAATGGTTTTATATGGATATTTCTAATTCTAGGTCAAAGATAGATGGCTAAACCCCTTGAAAAAGCTGGTCAAGCAAATTAATGAGAAGTTCTGTAACTTTTTTAGTTCTATATAGTGTGCTGGTGAAGTTGATCTTCATGTAGGAAATGAGGTATGACTTAATTTTCATATAGAAGAATAAATTCATGTTGTCGTGCATCTTCCTTGTGGCTGGTCTGGCTCGGATGGAGTTAATTTTCTTCATATAAGCCCATATGTTTCTGTGTTTTGTATTTGTTATTAAAACAGTGTTGATAACACACCAATGTTTTAGCTATTGCACAGTGTCAAGGCCTTTTCTTTTTCCTGCTCTGCTCTGCCAGCAAGTAGGCTGAGCATGTGCAAGAAGGGAAAGGGACACAACCAGAACAGCTGACCCAAACTGACCAAAGGGATATTCCATACCATATGACATCTTGCTCAGCAATAAAAGCTGGGAACATGTTAGTGGTTATGGCGTTTGTGTTCCAAGCAACTCTTACGCGTGCTGAGACCCTGCTTTCTAGGAAATAGCTAAACATCTGCCTGCTGATGGGAAGTAGTGAATGAATTCCTTATTTTGCTTTGCTTGCATGTGCAGCTTTTGCTTTCCCTATTAAACTGTTATTATCTTGATCCATGAGTTTTTCTCGCTTTTGACCTTCTGATTCTCTCCCCTTTCCTGTTGCAGGGGGAGTGAGCGAGCTACTTGGTGGGGGCTTAGCTGCTGGTTAGGTTCTTGTTTAGACATTCCGCGTTCCAGTCTGAATCCCCCTTATCAACTTTACGTAAGTCCTGGCCTTCCACCAGCTCCCATTAGACTACAGTCAGGGTCAACCTATCACGTGTTAAGTGTTATTCATAAGCCATTCAGACTGTGAGTCTGTTGAGACTGATCTGACCATCAAGTACCAAATCCTACTCAAATTGAGGGAGTCCATCTAAGTGGTGGTGCTATTATCTCTGCTGATTAGGAGAATCTCTCATTAGCTCCCCTCAGTAAGATACCACCCTCAAAAAGGTCAGCGCAGCACCATTTGTTTTGAAAGTGTGCCACATGATTTTTCCACTTAGGTTCCTGATCATCAGGCGTGGTTATCAAAATACAATCGGCAAATCTGAGAAGCTAATTATTTGTTTGATGAGCTGCTTTAGAAGAAATTTCTTCCTTAGTGGGGGAGAATGAAATGGGAACCAAAACAGCTTGCAAATGGTTTTAGTTGCAGTAAGTATCACTTTGCTCCAGTGCATCTCTCATGGTCGTACAGCATTCATCAGCATGGCTGGGGTTCGGTTTTCCTTGGAATTGCTAACCTGTTGCCAGCAGGGGAAACACTGAGGGTGAGAAAGGTGACCTTTCTTCAAAATCGGAAAAACCTTGCACTTGGGCAAATTGAGTTTGTAATTATGCCAAACCATCTTCATTCTCTTCCAAAGTCTGTATGCATTTGCCTAAACCTCAAGGATTCACATTTCCATGTTTCTACATGTGCTGGGTTTGGCTGGGATAGAGTTAATTTTCTTTATAGTAGCTAGTATGGGGCTATGTTTTGGATTTGTGCTGAAAACAGTCTTGATAACACAGAGATGTTTTAGTTATTGCTAAGTAGAGTTTATACTAAATCAAGGACTTTTCAGCTTCCCATGCTCTGCCAGGTGCACAAGAAGTTGGGAGGGGATACAGCTGGGACAGCTGACCCCAACTGACCAAAGGGCAATTCCGTACTACATGACATCATGCTCAGTATATAAAGCTGGGGGAAGAAGAAGGAAGGGAGGAACATTAGGAGTGAGGGCGTTTGTCTTCCCAAGTAACCATTACGCATGATGGAGCCCTGCTTTCCTGGAGATGGCTGAACACCTGCCTGACCATGGGAAGTAGTGAATGAATTCCTTGCTTTGCTTTGCTTGCGTGCGTGGCTTTTGCTTTAGCTATTAAACTGTCTTTATCTCAACCCTCGAGTTTTCTTACTTTTGCTCTTCCGATTCTCTCCCCCATTCCACTGGAGGGGGAATGAGCAAGCAGCTGTGTGGCGCTTTGTTGCCGGCTGGGGTTAAACCACGACAGTCCTTTTTGGCACCCAACGTGGGGCACAGGATATGTTTCCAGCCATCCAGTGGTTGCTTCCACCATTGTAAGCACATGGCGCTTGCCTTGGCAGGTTTGTGGGAGTGTGATATAATCGATCTGCCAGGCCTCTCCATATTTATATTTCAGCCATTGCCCTCCATACCACAGAGGCTTTAACTGCCTAGCTTGCTTGATTGCAGCGCATGTTTCACATTCATGGATAACCTGTGCAATAGTGTCCATGGTCAAGTCCACCCCTCCATCACAAGCCCATCTATATGTTGCATCTCTTCCTTGATGGCCTGAGGTGTCATGGGCCCACCTAGCTATAAATAATTCACCCTTATGTTGCCAGTCCAGATCCACCTGAGCCACTTCAATCTTAGCAGCCTGATCCACCTGCTGGTTGTTTTGATGTTCCTCAGTGGCCTGACTCTTAGGTACATGAGCATCTACATGACATACTTTTACAACCAGGTTCTCTACCTGCGCAGCAATATCGTGTCATAATGCGGCAGCCCAGATGGGTTTGCCTCTGTGCTGCCAGTTGCTTTGCTTCCCTTGCTGTAACCACCCCCACAGGGCATTTGCCACCATCCATGAGTCAGCATAGAGATAGAGCACTGGCCACTTTTCTCATTCAGCAATATCTAAAGCCACCTGGATGGCCTTTACTTCTGCAAATTGGCTCGATTCCCCTTCTCCTTCAGCAGTTTCTGTGACTTGTTGTATAGGACTCCATACAGCAGCTTTCCATCTCCGATGTTTTCCCACAAGATGACAGGACCCATCAGTGAACAGGGCATATTGCTTCTCATTTTCTGGCAGTTTGTTGTACAGTGGGGCCTCCTCAGCACGTCACCTCCTCCTCTGGTGATATTCCGAAATCTTTGTCTTCTGGCCAGTCCATAATTACTTCCAAGATTCCTGGGCGATTGGGGATTCCTATTCGAGCCCGTTGTGTGATCAGTGCGACCCACTTACTCCACGTAGCATCAGTTGCATGATGTCATATGGTATGGAATTGCCCTTTGGTCAGTTGGGGTCAGCTGTCCCAGCTGTATCCCCTCCCAACTTCTTGTGCACCTGGCAGAGCATGGGAAGCTGAAAAGTCCTTGATTTAGTATAAGCTTTACTTAGCAACAACTAAAACCTCCCTGTGTTATCAAGACTGTTTTCAGCACAAATCCAAAACATAGCCCCATCCTAGCTACTATAAAGAAAATTAACTCTATCCAAGCCAAACCCAGCACACTATAATAGATATTTGTAGTACAAGAAAGTAAATACCTTACACTTTGCAGTCCTGAGGATGTTTGCCTGCGGTTGTAGTAAAACACTGGGAACACCAAAAGATTGCTTGTTTTCCTGACTTAGCAGATCAGCTGACAAACAATAAATCCTCTCAAATATTAGATGCTATCTGGTCTGTACGTTACTCATCCCAAAGCAAGGCATGAAGGTAGCAAAGAAGCCAAACACCATTCCTACAGACTTAAAATTCATTAAGACAGTGTTAAGACTCTAAGGGGGTATTTACTTTATGGCAAGTTTTAGACCTTGTCAAACCTACCATTATCCAGGTGACTCTGATGGGTCACCCAGATTCATATGCATTTTGATGTCTGTGGTATGCAGCAATCTGAACCAATCTGGCATGTGCCAGTTTCTATGGGATGGACTTCTCATTGTCTCCTTGCCACAACTCTCTAAAACTAGAAGTATTCTGCAAGAAACCATCAGGGAGTCACCTTCACTTCTTTCTTTTACACTAAGTATTCGTGTTGTGTATAGAAGAACAAGCATGGATGGCCTCAAAGTGCAGGATTTCTGCTTCTACAATAAATATAGAAAGACATTAACATCTTAGAACCCAAATTCCTGAAACCTGTGAATCCTCAATGTAGCTCTCATTAAAATGATAGGCACAGGTAAAGATTGTCTTATGTAGACCAAACTGTAAGCAATCAGTATAGACTTTCTGCACTGGGGACTATAATCCCATTCCTGCACTGAGTTTACATGAACTTCAGAAAGATTAGCAAGTACTCCAGAGATTTTTTTTTTCTCTTAGAATCATTAATTTATTTCCTTGCATGGGCCTTCTTTGAACCACATCTGTTATCCCCACACTTATGCCTCATTGACTCAGACTACTGTCAAGTATCAATTTTCTGTTAAAGGCCAGAACTGGAATCCTTGTGTGTGGTTTTCCTGACTCCACAGACAAAAGGGAAATTGTAGGGGCTTTGTATCTCATTTGCTAGTGGAAGAAAAGTAGCCTCCCATGTTGTTTTGGAATGAAGTTTCAGAATAATTTGAGTGCTTGCACTTGGAAAGCATCAGATGTTGCCCTGGGTGCTTAATGTATATGTGTGTGTGTGTATACACATATGTACACATGTTTGTGTATATAGAATCATAGAATCATAGAATATCTCAAGTTGGAAGGGACCCATAAGGATCATCAATTCCAACTCCCTACTCCTCGCAGGACTACCTAAAACTAAACCATATGACTAAGAGCATCGTCCAGACACTCCTTGAACTCTGACAGGCTTGGTGCTGTCCCCACTTCCCTGGGGAGCCTGTTCCAGTGACCAACCACCCTCTCAGTGAAGAACCTTTTCCTAATGTCCAGTCTGAACTTCCCCCGACGCAGATTCATTCCATTTCCTCGTAGCTTCATTCCATTTCCTCATGTCCTATCGCTGGTCACCAGAGAGAGGAGATCAGCACCTCCCCCTCCACTGCCCCCTTGAGGAAGTTGTAGACTGCAATGAGGTCACCCCTCAGCCTTCTCTTCTCCAAGCTGAACAAACCAAGTGACCTCAGCTGCTCCTCATAAGCCTTGCCCTCGAGGCCTTTCACCATCTTGGTCGCCCTCCTCTGGACACACTCTAGCAGTTTGATGTCCTTCTTATATTGAGGCGCCCAAAACTGCACATAGTACTCAAGGTGGGGCCGCACCAGTGCAGTGTAGAGTGGGAGAATCACCTCCCTCGGCCAGCTAGCTATGCTGTGCTTGATGCACCCCAGGACACAGTTGGCCCTTTTGGCTGCCAGGGCACACTGTTGACTCATATTCAACTTGCCATGACCCCAAACCCCCAGATCTTTTTCCACAGGGCTGCTCTCCAGCCTCTTGTCCTCCAATTTGTATGTATAACCAGGATTACCCCCATCCCAGGTGGAGAAATCAGCATTTGCTCTTGTTAAATGTCATATGGTTGGTGATTGCCCAGCTCTCTAGTCTATCCAGATCTCTCTGTAAGGCCTCTCTACCCTCGAGGGAGTCCACAGCTCCTCCTAGTTTAGTATCATCAGCAAACTTACTTAATATATATTTGACTCCTGCATCCAAATAATTTATAAAACCATTAAAGTGCACTGTCCCTAAAATTGAGCCCTGGGGCACCCCACTGGTGACTGGCTGCCAGCCTGATGTAACCCCATTTACTATAACTCTTTGAGCCCGACCCGTCAGCCAATTGTTCACCCAATGTATTATGGACTTGTCTAGCTGTGTGCTGGACGTTTTGTCCAGAAGGATACTGTGAGAGACAGTATCAAAAGCTTTGCTAAAATCCCAAACCACCACATCTACTGGCTTCCCTTTGTCAACTAGATGGGTGACCTTCTCAGAAAAGGAAATTAAGTTGGTTAAGCAGGACTTTCCCCTTGTGAACCCATGCTGGCTACGACCAATGACTGTGTTGTCTCTCACATGTTTTTCAGTAACTCCCAGAATAACCTTCTCCATAATTTTACCAGGCACTGAAGTGAGACTGACAGGCCTGTAGTTTACTGTAGTTTACTGCATTTTAGAAGATCTGGCTGGTACATGCCATTCTTTTCTTTAAACAACACAGTTGAAGGACCTGTGATAAGCCACCTACAGCATTTTCCTGACTGAAAGTAGCAGAAAAGTGGTGCTTGCTGTTCCTTCTGATCTTGCAGTTTCATTATCTCCACACAATTTGCTCATTTCTCTTCCATGTTACTTCTGTCTTACTTGTTTTGTACTTGTAATCTTTCCCGTTTTGTCTAATTGTTTTTTTCTCCTTATCATTGGCTCTGCTTTTCTATTTTGAGAAATAGAATTTCTCTCCTACTTTCTCTCCTATTTCTCTCCTACTTTGAGAAATAATAGAGTGGATTTGGATTTTATAAGGATAGAGGTAGCTCTACTATAAGTAGTGCTTCCAACATATGAGAAGCTGTACAATATGACTGTGTAGGGTTCCAAGTCAATTTTAAAAGTTGTGTTCACTGTCAAATGACTAAGAATAGATAAGGAGGAAAATTGAGTGTGCAGAGCTAACCAGAAAGTCAGAGTAAAAATAAGAAACAAGCAAGAAACTTCAGAGGCTTTTAAAAAAATAATAATCTATTTAACATTTATGGTAAGAGGAAGGTCAAGGAGGCTGTTGGACCACTATTCATCAGGAAGAGATGGCTGAAGGTTGGTTTTTTTTTTGTATGATCAACCACAAGTAGGTGGATCACCACAATTAATAACATATGGTGAAGCTATAATGGCCTACCACAAAGAACAGTATTGATATAGCACTTCATAAAAAGATATTAGCTGATGAGGTGGTTCAGGTGAGCTGCATCAGAGGATAATTAAAAGGTTGTCAAGAGCAAGCTGAGGAGAAAGACAGACCCTACAGTTCCAATGGCTTATCTGCAGTTCCTCGAAAAATTACTGGAACCTAAGCTGTATATAATCACTTACTAAAAAGTGAGATATGGAATAACAGGCAACAAAGTGTCATACTAACCTAAGTTCTTTTTTATGTATCCTATGGATACAGGAAAAACTGTTACCTTGATTTTTGGGGTTTTTTGTATGCTTTTGACACTTTTCCTGGATATTATTTTAAGCAAACTACAGATGGGAAGGGATGTAGATTAATATGCAGTAGGCTTGATCAGGAAAAATGTATTCTGAATAGTCATGATTAAATATCAGGATGAGTAGATGAACTGAATATGTTCTTCAGGACGATGTCTTGGGTTTGAAGATCAGTATTTTTGATACCAATCTGTGATGAAACAGAGTATGCTTATTAAAATTGCAAATCAGCACTGTGTTGGGAGTGACTGCAGATTTGCTGTAGAACAGGATTAGAATTCAAAACAATCTTAGATAATTTTATTTGAAAACAGGATGCATTTCAGCACAGACAAGGATAGGGCTTGATATTTAAATGGGAATAAGCAACAGTAATATCTGGTCTAGGGCATAAATGCCTAAATGAAGGGGGCAGAGAGGAATTACTGTGGATCACAAGTTGAGCATCAGTTGCAAGTAAATGGTTAAAAGTCATCCTGAGTGCTACAAATAGCCGTACAGATTGCAAAATGCATGAAACTTATCAGTCTCCTGGCTTGTCACTAACAAGATTTTGACTAGTGAGCTGGTTTCGGCTGGGATAGAGTTAATTTTCTTCCTAGTAGCTGGTATAGTGCTGTGCTTTGGATTTAGGATGAGAATAATATTGATAACACACTGATGTTTTAGTTGTTGCTAAGTAATGTTTACACTAGTCAAGGACTTTTCAGCTTCCCATGCTCTGCCAGGTGCACAAGAAGCTGGGAGGGGGCACAGCTGGGACAGCTGATCCCAACTGACCAAAGGGATATTCCATACAATATGACGTCATGCTCAGTATATAAAGCTGGGGAAGAAGAAGGAAGGGGGGGACATTAGGAGTGATGGCATTTGTCTTCCCAAGTAACTGTTACACGTGATGGAGCCTGCTGATGGGAAGTAGTGAATTAATTTCTTGCTTTGCTTGTGTGCGCGGCTTTTGCTTTCCCTATTAAACTGTCTTTATCTCAACCCACAAGTTTTCTCACTTTTACTCTTCCGATTCTCTCCCCCATCCCACCAGGGGAGAGTGAGCGAGTGGCTGTGTGGTGCTTGGTTGCCGGCTGGGGTTAAACCACGACAACTAGGATTAAAGTGTTCTGCTATGGCTACCACACTTAAGAAAGGTAGCACACTTGGCTGGAGATACTCCAGAAGACAACTATGCAACTTGTGAGAAGTTTTGAAAGCTTGACTTTGCACGAATGCAAATAGCTTAGCTCAGAGGAGGGGGAGACTGAAGAGAGACATCATAATTGTGCCCAAATATCTCCCCCTCCCACCCCGCCCTGGCACAAAAAAAAAAAGCAGCCAGTGTTCTATGCCTGTAATAGATAGGGTAAAAAGTAATGGTCTCATCTCATTCACTCGTCAGAAAGCGATGCCCTCTATGCTCGCTAGAGTGGATGCGGCTACCCAGACGGAGCTGCCGGAAAACATGCCGCCACCCAGGTCTCGGGCTGCAGGGAGTGCCTGGGCATCTCGCTGTTCACACATGGCAGCCGTGCGGACAGCTGCGTGAGGTGCGACCAGGTGGATGACTTGCTTTGCATGGTGGCAGAGCTACGGGAGGAGGTGGAAAGGTTAAGGAGCATCAGGGAGGCTGAAAAAGAGATCGACTGGTGGTGCCAGGCTCTGCCCCCCCTGAGACGGGTACAAGAGCAGCAGCAGCCACCAGTAAGAACCCACGATCAAGGGGATCCTCTGTCCCCCCCCCGCCGGGCTGAAGGCAGCAGCCCAGAGGAGGAGAGTGAATGGAGGCGAGTCCGAGCTCGTGGCGGCAGGCAAAGGCCCTCCCTGCCCGCCTCGCCCCCCCAGGTGCCTCTACACAACAGGTATGAGGCCCTGGAGGTGGAAGGCCAGTCAGTGGAGGATGGGGACGACAGTCTATCTACACCTGAGGTGTCGCCCAGGTCAGAAGAACGTACCTCTCGTCTTACCACCACCTCCACGAGGAAGAAAAGAAGGGTTATAGTTGTGGGTGACTCCTTTCTGAAGGGAACCGAGGGTCCGATATGCCGGACGGACCCTCCTCTTAGGGAAGTCTGTTGCCTCCCTGGGGCCCGCGTGAAGGATGTCACGAGGGTACTCCCTAGTCTGGTATGGCCCTCGGACTATTACCCCCTACTGCTCTTCCATGTGGGGGGCGATGAGGCTGCAACACGAAGTCCTAGGGTGATCAAAAGAGACTTGAGGGCCTTGGGACGTCTAGTAAGAAACTCAGGAGCACAGGTTATTTTCTCCTCTCTCCTTCCAGTGGTGGGCAGTGACACCAGAAGGAACAGAGATGCCCAATCTATTAATGCATGGCTCCGTGGCTGGTGTCATCGCCACGGATTTGGTTTTTTTGACAACGGGATGGCCTACGCCGCACCGGGTTTGCTGGCATCTGATGGGATTCATCTTTCTCAAAGGGGAAAGAGAATCTTTGCTCAGGAACTTGCAGGGCTCATTGACAGAGCTTTAAACTAGACTCGAAGGGGGAGGGGGATAATATCAGGCTTGCCCGAGAGAAGCTGAGGGGCGACGTGCCATGGTTAGAGGGAGCGGCTGCCAGCGAGGACACTCGGCCTGAGTCCTCGAGATGTGCGGGGTACGCTTGGGCACAGCCGAAGTCGAGCGGAGTTGAGCCAGGGGATACTGAGGCAATAGGAGCCAAGAGGGAAACACCAGTGAAACGCCTCAAAGCACGCAAGGGGTGTTCTTCTATGAAGGAGACACGGACGACAGCCCAGCTGAAGTGCCTCTACACCAATGCACGCAGCATGGGTAACAAGCAGGAGGAGTTGGAAGCCATTGTACATCAGGAAAACTATGATATGGTGGCCATCACGGAAACGTGATGGGGTGACTCGCACAACTGGAGTGCGGCGATGGATGGCTATAAAGTCTTCAGGAGGGATAGGCGAGGCAGGAGGGGTGGTGGGGTAGCCCTGTATGTCAGGGAGAGTCTGGATAGTTTAGAGCTCAATGATGGTGATGATAGGGTGGAGTGTTTATGGGTAAGAATCAGGGGGAAGGCCAACAAGGCAGATATTGTGGTGGGAGTCTGTTACAGACCCCCCAACCAGGATGAGGAGACAGATGAACTATTCTATAAGCAGCTGGGTGAAGCCTCACGATCGCTAGCCCTTGTTCTTGTGGGGGACTTCAACCTGCCGGATGTCTGCTGGAAATACAATACAGCAGAGAGGAAACAGTCCAGGAGGTTCCTGGAGCATGTGGCAGATAACTTCCTGACGCAGCTGGTGAGTGAGCCAACGAGGGAAGGTGCCCCGCTGGACCTCTTGTTCACGAACAGAGAAGGACTTGTGAGCGATGTGATGGTTGGAGGCTGTCTTGGGCAGAGCGATCATGAAATGATAGAGTTCTTGATACGTGGAGAAGCGGCGAGGGGGGTCAGCAAAACTGCCACCTTAGACTTCCGGAGGGTGGACTTCGGCCTGTTTAGGAGACTGGTCGAGAGAGTCCCCTGGGAGGCAGCCCTTATGGGCAAAGGGGTCCAGGAAGGCTGGACATTCTTTAAGGAGGAAGTCCTAAAGGCACAAGAACGGGCTTCTGTCCCCAGGTGCCGAAAGACGAGCCGGCGGGGAAGAAGACCGCCCTGGCTGACTAGAGAGCTCTGGCTCGAACTCAGGAGAAAGAGGAGAGTCTATGACCTCTGGAAGAAGGGGCAGGCAACTCAGGAGGACTACAAAGGTGTAGCGAGGTTGTGCAGGGAGAAAACTAGAAGGGCCAAAGCTGAGTTAGAGCTCAGTCTGGCTGCTGCTATAAAAGACAACAAAAAACACTTCTTCAAATACATTAGCAGCAAAAGGAGAGGTAAGGAGAATCTCCAGCCCCTAGTAGATGGGGGAGGGAACACAGTGACCAAGGATGAGGAAAAGGCTGAGGTACTTAATGCCTTCTTTGCCTCAGTCTTTATTAGCAGGGCCGACTGTTCTCTGGGGACCCAGCCCCTGGAGTTGGAAGATAGGGATGGGGACCAGAATGGAGGCCCCATAATCCAGGGGGAAATGGTGAGTGACCTGCTGCACCACTTAGACACTCACAAGTCTATGGGGCCTGATGAGATACACCCGAGAGTGTTGAAGGAGATGGCAGAAGAGCTCACCAAGCCCCTTTCCATCATTTACCAGCAGTCCTGGCTAACTGGGGAGGTCCCTGCTGACTGGAGATTAGCTAATGTGACACCCATCTTCAAGAAGGGCCGGAAGGAGGACCCGGGGAACTACAGGCCTGTTAGCCTGACCTCGGTGCCGGGGAAGCTGATGGAGCAGATCATCCTGAGTGCTATAACACGGCATGTAGAGAATAACCAAGGGATCAAGCCCAGCCAGCATGGGTTCAGGAAAGGCAGGTCCTGCTTCACCAACCTGATCTCCTTCTATGACAAGGTGACCCGCCTAGTGGATGAGGGAAAGGCTGTGGATGTTGTCTATGTAGACTTCAGTAAAGCCTTTGACACGGTTTCCCACAGCATTCTCCTGGAGAAACTGGCTGCTCATGGCTTGGACGGGTGTACTCTTTGCTGGGTAAAGAACTGGCTGGACGGCCGGGCCCAAAGAGTGGTGGTGAATGGAGTTTACTCCGGTTGGCGGCCGGTCACAAGCGGTGTTCCCCAGGGCTCTGTGTTGGGGCCAGTTCTGTTTAACATCTTTATCAATGATCTGGACGAAGGGATCGAGTGTACTCTCAGTAAGTTTGCAGACGACACCAAGTTGTGTGGGAGTGTTGATCTGCTTGAGGGTAGGCAGGCTCTGCAGAGGGACCTGGACAGGCTGGATCGATGGGCCGAGGCCAATTGTATGAGGTTTAACAAGGCCAAGTGCAAGGTCCTGCACTTGGGCCACAGCAACCCCATGCAACGCTACAGGCTTGGGGAAGAGTGGCTGGAAAGCTGCCTGGCAGAGAAGGACCTGGGGGTGTTTGTTGACAGCTGCCTGAATATGAGCCAGCAGTGTGCCCAGGCGGCCAAGAAAGCCAATGGCATCCTGGCTTGTATCAAAAATAGCGTGGCCAGTAGGACTAGGGAAGTGATTGTGCCCCTGTACTCGGCACTGGTGAGGCCGCACCTCGAATACTGTGTTCAGTTTTGGGCCCCCCACTACAAGAGGGATATTGAGGTGCTGGAGCGTGTGCAGAGAAGGGCAACGACGCTGGTGAAGGGTCTGGAGCAGAAGTCTTATGAGGAGCGGCTGAGGGAGCTGGGACTGTTTAGCCTGGAGAAAAGGAGGCTGAGGGGAGACCTTATCGCTCTCTTCAACTACCTGAAAGGAGGTTGTAGAGAGGTGGGGGTCGGTCTCTTCTCCCAGGTAACAAGTGATAGGACAAGAGGAAATGGCCTCAAGTTGTGCCAGGGGAGGTTTAGACTGGATATTAGGAAATTTTTCTTCACCGAGAGGGTTATCAAGCATTGGAACAGGCTGCCCAGGGAAGTGGTTGAGTCGCCATCCCTGGAGGTATTTAAAGGACGTTTGGATGAGGTGCTTAGAGACATGGTGTAGTGGTGGTTTTGGCAGTGTTAGGTTTATGGTTGGACTCGATGATTTTAAAGGTCTTTTCCAACCAATATGATTCTGTGATTCTGTGATCTGCAGCAAGAAGGTACAGATTAGATGTGAAGAAACATTTTCTCATAGTAAGAATACTGAAGCATGGAAATGTATTGTCTAAAGGGATGAGTGGAGTGTCTTTGGGGGATTCTAGGAATAAATTAAACATAAACTGTCAAAAAGGTTATAAAACTGATGCTACTATATTGACCGACCAATCAGCCTCACCTCTGTGCCTGATAAGATCATGGAACAGATCCACCTGGAAGACATGTCGAACCATATGGAAGGCAGGGAGGTGATTAGAGGCAGCCAACATGGCTTCACCAAGGGCAAATTGTGCCTGACTAATCTAGAGGCCTTCTACGATGGAGTGACTGCATCAGTGGACAAGGGAAGAGCTATGGACATCATCTATCTGGATTTCTGTAAGACCTTTGATATGGTCCCCCACAACATTCTTGCTGCTAAATTGGAGAGATATGGGTTTGATGGGTGGACTGTTAGGTGGATAAGGAATTGGCTGGATGGCCATGTCCAAAGAGTTACAGTCAATGGCTCAATGTCCACGTGGAAACCAGTAACAAAAGTGGTGTCCCTTAAAGGTCCGTGCTGGGACCAATACTATTTAATATCTTCATCAATGACATAGACAGTGGGATTGAGTGCACCCTCAGCAAGTTTGCAGATGACACCAAGCTGAGTGATGCAGTTGATTTGCTAGAGGGATGGGATGCCATCCAGAGGGACCTTGACAGGCTTGAGGAGTGGGCCCATGTGAACTTCATGAAGTTCAACAAGGCCAAGTGCAGGGTCCTGCACCTGGGTCAGGGCAATCCCCAGTATCAATACAGACTGGGGGATGAAGGGATTGAGAGCAGCCCTGCAGAGAAGGACTTGGGGATACTGGTGGATGAAAAATTGGACATGAGCTGCCAATGTGTGCTTGCAGCCCAGAAAGCCAATCATAACCTGGGCTGCATCAAAAGAAGTGTGGAGAGCAGGTCAAGGGAGGTGATTCTGCCCCTCTACTCTGCTCTCATGAGACCCCACCTGGAGTACTGCATCCAGCTCTGGGGTCCCCAGCACAAGAAAGACATGGACCTGTTGGAGTGGGTCCAGAGGAGGGCCATGAAAATGTTCGGAGGCCTGGAACACCTCTCCTATGAGGAAAGGCTGAGAGAGTTGGGGTTGTTCCAGCCTGGAGAAGAGAAGGCTCTGGGGAGACCTTATTGTGGCCTTTCAATATATAAAGGGGGCTTATAAGAAAGACAGAGAGAGACTTTTTGCCAGGGCCTGTAGTGACAGGACAAGGGGCAAGGGTTTTAAACTGAAAGAGGGTAGATTTAGACTGGACATAAGGAAGAAATTTTTTATGATGAGAGAGGTGATACACTGGAATAGGTTGCCCAGGGAAGTTGTGGATGCCCCATTATTGGAAGTGTTCAAGGTCAGGTTGGAGGGGGCTTTGAGTAACCTGATCTAGTGAAAGATGTCCCTGCCCATGGCTGGGGAGGGGTTGGACTAGATGATCTTTAAAGGTGCCTTCCAACTCAAACCATTCTATGATTTTATGACCTTTTGAGGTCTAAAGCTTTATGTAAACCTCCATCATTTTTTTTAGATAACACACAACACCTTATGTTCTAGCTATTTTGACTTTGTTTTTTTGTTTTTACCCAGCTGCTGCAGAATCTCACTTACAATGACAAGATGAGAGTGTTTTTTGTCTGCAACATTTTATGATGGAAGCAAGGAAATTGAACTTCAGGCTTTTTGTAGGTGACAGTGTCACAGAAATAACCGGAATTACAATTTAGATCAGGTTAGAACAGCAACAGTTTATTGCTGTAGCTATAGGAGAGACACAGCAGCAGTGACAGCCTCTGCTGATATGAACTCTGCCCAACTTGGGCAGTTGCAGAGTTTATATTCTTTTAGGTTATACATACAACCCATTCTTCACCAAAACTGTGTCAGATAAGCAAGATCTAGTAAATAACAACAGTGATTGAAATTCTGCAGATAAGGAGGCTCTAGACAGTGCATCCTTTTACAAATACTCCACTTCTTTTACGAATAATCCACTGATTTTTTTTTATTTTTTAATGAGTCTTCTTGCCAGTACTGACTGTCAAGACCATTAGCTGCAAATGTTTCTTAACTGGTGAGGCCTGCAAAGGCCTATGAGATGATAACTATTTGGCTTCCACAGCAGCAAGTTGGAAGGCTGGATGAACAGTGATATAGACACACACATACACACACGCACACATATATGTGTGTGTATATATATATAATTTTTTTGTAGAACACCTGGTAGTCAAGACTTTAAAAGTTGTAAACAATGAGAACCTGCAAAGAACTGATGATTAAGAGCTTTGTTTTTTAAAATTTGTGTAAAAGCTTAAAAGCATAAAAGATCTGATGTGCAAGATTTTTTGGGGGTTTTTTTCCCCTCCAAATCTCATAGTGGCTTGCTTCTCCAAAGAACCTACTTTTTCTCAACAGTAGTTTTAAATGAAAAAAGAATGTTTCTTGTATCTTGCTATTTTATCAGTAAGGGCTCCTCCAATGTAAGCATGTTGCATCAAAAATATAGTTGTTAAATTTTCTGGATTATACTGTGTCTGGTTTTTTTCCAAAAACTGGAATTTGCTTCTGGTAAATAGTGTCCCCCTAACTCACTTTTCCTATTAAAATGGAAAGGCTTCAGCTGAATTGGACTCATTGTATACACAATAGCTTTTTGGCAAATAGCCATAAAAAATCATTAGTGCCATTTTGGATATAGCTGTTAAATATTTGAAAGTACATGTTATCGATATAATGTTGAATACCTAAAATAAAATATCAGTTATTTAGTTAAGTATTAAAAAAATTAAACTTAATACTGAATTGTGAAGAGTATGATTTGTAAAGAAATTGAAACTGCCATCTCTATGTAAAATGTACTTAAAAATGAATGCGTCCCAAAACACCATCTGTAGTAGTCATTGATAGAATTTTATACAAAGTTTGGTATCCACTTGGGTGGGAGTTTTACTTATCACTTTACTTATTCACTTTACAAAGTTCACTGACAGAATGCTGTTATGTCTGCCTTTCTCGTGAAAATGAGATGTTAAAAATAAAATAACTCTCTGAAAGGGTTATGGTCTGAAAGGTTTCAGGTATTAAAAGCAAGTACTTTAGGTCTTATTTTGAATAAAGGAACCTTTAAGGGAATAGAGAACTACATATTTCTACATCCCAGGCCAGAATACGTCACTGTTGATCAATGGATCTCTGTCTTACTGTGAAATGAGTTGATAGAATCAGTTCCATGAAGATTAGTGTTCATATAGAAATATTTGTTAGAAGTACTAAACGAGTGTGGAAACTTGGGCTGTAGCTCAGGGACTGAGTGGGCAGGAAGAGTCTCCTTGACTTAATTGAAGATAAAAGGCCTATCTGTCTGTCCACCTCATTGCAAGATCTGGGTTTCAAATGTGTTTGTTGATTTTCAAAATACTTGGCTTCTTGGAACCCTGAACTTGTATGGTTAATTTTTTTTTTATTCAAGAAAAATGTATCTTCTGTTTAGTCTCTGAGGATCACTATATCAATTTATTTTCAATATCTAAATAGATAAAACTACATACATGCACATGTGTTAGGACTTGATTTTTCTATGGCTAAATAGAATTGATTATCTCTTCTTAATGCTGTCCTTGTAGAAATTAATGGGATTTCTTCCTAGAGTTCTGTTCTTTTCTCATGTTTCAGGCAGAGGTATGTAATGTAAATCTACTTCTTTCAAGAGAATGGTACTTCATTTCCTGTTTCAAAAATTCAATCTTCTGGATGTATGCCTGCCATGTTGCACAAGTGAAGAGGATAATAGGGTTGTGAGTGTTTGCTTTTCCCTTGGAGGTCTGTCACTATAGACCAGAGGTCTTATTCTTGACATTTCCAGCTACAACGTTAATATGACAGACACTCATATTACTTTTCCCCAGTGTGACAAGCAGCAAAACCATGCAACACTGTCATGTTACTGGCCAATAAAGATTCACTGTCCAGTAGTGCTGCTAGCTAAAGCCTTTAAACAAACAAAAAACCCCTATAAAACCAACTTTGTATAGAAAAGCAGCTATTGCTATTTCCAAATGGTCTATAAGACTGCATGCCTCCCATGCGTATGTTTGTGGCGGTGTGCTCCCCCCTGCTCCCTGCACAAGCAGTAACCATCAGTGGGGGTCGTGATGGCTGCATTCAGTTTATGCTGGATTTTGGGGACGTATGGCAACAAAGTAGCCAAGAGCTGTCAGGAGCAGGGACCCAGATGTCTTGCTGGTATGCAAATATGACCATAAGTCAATCATCTTACTCCTTAAATAGTGGACAGCCCAGGGCCCTTTGAGCTCTCCTGCACGGCAGCAGGCTGCACTCCAAGATCTCCCCTTGAGCAGGGACGCCTCTCAAGGTTACTCCTCGAGGTTGAGAGATTCCTTGCCGCAACAGATCCTCGGTAAGTGACTAATAGCATGCTAAACGTTGAAACCTTAGCTAAGTGATATAAAGGATTGATTGCGCACACATATAATCCTTTAGACATAAACCATTGACCAAGTCTGGGACTAGGACTGGATCTAGCCGCACCTAGACTCCTCTCTGAGAAGGAGTTTAGAAAGCAAGGGGATCCTTTTCCGAACCTCATGACTCAACGGGAGGGTCTCCCTGACAGTTTTGTCTGACCCTGTCCTCTATGCAGTAAATAATCAAGTGTACCTTGCCATTGAATCTTGTTAAACCACTGTCGCATTTACCATTGAACCTTGTTAACTCACTGTTTTATATCAATAAAGTATATTTTTACTTTTCTCTTACAAGTGAAGAGCCATCACTCCATCCACAACAATGCTCCAGTTAGTAACTTGATGATTCATTTGGCAGATGCATCCTTGCTATGTTTGGAACTCTTCTAGCTTACAAGTAAGTCTTTTGAACTGGATAGTGTATTTAACCACGAAAAACCACACTAAGTGACTTAGCGGAGCTACAGCATTATTTAGCGTTCCTTATCTGTGTATAGGACCCCTGTGTTGCTGCCAGTTTTCTTGCTGCTCCTCATGCTTTTCTACTGCCATTCAGCTCCTCTGGGACTTTTGCTATAAAAACACATAGAATTAATTTCAGCATAACTTTGAGGAGGAGGGGATGAGTGGGAGCTTAGGTTAAATACTTAGGTTAAATATACATACAGTATCCCACTTTTCCTGCTGACTAGGCACAATTTCTCAAAAATGTAGAAATGGAAGTACCCCAAATAGTTCTGACAGTTGAAGTATAAATTGAGCTTTCTCCAAAAATAAGTCCTCTTCCCTGCTGTTTAGATCAGCTGATGACTATGATAAAGATCTTCCACCACCATCTGTTGTTCTGACAAACATCTGTCTGCGCATGTATTGAGACAGAGAAAAAAGCAGCATGGAAATTGTGACTTACTGTAAGAAATAAAAAAAAAATTGAGAAGCTAAATACTCAAAAGCCCTTACTTATAAATCACCTTTTACTGTATTTTATGACTGAAAATGGTATTTGTGCCATGTAAGTTATTGTTAATTAGGAAAGACTGAAAAACAGTACTTAGGCAGATGGTGCTGGGCTTCTATTGGAAGAAAAATAAATGAGATTTCTTAAGGCTGTTGCTGATTTGAACTTCTATGCTCCAGGTTTTGGAATTAGTGAGAGATGATCAAATGCACTGAGCTGGTCTGGACTGCAGGATGCTTGCTAAAATGTATGGTAGGTGCTCTTTAGAGGCCAGAATACGCATCTGCTCCTGGTCCGATAGCAAATTTTATTTAGAATTAACACTACTGGAAGCTCTTGTTTATCGTTCATGTCAAGGTGCCCGCTCTTTTGTTACTAAGCACTCTGGGTGATGCTTCCTTTCTAGAAGCTTCTGGACCATCTTCAAACACTACTTCCTATAAACGGACTGACTTACGGTTTCTTTCATGAGCCCGCAGTTACTTGCTTGTTCCCTTAACAAGGTCTCTTTATTTTTGTAAAATCTCTTACAAGTAGGTCTTAATTTTCACCTTCCTTGTCCAATTCCAGTGCCATTCCATTATGTCTTCTAGAAAGCAAAGTGTTACAGCAAGCAGATATGCAAGATGTGAAATTTGTCATTCAATTTAACAAACATGCATAATATTAACATGTTATCTGACACTATCTATGCTGTCCATGCTTAGGGTTTAGGTGGGGGGGAATCACAGAATCACAGAATCGTATAGGTTGGAAAAGACCTTTAAGATCATCGAGTCCAACCGTAAACCTAACGCTACCAAGACCACCACTAAACCATGTCCCTAAGCACCTCATCCAAACGTCTTTTAAATACTTCCAGGGATGGCGACTCAACCACTTCCCTGGGCAGCCTGTTCCAATGCTTGATAACCCTTTCAGTGAAGTAAAATTTCCTAACATCCAGTCTAAACCTCCCCTGGCGCAACTTGAGGCCATTTCCTCTTGTCCTATCGCTTGCTACTTGGGAGAAGAGACTGACCCCCACCTCTCTACAACCTCCTTTCAGGTAGTTGAAGAGAGCGATAAGGTCTCCCCTCAGCCTCCTTTTCTCCAGGCTAAACAGTCCCAGCTCCCTCAGCCGCTCCTCATAAGACTTCTGCTCCAGACCCTTCACCAGCTTCGTTGCCCTTCTCTGCACACGCTCCAGCACCTCAATGTCTCTCTTGTAGTGGGGGGCCCAAAACTGAACACAGTATTCGAGGTGCGGCCTCACCAGTGCCAAGTACAGGGGCACGATCACTTCCCTAGTCCTACTGGCCACACTATTTTTGATACAAGCCAGAATGCCATTGGCTTTCTTGGCCACCTGGGCACACTGCTGGCTCATATTCAGGCAGCTGTCAACCAACACACCCAGGTCCTTCTCTGCCAGGCAGCTTTCCAGCCACTCTTCCCCAAGCCTGTAGTGTTGCATGGGGTTGCTGTGGCCCAAGTGCAGGACCTTGCACTTGGCCTTGTTAAACCTCATACAATTGACCTCAGCCCATCGATCCAGCCTGTCCAGATCCCTCTGTACAGCCTTCCTCCCCTCAAGCAGATCAACACTCCCACACAACTTGGCGTCATCTTGTCGCGGATGGAGTGAGCGTGCACTTCACTCGTTAGAGAGAAGTAAAAATATAGTTTATTGATACAGAATAGGGAGTTAACAAAGTTCAATGCAACAGTGGTTTAACAAGATTCGATGGCGAGGTACACTTGATTATTTACTGCATAGAGGACAGGGTCAGACAAAAGTGTCAGGGAGACCCTCCTGTTGAGTCATGAGGTTCGGAAAAGGATCCCCTTGCTTTGTAAACTCCTTCTCAGAGAGGAGTCTAGGTGCAGCTAGATCCAGTCCTATTCCCAGACTTGGTCAACGGTTTATGTCTAAAGGACTATATGTGCGCAATCAATCCTTTATATCACTTAGCTAAGGTTTCAAAGTTTAGCATGCTATTAGTCACTTACCGAGGATCTGTTGCAGCAAGGAATCTCTCAACCTCGAGGAGTAACCTTGAGAGGTGTCCCTGCTCAAGGGGAGATCCTGGCGTGCAGCCCGCTGCCGTGCAGGAGAGCTCAAAGGGCTCTTGGGCTGCTCACTATTTATGGGGGATAAGATGATTGACCCATAGTCATATTTGCATGCCGACCACAGGTTTTAGTTTCTTCGGTGGGCGCATTGCACAATAGCCCTAGGCTATTGTGTTGTTATCTGTCTCCAGAACCCACTTGGAGCTGATGCAGCCATCCTGACCAGATGCATCCATTACAATCGCCACTGGTGGTTATCACCTAAGCAGGGTTACAGGAGATAAAGGTCGGGGGCGGGGGAAGCACACCGTCACACATCTGCAAACTTACTGAGGGTGCACTCGATCCCCTCGTCCAGATCATTGATAAAGATATTAAACATAACTGGCCCCAACACAGAGCCCTGGGGAACACCAGTTGTGACCGGCCGCCAACCGGAGTAAACTCCATTCACCACCACTCTTTGGGCCCAGCCGTCCAGCCAGTTCTTTACCCAGCAAAGAGTACACCCGTCCAAGCCATGAGCAGCCAGTTTCTCCAGGAGAATGCTGTGGGAAACGGTGTCAAAGGCTTTACTGAAGTCTAGGTAGACAACATTCACAGCCTTTCCCTCATCCACTAGGCGGGTCACCTTGTCATAGAAGGAGATCAGGTTGGTGAAGCAGGACCTGCCTTTCCTGAACCCATGCTGGCTGGGCTTGATCCCTTGGTTATTCTCTACATGCCGTGTGATAGCACTCAGGATGATCTGCTCCATCAGCTTCCCCGGCACCGAGGTCAGGCTGACAGGCCTGTAGTTCCCCGGGTCCTCCTTCCGGCCCTTCTTGAAGATGGGTGTCACATTAGATGGTCCTGGGCAATGCATAATTCCCACTTTTGTTCTTGTGCTCCCAGAACCTTTAGCACCACCTGTGCTGGAAAGGAGCACCACGCTGAGCTGGAGAGCTATATTGGCTCAGTAGTATCCCAGTAATTTTAAATCAAAATATTTTCTAATTTTACATCAAAATGTTTTGTAATTTTATAGGAGTTGTTCTGATGTTTTGTGCATCATTTCCTCATCCTCTCACCTGTCTTTAATTGACCTGCTTCTTGAAAGGTACACTGTAGTTTCTGCTGATTTGACTGACACAGTACATGATGGGAGGCGTTGGGTAGGAGAGCCTACATCACAGGAAGGAGGGAACCTTGGCACTCCAGCTTCACTATAAATAACACAGAGCCAAAGTTACCATTTTCAGTTCTGACTCACTGAAACAAAATGTCCAAAATAAAACTTTTCTAGATGTTTTTTTTTTACGGAAGCATTTTTCCCAGTGCCTTGCTAATTCAAAATAAAGCCAGGATTCATTAGTTTTATTGATCCGTCTGTCCTTTGCATGTTACAACAGCCTGGACTAAATATGGTGTTTCATATGCAGGGGGTTATTTAGGAGTACTTACCGTACTTAAACTTCCTTTTAATTCCATGTTAACGTAGTCATTGACAAGGATGAACTGTTAACTGGAAAGAGAGGAGAGGGATGTAGGAACTGGATGTATTTAGCTGTTGCAAGTTTTTCAGGCACTACTGTCATGGTCCATTTGGATCTCTCAAAGTTACAGGACAATGTACTCTGTAAATTAAACTTTATTTTATGAACTCATTAGGAAAGAAAACAAACACACATGACAAACAAGGACTCAGTCCCCTTTCTACAGACTAGTCTAACACGTGAATTCACTAATTCATCACTTAATTCATAAGGTTTCTCACTCACAAGTTCTCTAATTCGTAATTTGCAACTCATAACTTGTAACTCGTGCACCTATGAGGAAAATCACAGAATCACAGAATTGTATAGGTTGGAAAAGACCTTTAAGATCATCGAGTCCAACCAAAATAGTTAGCTAGCTGACGGTGAGAGTGCTCATCCTTCCTTCTCCGTCACGGTGCATGTGTCCACTGTATCACACTGGGAAGCACGAAAGCCTCAGCAGTCCAGCTGCTGTTGGATTCGTTTCAAAAGCTTTTTGGGTAAGCTGATGTATTTATACCTTCCAGCTTGGAAGTTTGGTCTATACCATTTTCATGAGTTAGCAGTTTCTGAAGAAACTGCCAGACAACCAATATGCAAGGATTATGGCTACAGGAGACAGCAAGCTGCAGGTGATAATGGCTGCATAATGACCTTTAGCCCTTCCTGGCCATTGTGTCCTGCCTATGTGTTGCTCTCACCTTGACCTAATGGCACTGCTCCCAGTATGCATCAGGCCTTAGCATGAGCTGTGTGTTAGCTAAAATCTGAGCAGGAGTTGAGTGAACAGTCACAACTACTGTGGCAGATGTTGAAATTCAGCAGGGAAAATGTGGAAAAATAAAAGCAAGTAGCAACAGCAGAGGCAAAAGATAAGAGAGGTCATAACCAGTCTACCTTCTCACTACAGCAGCATACCAGCCATCTTCCTCTCCTATGGCCCTTTCCCAACAGCTCAATCCCCTGCCAGCAATTCCTGTCTCTGTACTTTCCACCAAATTCCATCAGCTTTTCTCCACAATTCTTCTGCTCCCCAGTTGCTCTCAGAGTAATTCCTTAGTTGTCCAGTGTTCCTTCTGTTACTCTATTCCCCCCACTAATATTTTGTTGACAGTGTATGTTTGTCTCAAAATGAAGAATGTGGCCTTATACATGTCATTAGCTAGAGTTTAGTATTGCAAATGATTTGCATCCACTATTGCACCTGGAACTACACAAAATCTTGGAAAATATGCCCAGTGCTTATCTGTAGAAGAGCAAGGCATCCATTCTCAGAGACTGATAGTCTTTTTGGGAAGCATGGAGATGAGAACATTGCAAGTAAGCTGGAAAAGAATTACAAAATTCACTTTGTTGGGGGAAAGTAACTAGGGGTGGCAGTGGACAAAGCTGGCTTTGCTAGAAGCAAGAATGAGAGAACAGCTGATAACTGAGAAGATGGTTGCAGAAGACAGATAACAAGGAGCTTTGGAAAAGAAGAGAGAGCAGAAAATGACACAGGTAACATGCAATGTGGATGGCTCAAAGTAAATACATGCTTTAAGGTAGTCAGGATTATATAATTTAAAAGTATATGATTAGACATCTAGGATTAAATCTTGGAGGAAAAGAAAGACTATGATGAGAATAAATAAGGATATTAGACAATGAGGGGAAGATAAGTAGAGGAAAAAAGCTAGAACAGGAGAAATTCTAAACTTGACATTATTTAGCAGACACATGGCATACAGTATTATGCAATAAATAGTGTAGAAGAGGCAGGTTTCTTTGGGAGACATGACTTTACTGGAGAATTAGTGTTTTCAACAGAACAGAAAATCCATCTTTTTCCTCCACCTAGTGATGGGAAGGAACATTTGCCACCTTCTGGGATCATAATGAAGAGGCAAGGAACATATGCACTAGGGAAGTCTAGGAAGGGACCTCATGTTCATCTTTAGATTCCTCCCTTCCCCAGTTTGTAACCAAACACTGGCTTTAGACTGTGATCATTATATTGCTTGAATTTAACTGTAATCCATTAATACTGCTTTACCTCAATTTGAGTCGTGTTAAGCTTTGTCATGGACAACAAAGGTTTTTTTCCCCCCAGAACTGCAAACTGTGAACAGAATAAATCCAAAGGAGATGATCAGTAGAGAAAGCAGAAAGGGACTTGCTCTCACACACCACTAGCAGTATTGGCCCTGCTCTGTACTGCTGCAATGATGCTTAAAGGTTTGTTTAGGCCAAAAGCCACTGATGTTAAAGAGTTTTCTATGGGCCCCAATGGCTGAGGATTCTGGATACACTTAGTAACTGCTTCTGAACCTAATTGCGCTGCTCATGAAGGATTTTTTTATGGTCAGAACTTTTGTACTGTTTAAAATATGCTTTGCTGTATAAAATGTACTGGTTTGATGCCAGTATAAAGTGGTACAGGCTCCAGTGGGTATGCAGCTCCTCAACCATCATTATGCCTTAGACCAGTTTACTCACATAAAATTACTGGAATAAATTATATTGAGAGACTCTCCTTTACTTCAGTTTAAAGGAGTTTACAACAAGGCATTCCCATTTGAAATGTTTTGGTTAAAAAAATCATACCCCTGAGAAAAATGGTTCACTGGATGTGAGCTAAATGTCGCTTAGCTTCTAGGTAAGGCCTGGTTCATCTGTCTGTGATCCAGTAAAACAGGCACAGTGATTTACTACCAATTTTGCATATATTAATAACACAGTTGTGGGTTTCCCTGTCTTTGTGGTTTTGACAGAGCAGTTATACATGGCTTTTCATAGGATCTCAAAAATGTTTTCCATTTAGAAACACTATTCAAGGCCACTGAAACAGTGGTTAACAACAGAAGAGCCCACATATGCTCTCTACAGGGAGCTCTCATGTTACTTACACCTTCCTCATCATCATCTCTCCTGAAACTTCTGCTGCTGTCTTTATGGGCTCTGCCCATTAGCCACAAGAGGAGGAAAAAGCCTTTTGGAAAGCATAAGACTTTTCTTTGCACATTGTTAGCACAAGATTAGGAGGTGTCTGATATTGGCAATGCTCTTTGGTGTCTTTCTCTGTGCCCTCTGAATTCTCATGAGGCCTTTTTGGATCTCTGGGTTGGTAGGTAAGAATGATAAGTTGTCCTTATCTACTAAGTGTTTTCCTAGTCCTGTACTTTACACACTCCACTTCCTTGTACCTTGTGTTCAGCAATGCAGATTTTTAGGTGTTGTTTTGATCAGCACTGCATGGCCTAAGAGGCAACAGACAATACTGAAACAGAGGCTCACAGTTTTTGATATGGAAAGCAATAGGATATTTATCAGTTATAATTTGGGGACTATAAGGCAATAAAAAGCAGAAATGGTTGTAGCCACTTCAAAAATAGAAGCTAAAAGCAACAGGGACTCTGATCTCTCTTCCCTCAAAAGGAATAGGTGAGCTCCATATGAACAGTGTATAATGATACAGAAACAAGTGTTTATTAAGGATTAAAAAATGGTGTCAGTCAAGGAGCTCCCATTTTGAAAGGTGAAGAGTTCCATAATACCTGTGGGAGTGTTTGAGAAAGTATTTTAAGGGACAAGGAAGTTTTCAGTTGAGGACAGAATGGCACTGAAAGCACTGCAATTGCAAAATTCATGCTATTGTGAAAGCTTCTTTCACTTTAAGGCAATCTCTTAAAGCAGACTTCAATAAGTATATTGTTCTGACAATTACGACTTTGCATTAAGTTATTGTTGATGCAATTCGTCAGATATGGCTGGGAGATGTGAGGAGCTCAACCTGGAAGAGATTTTTTGCTTCATAGAAAAAAACGTTGGGAAAGTAGCAGTTGTTATGGAGCTCTGATGCAGAAAGGAAATCTCCTTGGCTCTGAATGAGTGCTGAACAACATGTGTTTTAGACTCTCATGGAAGTGAAAGAAGTCATCCTAGCAGGTAGGAAATTACGTGGCTTTCTGAACCATGCTGTGGGCGTTCAACTGAACTTTTATGGCATTGTATGTTGTGTTTCATTTCTTCTTCCCTTGAAGGGCGGGGGGGGGGGATCTCCTTGTAGAAATTGTGTTCTCTGAATCAGTTGGTCTGTATTGAGGGTCACACCTCCTCATGTCACAGCTGAAGTCTTATTGCTAGCATCTATTGGAATGCTTCCAGTCTTCATATGTTGTGACTATTCCGGACAAAATTTACACAGTTCCTGGGAGGACAATTCTGTAGAGTCTATTAGATCTCGTTGGCTGGAAACATCCAAGGCTAAGGCCCTGTCTACACTGGGAAGATTTTGGTAGCGTTTCAGATTAGACCACTAGAAACAAAAATTAATGAGTTTTAAGGTGAGAAATGACACATTTACAAAAAGTGCTATATGATGAGATTACAGGGGAATGAGCTCAATGCCCCAGTTCTGTGTCCGTTGTTACCCTAAAAGTGATGGGGCGGGGGGGGAGAAAACTCCATGCTGAGTTTGTTTTATTTGTCTTTTGGCTGTTCATCCTGAGGACAGAAAATAAGGTCTCCCCCATAGCTGTCTCTTCTCCAGGCTGAACAACCCCAACTCTCTCAGCCTTTCTTCAGAGGAGCCCTCTGACCATTTTCATGCCCTTCTCTGGACCTGCTCTAACAGGTCCATGTCTTTCTTGTGCTGGGGACCCCAGAGCTGGATGCAGTACTCCAGGTGGGGTCTCACCAGAGCAGAGGGGGAGAGTCACCTCCCTCGACCTGCTCTCCACACTTCTTTTGACACAGCCCAGGATACAATTGGCTTTCTGGGCTGCAAGCACACATTGGCAGCTCATGTCCAATTTTTCATCCACCAGTATCCCCAAGTCCTTCTCTGCAGGGCTGCTCTCAATCCATTCATCCCCCAGTCTGTATTGATACTGAGGGTTTCCCCAACCCAGGTGCAGGACCCTGCACTTGGCCTTGTTGAACTTCATGAGTTCACATGGGCCCACTCCTCAAGCCTGTCAAGGTCCCTCTGGATGGCATCCCTTCCCTCTAGGAAATCACCTGCATCACTCAGCTGTGTCATTCACAAGCTTGCTGAGGGTGCACTCAATCCCACTGTCTATGTCATTAATATGTCAAAACCTGAAGTCTGCTTATATATCTTGTTCTAGCTGCAGATAGCACTATCCCATCCCTCTGTCTCTGCTTGCCTTGCCAGAGGGTTAAATATTGCTAGAGGGTTAAAATATTCCCTTGGGTCAGGGGTCTAATTTTGCTCACACCCTAGCACAGGTCAGGTACCAGGTTAAGTTAGTGTAAGTAGATGCTCTTAGCTAGTTCTGACTATAAATGTCAGTGAGCTTTTTGGGGCAGGGCTCCTTGTCTTTCCTTCCTTCAGAGGCTGAACAGGTAGTTTTATTCCCTACATTCATGAACCCATCCAAATCCATGGAAATCTCAAGGTAGCAGTGTGGTTGCACAAGCTTAAGCACATTAGCTCATGGGGAAGCTGCATGGTGCAAGGGAGAGCATCAGCTTGAGCTCAAAAGCCACTGAGCAATGGGAGAGAAACTTCCTAGTAGCTGAAGCATGCTAGTGAGGTAATATTCTTCCCCCACTGTAAGTTATGCCACAATTAGTCTTTGTCTCCCTGGAGTAGTGGGAGAAGGAATACCTGGGAAAATACTTGGAAAAAGTAGAGAAACAAGGCCCAAGCATAATAACTAGCAATGCTAAGATCTTTGAAGCTGGTTCATACACCACTCAACTCATGGATTTCATCATGTGCAGCAGTATTTTTTTATAATAATTCAGATGATTGGTTTACATGATCACTCTCTCACTCCATTAAAAAAATTTGTTTTTTTAATTGTGCTTTTATTTGACATTATATATACATATATGTACAAACCCATCTATGCCTACTTTTTTTTTCCTTTTTTTTTTTTACAATTTTATGTTATTTACAAAACAGGACAGGACAGCAAAATAACTTATAAAGAATACCAATACTGTACAAAAAGAAAACTGATAACTGATTAAACTGTTGGAAAGTTGGTATTTTACAGTGTTACAGATCACTAATCTGTAAACCAGCATTTTGAAGTATGTGTCCAGTATGGTGTATGCTGGGCTAAGTCCATCTGCAAACTGAAAATAGATCTGCAATACAGATAATGAAAAATTGATCAAAACAGATGTTTTATAGGTATACCTTTAAAGCCATGGCTTCTCTATAGTAATGGGCTTTCTTAACCAAGGAGAGGAGCTGTCCTAACTTCAGCACTATAAAGTATTTCCAAAATAGTACAGTACAAGTACATACAGGATTAGAGAACCTGATTTTCCTTTCTTCCCCAATATTTGTAACACTCTTTCAAAACTTAACTTCAAGATGCAAAGAACTAACCTGGAGTTTGTTTCATATGTTAGATTTGTTGTGTGTTTTTAATAAAAAAAAAACAAAAAAACCCCCCACCAACCTTAAAAAGCCAAATGAACAAAACAATAAAATATAAATCTCCAAACCTGATCATTCCCAATATATTCTATTAGTGGTTAATGAATCACATTAATTCCACCTGTCCTATGCTGAAATACAGTATACATTAGAGCAAATCAGTTACTGTTTAGGAGTGGGGTTTGGTGTTTTTTTTTTTTCAGAAACAGGATTTTGTCACAAGTAATAATGACATGAGTCTATATGTTCCATTGTTTCATGGACTAAAGTACCCCCCCATCTGTTAATTCCTTTAGAAAGTGAAGAAACAATGACATTTCTTTAAATGTGCATTCTACCCCAACTATTCAAGCTGGGATCCCTAAATTTGGACATTTACATTCATATGTAGGTTATTCCTGGTAGCCAAAACATTTACATATTGATTTAAGAGGTGTTTATCAGCTGTAGCTCCCTATTGTAGTTGATAGGATGTGAGGGTGTTTCATATTTCACAGGCTCAAGCTTTAATTTTCCAAGTACTGCATTTGTCCTGCAAAATGGCAACAATACAGACTGTATGACAGATTCTAAAGTTTGTGTGATCTTCATAGAGAAGAATGAAGATGAATGTGAATGCTCCTTTGAATGTCATTGGGTTACACATGGCCCTGACCCCACTCAACAAGGCAGCATTAACAGTACTGGTAAGCAGAAGACTCTTTATATTTCTAGATCAATAGAAATACTGCTGCTACCTATTTTTATTAGGAAGAACACATGTTCCTACAACTCACTTTGGACACCAGAAGTTAAAGTTTGGTTTCTAAAATAAATGTTTCAAAAAGCTGAAATGGAGGTAGAAAATGTGCTTGGTTTCCTGATGTCTTCACTGAAGAAAACACATCCCTTTTTATTGCATAGACTGCTCAATATCCCTAATGCCTTAAAAGCAGTTCTCCTCACATAGATGGAATTTATCATGAACTATATGCAAACTATTTCTAATGCTGAAAGCTATATACAGCTGTAGAAGAAAATACTCTGAGTTGATTTTTTAATGTTTGTTTCTAGGAAGCAAGCTTTTTATCAGGTAATACAATACAATACTGTAATTGCAGGTGTACTAACAAGATTTTTATGTAAAAAATTTTACAAGATTACCTAAATTCATTTGTGGGGGAAACACTTTGGATTTCAGTGTGATTATTCTGAGATGAATTTGGCCCAAAGACTCTAAGGGCTGCATCTCCCCTTCCTCTTCTTGAGGGGTGAAAACAGAACAGAAGAATGTTTCTGGAAAGAAAAATGTGTAAACATAATTCTTTCCCTATAAATAGTTGGGGAGGGGAAAAAAATCACTGATAACCTCTTACAGTTCATGCTTTTAACATAGCAAAGATGGAATACTCAGATAATGACAATGATTTAAAGTTTTCCTTCAGTGATGTTTTTGCTCCTCTTAAAGAGCAAAACATAGTTTTAAAATAAATATTGCCTTTCTCAGTATTTGATGTGTCATGCATGACACAGGTAAAATGCAAGGTACCTAGAGAAGCTTATGACACTAGGAATATTATAACACACCTTCTGCGTTGTATTTCCAATTAGCTCATGGTTTTCCCCCATACTCTACAGCAACAGCTATAAAGAGATATAGGAGCCCTTTCAAAATGCTCTTTACAATAATTTTAGCTGTTTCCATTAATAGAGTGCTCTTAAGGAAATGTCTACTCTCTCCATAAGCACACACAACTGCCATTGGATTTTGCAGAAGTTAGATAAGCGTATGAGAGAATAAAACTTTAAGGCAAGTGTATGAAGAGAAAAAAAAATCTTTAAAAAGGAGCAGTTTATAAAGATGACAGCTGCTGTTATGCATCCATTCAAACAAAACACAGCAAAATAAAGCACTGTTAGTGGCATTTCTATAGTACAGTATTGTATTTATTGTCAAATGAAAGTATAGGATTGACTGAGAGATGTATTTTTCTGCCCTCATACCCCTGCCACATTACACAGGCTGATTTCTAGTTTTTCTAGATAAGTAAATAATAGAGCTAAATACACATACTGTCAGAAAATGACTGAGCTGTTGTGGCTTTTTTTGCTTTAAGTATCTGCTTGAATTATATACATTTTTACTGGAAAAAGTGCAGCTTATATTCAAAAGTATAGTTAATACAAAGAAAAATTGAAAAGACACATTTACTTTAATGGGTCTTGAGTATAAATTCACCTTATTTTTGTGTATCAATCAGATGCTATTGGTAACAAATGCAATGTTTCTCTTAACTGCCTTTTTAAATGAAGGATCATTCTGAGTAGAAGTAAACCCACTTCTAAAATGGAGTTTTTACTTGAGAATTATTTAAGCGACTCAGAACGTGGTTTTACTCAATAAATTTTAAATACAAGCAGCATTACATTGTTCAACAAAACATGTTCATGACACAGCAATCACAAAGACCTTGGAATCACACTACTGTGGTGTCACAGGCCAAACCATCCAGTCAGACATATAACCACCAGTGTCAATGCTTTAAATTACAAAAGAAAGTCCTTGCCTAGTCCAATCACCATCCCTTCTGTCACTCACTCTGCAGTTCACTTGCTTAAGACTGTTGTTCCTAGCAAAGGGTGGGGAGGGGGGCACAGAGTACTTATTTTTTAAACTTCGGCTACATGTGCTTTCAAACCGTGAGTAGAGACTGTGAACAGCACGACAGTGGACTGCTCTTGCACTGTTCACCATGTCCTTGCCATGGCTCACTTCCCTCTCTCCCCTCCCCAGGCCAGCTCTGCCTTCACAAGGAGCTGGACTTTTTGGATCGCTTGATCATGCTGGGGTGAAACTCGGTGTGGCGCCGGGCATGCTTTGTCAGGTGGTCGCTCCGCATGAACCGCTTCTCGCAGAGGGGGCACCTAAACTGTTTTTCGCCTGTGTGGGTTCGGTAGTGCCGGGTGAGCTCATCGGAGCGAGAGAACTTTTTAAGGCAGCCAGGCCACGTGCAGGGGAATGGTCGCTCACCTGCAGGGAAGAAAGGATGACAAGAAATTTAGGGGAGGGATATAAACACCAGCACATACAAACTTTGCTGCAGCAGGACAGCTGAGAAGCTGGGGAATATGCTGCTGAGGGGAAACGCTGCCTTTATTTCTTGCCATGGTGTCAGTGTCTGCAGAGCTGTTGATCACTTCATCAGGTTTCAGTCACCTCTAGCAGAAGCCAAAACCCCCTCCAACTATGTGAAACTCAAACTCTAGTGCAGAACCTCACATGACTGAATGCTGTCATAACAACAGATGAGCTCTGCCTATTCCTGTACATTTTTTATGTTGTGCTCACTACAGAGGTTTGAGAAAGGAACACCACTGTTATTCCTCTAACACTTCCATTCTGCTGAATAAAATAGTCTGTAACCATTAGAAAAGAAGCAAAAAAAAAATCTCACCTAGGACAAGTAATTCCAGTCTGGGAAGAATTGAGTGGGGAGGGGATTGGGAGAGCTGTGCAGCCCCAGGGCTACAAATATGTACAGAAAAAATGCTGTGGCTGTAGATAGAAGGCCTATGCTCCCCCTCTTTTCCTTTCCCTTTCTCCCAGAAATCCAAGCTGCTCCACAAAATAAAGGACTTCCCTCAATCTCTTAGATGGCTGATTTGAGGGCAAGAAAATTATCTCATTATTCACAGCTCTATCAATACGAATGTTTGCTATGATGGTAAAGAACAAAACCAAACACCTTAACTTAAAATACACTGCACCTTTTTTTTAAAAACAAGGTTGTGAGGAGTGAACAGTACTCACTATAATTTCCCTAACACCCCAAATCCCTGCAGTTCACCTCTGCAGGTTGCATGGGCCTTGCATACAGTCACAGACCCAATTCTTCTTGATCTGCAAAGCTGACTGTAGTGTGTTGACCTTGGCTGGCTGCCAGACCCCCACCCAGTCACTCTCTCACTCTCCCTCCTCAACAGGACAGGGGGAGAAAATAAGATGGACATGCTCATGGGTTGAGATAAAGGTAGTTTAATGAGAAAAGCAAAGGCAAAAAGAGGCAGATGCCTCCCATCAGCAGGCAGATGTCCAGCCACTTCCTGGGAAGCAGGGCCTCAGTATGTGTAGCGGTTGCTTCTGAAGACAAACGCCTTAACCATGAATACCCCCCTTCTTCCTTTCCCTCAGGTTTTATTGCTGAGCACGACGTCACATAGAATCACAGAATCACAGAATCGTATAGGTTGGAAAAGACCTTTAAGATCATCAAGGCCAACCATTAACCTAACACTACCAAGACCACCACTATACCATGTCCCTAAGCACCTCATCCAAACGTCCTTTAAATACCTCCAGGGATGGCGACTCAACCACTTCCCTGGGCAGCCTGTTCCAATGCTTGACCACCCTTTCAGTGAAGAAAAATTTCCTAATATCCAGTCTAAACCTCCCCTGGTGCAACTCGAGACCATTTCCTCTCGTCCTATCACTTGTTACATGGGAGAAGAGACCGACCCCCACCTCTCTACAACCTCCTTTCAGGTAGTTGTAGAGAGCAATAAGGTCTCCCCTCAGCCTCCTTTTCTCCAGGCTAAACAGTCCCAGCTCCCTCAGCCGCTCCTCATAAGACTTCTGCTCCAGACCCTTCACCAGCTTCGTTGCCCTTCTCTGGACACGCTCCAGCACCTCAATGTCCCTCTTGTAGTGGGGGGCCCAAAACTGAACACAGTATTTGAGGTGTGGCCTCACCAGTGCCGAGTACAGGGGCACGATCACTTCCCTAGTCCTACTGGCCACGTGGTATGGAATACCCCTTTGGTCAGTTTAGGCCAGCTGTCCTGGCTATGTCCCCTCCCAACCTCTTGCCTACCCCCAGCCTACTGGCCTTTGGAGGGTGGTTTGGAGAGAAAGCCTTGACGCTGTGTGAGCACTGCTCAGCAGTAGCCAAAACACTGGTGTGTTATCAATATGGTTCTAGCCACAAATGCAAAGCACAGCACTATATGGGCTGCTATGAGGGCAGTTAACTCCATCCCAGCCAGATCCAGTACAATCTCCACCCCTTATTGCATACCATTTGTGTTATGCTCAGGTCAGTACACTGACTCAGTTATATGACACAGAAGGAAATGAAAACTTTTAAGTTCGCATGAAAGCTTTCAGTCACAGACATCACATGCCAGTACATTTTGATGCCTTAATTCCCTTTCTTAAGAGTCTCCCGAAGAGAATATAAATAACAGCTATGTGACAGCTATTTATAGTCAACCATGAAATATAAAAGCTATCCCAGGAGTGTTTCCAACTTGGAAGAGTTGGAAAGAAATTCAAGAACTCTAGTATTTCTTGATACTGTGAAGTTTGATGCAACACACAAGCTCACTTTACGTTTACAGATCACAAAAAAAGGAGTCATTTACAGGCAAGTGTGCCTTGGAATAACTCCTCAGACGCAGCAGCAGAGATGAAAGACCAGGCTAAAGACTTGAGGAATTAATAGCCCAGAAGCCAGGATGACAACTGGTAATGGAAAGCATTGCAAAGCTTTAAAGAGAAGAACGGGGGCAGAGGAGTGGGGGGAAAATGACTGATGGCATCCAGAAGATGTGATGTCAAAAAGGAAGATGATGGACTAAATAAGCTGAGATTTAGCCACACAATGGGCCCTTAAAGCCCTAGTGAAATTCTCATAAGTAATGTAGTAATTTTAATGGTTTAGGCTTCTAATTATATGGTATTCCTTGACAGGCAGACTACTCTGTCCCAGAATGACCAGCATTTGGTAGCTTTAGCTAGATGAGTAAGAGTTTGCACTTTAAGGCAGCCTTTTAGGCCAGCCACAGCATAGCCTGCTTCCTGTGCAATTTCTTTCCTCATCTCACAGCAAGACTAGCTCTTGGTCAAGGAAGAAGGAAGCAGGAATAGCAAAACGCCAATTTAGCCTGGTGCATTAACTCAGAGCAGGATGGAAACATGGAATGCCTGCAAGGCATTCTGACCTGTGGGTTATTTTTTACAGATTTCTTGGCTTCCTGCTGTATGTTTTTAAACATGGTTGGAAGCCTTTCAGAATAAGCACTGCCTGTATAGAAGAAATTAAAACTGTATGTTTGCTCATATACATGTGAAGGCCATGATCACAGCTACAACCCAGGGCAACACTGGGAGGTGCACACAACCATACAGAGCACTTGTGTGATGGCACCATGCTAACTGGTCTCTTCTGGCTTTGCTCTGCTTGATGTCTGTACATGACATTTGAGTCAAGCATTTCACTTGTACTGCTCTTTTACTATCTCATGGTTTCTGTCACAGCTTCTTGAAGCAGGCATCAGTGGGAGGTGCAGAAAAGCTTTCTGGGTCCCCCAGGGAGTGTGGGAGAAGTGCTAAAAATCTTGCATGTGTGGAGGCATCTAGTATATGGCTCTTTATCAGGTACCTACACTCCAGAGCAGTGGAAAAAGTTCAGGCATCCTGCCCCTTCCCCAGAAACAACATTTCTTATAATCTACCTCAGGACAGCTCTTCAGCCTGCAGAAATGCCTAATTCTATTAGAGAGAGATCAGGTATCTAGGCTGGATAACAAGGTGCTACTGACTTCTGTGCTCTAATCAGACATTCCCCTCCCCCGCATGTTTTTCCCCTTAGTACTGCTAAGGCTTGAAATGAGCAGAATAAACCCTTAAAATGAAGTGGTATTATATACTATTTCCTTTGTTGTCAGTATGCTACTTATGTTTTAAAACATGCCTTAGCTTGGATTTCAACCAAGTGATGGAGGAATGGCCACTGATGTATCAACAATACCTTAAAACCATATGCGATGGAATCTGAAGAAGAGATAAAACTTTATTCAAAAGACATATCCAGGGCAGCTTACAGAAGTAACAAATGAAACAAATTCATTTAAAGGTTATTGGAATAGGTGTCTGCAGAATTCCCATTCTTTGTCCTGTTTGCCACCAGGGACGTAGTGGTGCACATAACAGCACAAGCTAACATCAGTTCTCCATAGATCTTTTCTGAAGTCTAAAGAACTCGCACTTCTGCATCAGATCCCATATGGATATAAAGCCATTGTGGATCCTTTTGATCTCTGTTCTCTTGCTCCAGTTGATCTTTTCTCCCTGTTCCTTCTCACATGCTCTCCCTCAAACTGAGAGTTTTTAATTTCTCTGCAAGTTTAAACTCTGTATCTAAGCTGCTTTTTATGAGCTGAGGCAGGTAACTTTCCAGTTTTTTCTGACTAGGGGGGTCAATTATTTAGCTTTTTTTGGTCCTGCCCTGAGACATTCCAGATTTTCCACAATGTGGTCTTGTGCAGGGTTTCGGGGGGGAGGGGGGGGGAAGAGAAAATAAAAAAGAATATAAAGTCTGCATTAGTAGATTCATTAATAGTACAGGTATTATACCCAATATCCTGAGTTCTCATTTGTCTTCTCACTACAAGACGCTGTTTTAGATGTGGATGACTGAGGTTAGGAGCTGCAGTTCAGTGGCTTTAACAAAGATGACTTAATTTACACAAGCACGTGATAAAGAAGTTCTGGACTGCCTTATTTTTCCAGAGGGAAAATGAAAAAGTGGTGTTTGAAAAAGCTGAAGACAAAATTGATAATCACACACTTAGGCTATTAAAGGCTTAAAAAAGGACGTGCACTAGGACTGGAACAAACTGAGCTTCTGTGGTGCAAACTTAATTTTAAGTTCACTCCATGGTGTACTAACTTAAAATTAAGTAAGTGAATTACTGGAATTGTTTGAGCGCTGACTTTACAGAAGACTTTCAGAAATTGCTGTTGGTGTGGATGGAAGTCTGGCCAAGATGAGCTGTTTGTTAGACTTGCTTTGTTTTTCTGGCTGACAGTAGTGAAGTTGGACACAGCCATGAGTCCAGAGTCTGGGATCTATGTTAGCTAATGCAGAAAAGTTTGTTATCAAATAATGCTAATGATACTGCTTCACACATTAACTAGGAAGTCAAATGGACTGTAGTTGCAGCTGCATGAACGGACAGCTAATTAGACACCCTTGACTGACATATGTACAAAACAAGATAACATCAGGTACATGGTAGGACTGTGCTGCCTAGGATGCATAATAGCATATTAAGTATCAAAACTGAAGAACTGTTCCGAGTTTGACTTATAGGATGCAGTGTCTGTACTTGATTCCCATTCTGTGTCTAGCCATGTGACATGGCATAGCTGTAGCCATTATCTACTGCTGCAGGGACTTCCACCTCTGCCTGCAGCACCTGCCCTAAAATCCAGAGGTACAGAACTACAGCAGGGCTGACTCCTTCCTATCAGGGATTTGAGGGAGCTGATGGGAAAGAGGGAGATGGAAAAGCACACAACTATGGAAAGCTGAAATAAGGAAATCTTTTGCCATCAGGCAAGAGCAAAACTACTTAGGAAAACAGCACTGTTTGCATGAAGCCAGAGGGGGGAAGGGGAGGGGGAAAAAAAAAAAAGAAAAAAGAAAAAAAAAAAAAAGAGAGAGTATTCCCACAGCTTCAACACACAGATTCAACTCTGGGTGGTTCAAATAGGAGAATCTAGCATACCTTCTTGTCTTTGTCTTCCAAGATCCTTCTGAAGCTCTGTGGCTGCTGGAACTCAAACTTTCCAAAGAAATCTTGGTATCCTGAAAAGATCTGGTCCTGAACTACAATCCTTGACTTAGACATGACCACAATAAGCATTTTTTTTTCTTCTTCCTGTGAACCCACTCAGCCACCACTCCTGTGTTTCTCAGTGTCTCACAAGGTTCTGTAGATGGATGAGTGCAAAGAACATGGTCCAGCTTATTGCAGGAAAAAAGATGGACAGGCTTTCTTCCTTGCCTCAGAATAGCTGTTATCTCAGGTCTCTCTTATTTTTGTCTTCCAGTGTCCTTGTTTCCCACACACACTCTGAATGAGCAGTTTCCTGTGGGACATGTGGACACTCATTCAAAATCCAAGATATTCTGATGAAGATGAATCTCACAGGCATCTGTACACCCACTTCTGAGCAGTGGACTGAAGGCAATTCAAGCAGCCTTTTTCCTCTTCTGAGAGAGTCCAAAACTGGATCATTAAAACATGGCAACCAAAGCTACAGATGCTGGTGAGAAACAGCACAGAGCAAGATCAGCAGTGAGGATGGTATGTACTATTTGTATAAAACAAGGACTTCTAGAATACTTAAACCTCAACCAGCTAGTCTTGCAACGGATTTAACAGACCCCTAATCAATGTCAGGTGATTACAGGATAGGCAATGGATGGATAATTTGCATCAATAAGTTTATTCCACCAGCACTCAGGACTTAACACCACAGGTTGACTAAGGTATTAAAAATGCCACCTTCAGCAAGTAGACTGCTCTGACATCCTCAAAACCACCACTCAACAGCTGCTTACATGTGCAGGTGTTTGAGTTTCTTTCAAAAAAACCCAAAACAAACAAACAAAAAACCCCCCAAACCCACCACAAACCCAGATGCAAAACCACCCACTAAAACCCAGCTCTACTGAGCTGTTGGGAGTCCTAGCTCATGCCTGAACCCCAGTGAGATTCATGCCTGAATCCCAGTGAGAATCCCAGTCTTGCTGTTACCCCCATCTGATACAGTGTCAGATGTAAGGAACATCCTTGTAGCTTCTCTACTGGATTATATCCCTCCCAGTATGCCTTAGAAAAGGCTTTATTTGGGGGATTGTGCTCCCTTATGTCTATCAGTCAGGGAAGCTACCTGGGAGATGAAAGACCTCACCTGAGAGTTAAATTCACACTTTTCATAGCTGAGAGGAATATCCTCAGCAATAGACTCTCAGGTACTCTGGGGCAAGTCTCTACCTCTTCTCCTTTTCCATCTTTTCTCCATTTGAACTTCCTCCATTTTGCAGTAATATTTAAATATTAACTGAGCAATGGAGAGAGACCAACTCATAGCATGGTGCTTAGGGCACTTACCTGGTATTGAGAAGCACTGGGTTTAGGTTCCTGTTCCATCTAAATAATTAAATGCTTGTTAAAGAGGAACAGCTTCAACAGGGTAAGGAGCAGAAACTTTCTCCGATCGGAAGGGTCTCTTTCTAAACTCCACAGAGCAGGGACTTGAAAACTGGTCTTTCAGCTACTGATGGCATTTTCTAATTACTGAGCTACTGGGTATAATAATGTTATGGAACTTGTCTCCTCCCTCCTCTCTAGCACAAAGAGGAATGACTTGGCATAGGCATTTTGCTTCAGAAGAAGGTTCATGGTTAGGCATCCTGAGCAAAGATAGGACCATCTTTCTCTCCAGCCTGGAGTCAGGCACTGAACTACTGACATGCTAACACAGACAGCCCTATGCACAGCTGGGGCTCCCTCTTTGAGGTGCTTGGCTCTCCTTATGCATTTGGGTTGCAAAGGAAGACCTTTCTTTGGATTCCAATTGGTGACCTGGCTCTGCAGAGATCACCAATGTTGCAAGCATCTGTGGGGCTAGCTGAAAGTAACCACAGTCAAGATGCCTGTAGGGCCTACCACAACCAGGTAGACAACAGCTAAGCTCAGCTTGCTTAGAGCAAGCATTGTCCTCACTGCAGCGTACTCTTCTGTTCTCTGAAGATGTGTGTGAAGGAAGTTAAGTGGTGGTTATCTTATCAAGTTGCTCATGTACAGACAAGCTTAACACTTGTGGCCAGAAACATACATGGTTGCTGTACTTAATGCCTTCTGTCCATCTTTGATAAAACTGAGGTACATTACTGGTCTCAATTTTATGTGTATTCAGAAAGATAATATAATTTTGATTATTTTAATATTAATTAATTATTCAATATTTCAACAGGCTCTTCCTTCAAGTTTAAGGTATTTATAGAGTGTTCTCAGGCTATTCACAGTCACCATAGCTTAACATCTAAATAATAAACTACATTACCACAAATAAACATGTGAAGTGTGCTTTACCATCACTACCCCAGAGTTTGGCCCTTTAATCTTAACTTGGCTTCTGCCTGCTCTTCTGGCTGCAGGTTTGGGAGCTCTGTGAGGCAATGAATGACAGCGTGGTATAGAACAGCACTGCAATTAATGAAGGGAAATGATCGTTCCCACATGGATCCTAACACCTAGGAGTGCAAGAGATACAAACGTAAAAAAAGCACAGGTGATGCCTACCACATGGTCTTCAATATCATAACACAACAGCATGCAGGAACTCAGTAGAGCTGCATTTTCAATACAAACATCTGGCAACAGGAGTCACATCCTTATGGGCAATGCCTGCTCACTGCTTCTCTCCTACATGTGTACTTCCTTACATGGATTGAATTAATATAACCCATGCAAGCTTTTCTGGGGTGTTTTCCCCACTGTGAAACATACACTCACTTAACTTTATTTTTTGAAACAGAAATAAACCACAGCTGGGTCAGGCAACGCTGGAATTAATCTTTATGATTTTTGCCTACCTTGCTCAGCTAGCAAGGCTTCCAGTCAATATGATCATATTTCTCCAATACCCGGAAATATGCCCATTAGAACCCTAGGAATTTGCATGTTCTTATAAATCCTTGAGAACAGGGGTTGCAGACAAAGGTCTGGGTTTAGCAAAAACGTCCTGCTGGCTCCATTTTCTGCTCTTCAGTCTTATTGTAAAGGAACTGGCATTGCATAAATTTCAGATTATGCTCACATAAAATACTCAAAAAAGCTCAAGCAGAGGACTGCCAACATATCTGTATGTGTACAGTCTGTCAATCTAGTGATAATCTAGAATACAAATAACAAAGCAGTACAGTCATAGAATCATGGTATCATTTAGGTTGGAAAAGACCTTTAAGATCATCAGTTCCAACCGTTAACCTAGCACTGCCAAGTCCACCACTAAAACATGTCCCTAAGCACCACATCTACAGGTATTTTAAATACCTCCAGGGATGGTGACTCAACCACTTCCCTGGGCAGCCTGTTCCAATGCTTGACAACCCTTTCGGTGAAGACATTTTTCCTAATATCCAGTCTAAACCTCCCCTGGCGCAACTTGAGGCCATTTCCTCTTGTCCTATCACTTGTTACCTGGGAGAAGAAACCGACACCCACCTCTCTACAACCTCCTTTCAGGTAGCTGTAGAGAGCGATAAGGTCTCTCCTCAGCCTCCTTTTCTCCAGGCTAAACAACCAAACTAAACTGATATGGTGCCTGGATCAATGCTATGATATCTATATTGCAGCACTAATCAGCTGCTGTGCGTGTCTTTCCCTTCTACCAGAAATGCTCCTCAGATTCACCTTGTAGAATGGCCATCTATGGATCCATGCTTCTGCCCACAACCTACTACTGACTATCAATTGGAGCAAAATGTCAGAAGAGTTTAAGGGTATATCAACTGCCTAATGTTACAAACTTTTTATTGTTTGGACCTGATTTACAAGACGGCAGTTGGCTATAAAACCTAGTTAGAGGGAAAACTTTTCATACAACAGGATTTTTTGTGCATCTAACCTTAATTAAGAGTACCTGATGTAGACATGAACTTCCCACTAAATTGTAGTGCTAAATTTTGGGAAGTGTCTGGAATTTACACACACCACACACACACACCCCCAGGTGAGTTAACTTCTAAAGGTCCTGTAAGAGGCATCTCACAAACTAACATCATGGTACCTTCTCTATCCCTCTTTTCTAACCAGGAGGATCTGCTATGAGCTGCCATATGCCCTTTAACTGGCTTGCATTCACACCATCATAGCAAGTGTACATTCTTTAATTTAGTTTCTCCTGCCATTCTTTTCCTTTCTTTTGGTATCTTGTCCTTTGCTCAATGCTCCCTGCCCAGGCCTTCAGGCTAAGATTGCTTATTTAATCTCATATGTCTGTCTTTATTTTCCCTGGAGATCCTCTGGTCTGCACATCCTCCTCTGTTAAGTTCCCCCCCTCATTTTTGAGGCTAACAGTAAACCTACATATTACTGGCCATATCAAACCTCTAAAACTACTTATTTAAAGAAGTCTTTGCATTTTCAAGCTAATCCTCTGCATATCTGCTCTTACTTCCAGGGCTCTGGTCTTGTGCACATATTGCCTATGTCTGTCCCTTTTTCTATGCTCAGAAAGCCCTCAGGGGAAGTCTGCAAGACTTGCCCATGACACCTCAATACTCAAGACTGTTGTGCAGAAAGACCACTCTTGTAATCCATCCTGCTACTACCAAACTTCAATCAGAGTTTACCTGTCCTAGTTTCATAATACTACCTAAGTATTATGAGACTAAGGTAAGGTCACTTCATATTTCATATCCTCCACCTGCCCTCCAGACAAACAGCTTTTGGCTTGTGAGCTTTGGGATAACACCATCTTATATCTTCTACTCAAAGTGCCACGTACCTCAGAGATGCTATGGGAAATAGTTCACACAATCTTACCCATAATAGCGTTCCTGTCCAAGACATCAGAATTTAAACAATAAATTCCAAGTTACTTCTGGATAGTAGTGATAAGACAGGAAAGGCAGTAGATTAGTTTCAGTGATAGGCTTGTCCTTGTATCACAGGCTTTTGCAAGTTAATAGATTTTGAATTTAGGTATACATCCAAGATAGAATGAAGAAGTACCTGGTGATATCACAGAAACACTGGGGGTCTGGCAAGAAATGAAAGGCCTACCCTCTGGAAAAGAAGAGAATTCAGACTTCCTTAGCTTCCTCCTGGAAATCCTATTCTAAGTCATACTGAGCTGAGTGGGAATTCTGGCACAACCAAGGGCTGCTTGCTTAAGTAGGATGTGCAGCACCATCCAGTGACATTTTTGTTAAGATCACCACAGAAGACAGTTTTATATGGATGTGCTGGGTCTGGCTGGGATGGAGTTAACTTTCCTCATAGCAGCCCGTATAGTGCTGTGCTTTGCATTTGTGGCTAGAACAATGTTGATAACACACCAATGTTTTGGCTACTGCTGAACAATGCTTACAGAGCATCAAGGCTTTCACTCCAAATCCCCCACCTGGCACAAAGGCCACTAAGCTGGGAGTGGGCAAGAGGCTGAGAGGTGACATAGCCAGGACAGCTGACCTAAACTGACCAAAGGGATACTCCATACCATATGATGTCACTGTGTGGTTTAGCTTCAGTCGGCAACTAAGCACCAAACAGCCGCTCGCTCACCCTCCCCGCCTCCCAGGGGGATAAGGGAGAGAATCGGAAGAGCACAAGTAATAAAACTCATGGGTTGAGATACGAACAGATTAATAATTGGGAAAAAAAAATAATAATAAATTGTAATGAAAAGGAAAACAACAAGAGAGCGAGAGATGAACAAAACCCGGGGGGGGGGGGGAAGTGATGCAACCACTCACCACCCACTGACTGATACCCAGCCAGTCCCCGGGCAGTGATCGCTGCCCCCTGGCCAACTCCCCCCAGTTTATATACTGAGCATGACATCATATGGTATGGAATAGCCCTTTGGTCAGTTTGGATCAACTATCCTGGCTGTGCCCCCTCCCAGCTTCTTGTGCACCTGGCAGAGCATGGGAAGCTGAAAAGTCCTTGACTAGTAGTATAAGCATTAATTAGCAACACCTAAAACATCAGTGTGTTATCAACATTATTCTCATACTAAATCCAAAACACAGCACTGTATTAGGTACTAGGAAGAAAGTTAACTCTATCCTAGCCGAAACCAGGACAGTATCCACCCCTTATTCTATACCATGTATGTCATGCCCAGGTTCTATCCTTTCTAATACATTCCAATTAATCACCACCACTTTCCCTGTCCTTTGATATATATACACACAGATATCATTCCCTTGGTCTATGGGCCATCCCTCTAAAATGTCCGTTGAGTTCATTTAGCCCATGACTTTAGGCTCCATCTGTCATAACAGTCCTTCTGGGCAGGAGAGATGGTGTGTGGTGTTGGATTGTTGCATGCTGAAGCCAGTTCTGGTTCCATCACCACTGCACTTTGGTAGGTTTTATCAAAGCTCATTTCCCATTAATCTGGGTGATTCTTACTGTAATACTGTTGATAATGGCATATAGCAACCATAAAAGTGATGACATACAGTATTATATAGCAACTAACATCATACCATTTAGTTCATTGGCTATTCTCACCCAAAATCAAATCCCCTTGAGGTACACAACGGACTTCCCCATCCTTCTGCATCACCCACCAAGTGTACACGGGTCCTTGAGCAAAAACAATGCCACAGATGGGCTTGCCTCTGCCCGAGGCAGGAGTAACCCAGACTGCCTTCCCCAGCATATTTTTTGTGTGCACTACAGGGACTTTATCCCCTTCTACAGTGCGTAAAAGTTTGGATTGGGCAGGGCCAGCTTGATTGACAGATCCCCTAGTGTTGACTAACCAGGTGGCCTTTGCTAAATGTGTATCCCGATGTTTGAACGTCCCACCACCCATTGCTCGCAGTGTAGTCTTTACAGTCCATTGTATCGTTCGATTTTCCCAGAGGCTGGTGCGTGATAGGGGATGTGATATACCCACTCAATGCTGTGCTCTTTGGCCCAGGTGTCTATGAGGTTGTTTTGGAAATGAGTCCCCTTGTCTGACTCAATTCTTTCTGGGGTGCCATGTCGCCATAGGACTTGCTTTTCAAGGCCCAGGATAGTGTTCCAGGCAGTGGCATGGGGCACAGGATATGTTTCCAGCCATCCGGTTGTTGCTTCCACCATTGTAAGCACATGGCGCTTGCCTTGGCGGGTTTGTGGGAGTGCGATATAATCGATCTGCCACGCCTCCCCATATTTATATTTCAGCCATCGCCCTCCATACCACAGAGGCTTTAACCGCTTGGCTTGTTTGATTGCAGCGCATGTTTCACACTCATGGATAACCTGTGCAGTAGTGTCCATGGTCAAGTCCACCCCTCCATCACAAGCCCATCTATATGTTGCATCTCTTCCTTGATGGCCTGAGGTGTCATGGGCCCACCTAGCTATAAATAATTCACCCTTATGTTGCCAGTCCAGATCCACCTGAGCCACTTCAATCTTAGCAGCCTGATCCACCTGCAGGTTGTTTTGATGTTCCTTAGTGGCCTGACTCTTGGGTACATGAGCATCTACATGACATACTTTTACAACCAGGTTCTCTACCTGCGCAGCAATATCGTGTCATAATGCGGCAGCCCAGATGGGTTTGCCTCTGTGCTGCCAGTTGCTTTGCTTCCCTTGCTGTAACCACCCCCACAGGGCATTTGCCACCATCCATGAGTCAGCATAGAGATAGAGCACTGGCCACTTTTCTCGTTCAGCAATGTCTAAAGCCACCTGGATGGCCTTTACTTCTGCAAATTGGCTCGATTCCCCTTCTCCTTCAGCAGTTTCTGTGACTTGTTGTATAGGACTCCATACAGCAGCTTTCCATCTCCGATGTTTTCCCACAAGATGACAGGACCCATCAGTGAACAGGGCATATTGCTTCTCATTTTCTGGCAGTTTGTTGTACAGTGGGGCCTCCTCAGCACGCATCACCTCCTCCTCTGGTGATATTCCGAAATCTTTGTCTTCTGGCCAGTCCATAATTACTTCCAAGATTCCTGGGCGATTGGGGATTCCTATTAAAGCCCGTTGTGTGATCAGTGCAACCCACTTACTCCACGTAGCATCAGTTGCATGATGTGTAGAGGGGACCCTCCCTTTGAACATCCAGCCCAGCACCGACAGTCAGGGTGCAAAGAGGAGCTGTGCTTCAGTACCAACCACTTCTGAAGCAGCTCGAACCCCTTCATATGCTGCCAATATCTCTTTTTCAGTTGGAGTATAGCGGGCCTCGGATCCTCTGTATCCCCAACTCCAATACCCTAGGGGTTGACCTCGAGTCTCCCCTGGTTCTTTCTGCCAGATGATCCAGGTAGGGCCATTCTCCCTGGCTGCGGTGTCGAGCACATTCTTTACATCTTGCCCTGCCCGGACTGGCCCAAGGGCTACTGCATGAACTGTCTCCCATTTAGTTTGGTCAAAGGCTTGTCGTTGCTCAGGGCCCCATTTGAAATTGTTCTTCTTCCGGGTCACTTGATAGAGAGGGCTTACGATCAGACTGTAATTTGGAATATGCATTCTCCAAAAACCAACAAGGCCTAAGAAAGCTTGTGTTTCTGTTTTGCTAGTTTGTTCTGGAGCTTCACCCTGTTCTAGTGCCGTCTGGATCAGTCCATGCCAAATGGTAGGGCTGTGTTTCCACCCCTAGGGCAGTCGATTCTAAGTGAAAGCAAACTGTGGCCTGCACCCTGCTGCCAAAGGGATTGAGAAAAACGCATTAGCAATATCAATTGTGGCATACCACTTGGCTGCCTTTGACTCCAGTTCATATTGAAGTTCCAGCATGTCCGGCATGGCAGCACTCAGCGGCAGCGTGACTTCATCCAGGCCACGATAGTCTACTGTTAGTCTCCACTCTCCATTAGACTTTCTCACTGGCCATATAGGACTGTTAAAAGGTGAGCGAGTCTTACTGATCACTCCTTGGCTCTCCAGTCAACGAATCAGCTTATGGATGGGAATCAGGGAGTCTCGGCTGGTGCAATATTGCCTCCGGTGCACCATTGTGGTAGCAATTGGCACCTGTTGTTCTTCGACCCTCAGCAACCCCACAACAGAAGGGTCCTCCAAAAGACCAGGCAAGGTGGACAGCTATTTAATTTCCTCCGTCTCCAAGGCAGCTATACCAAAAGCCCACCGGTACCCTTTTGGGTCCTTGAAATACCCTCTCCTGAGGTAGTCTAGGCCAAGGATGCATGGAGCCTCTGGGCCAGTCACAATGGGATGCTTTTGCCATTCATTCCCAGTTAGGCTCACTTCAGCCTCCACAGTTAGCTGTTTGTATCCCCCAGTCACTCCAGAAATACAGATGGATTCTGCCCCTGTATAGCTTGATGGCATTGGGGTACACTGTGCACCGGTGTCTACTTAGAGCCTTATACTCCTGTGGGTCTGATGTCCCAGGCCATTGAATCCACACAGTCCAGTAAACCCGGTTGTCCCTTTCCTCCTCCTGGCTGGAGGCAGGGCCCCTCTACTCCTGGTCATAGTATTCATTACCCACTTCTTGTAAATATGAGTCCGGAGTTCCTTCATTAAAATCAGGAGTAAGATCAGCCCTTTTACTCTGTCTGGGGAACTGTCCACTGGAAACCAGAGCAGCAATTTTCCTGGAAGAACCCCCTATGGTGATTGTTTTTCCTTGCAACTCACATACCCGCGCCTCTAGGGTCGAGGTAGGTTTTCCATCCCACTTCCTCATGTCCTCTCCGTGGTCACGCAGGTAAAACCATAGGGTGCCCCGTGGTGTGTACCCTCTATATCCTCTCTCTTGAGCAGAGGAACGCTGATTCCTAATAGCTGAGATACTGGTCCATACAGGTGGGGGGTAGGACATATCCTCTTTGAATCGTTGGAACTCCCGGGACTGTTTCTCCACAGCCAAGATGAGGGAGGAAGAGATACTTTCTTTGTATTCCCGGAGCTGGCTAGCCGCTTCATCCACCATTGGTCCCTCTCCATCTTTCCAGGTCAGTATTGCCAATGAGTTGGCACATGACGGTGGTGCGTTCCGTACCAACTTCCGCCACATGGGTCGTGTGCACTGGACCTCATCTCGATCTTTGGGTGACCGCTCATCATTCAGGTCACCATAAACCACCTCCAACACGGCTAATTCCCTCAGGTACTGGATACCTCTCTGCATGGTGGTCCATTTCCCGGGGCGATATACAACATCTTCCTTGAAGGGATATCTTTCCTTCATAGCTGACGGGAGTCGCCTCCAGAGGCTGAGGGCTGGTGCCCCTTTTCCAATTGCTTTGTCAATGCCCCCTTCCCTAGAAAGGGATCCCAGCTGTTTGGCTTCCTTACCCTCTAATTCCAGGCTACTGGCCCCATTATCCCAGCATCAGAGCAGCCAGGTGACAACATGCTTGCCTGGACGACGGCTGAAATCTTTTTGCATATCTCGCGGCTCACTGAGGGATAGGGATCAGGTGGTTTCCCTCTCATCCACAAGTTCTTCCTCTTCCTCTCCTTGTGATGGCCCTGGTCTTTCATCTTCCCTTTCTAAACAAGCTGACTTTCGCTTCCATGATTTCTTCCTGTGTATAAGGGGGACTGATACCAACAAGGGTTGGTTTCCTGGTTCAACCGCATTATCTGTCGCAGTGGGGCTGGAGTAGCCACAGTGCCTGTCGTTTTGTCACCAGATCCAGAGACCTTCTCTTCCCCTTGAGGGTACTGAATAGTGTTGAGCAGGGCTCAGTAGGCATGGGACAGGCCCCAGCACATTGCAGTGATTTGTGTCTCCCTAGAATTGGCAGGGTGACAACATACTTCTTCCAAATACTTTACTAGTTTTTCAGGATTCTGCACTTGTTCAGGGGTGAAGTTCCAAAACACTGGAGGTGCCCACTGACCTAGGCATTTGCCCATGCTATCCCACACACCTTGCCACTCATAACTATCCAGCCTTGGGGCAGATCTCTGGATGATATTCTTAAATTGTTTACTAATCTTGGACAAAAACCAAAACAGTATTCCCAAGCAATACCAATAGAAGGATCTTAACTACCCAAGGATGTTCAAGATACTGAAAAGTTATTGTAATGAAGGAGGAAACATCATAGAAGTTAGCAAAGGTGCCATTTTGTATTTCCTCCATAAAAAACCTCTCAGAGGAAGAGGTATAATTGCTAATTGTCTCCATGAGGTGGTACCTGAAGTACAGTAATGGCTTCAGTACAAAGCCCAAATACCAGATTAAGCTCAAGGAAGGCCACTGTTTTAATAACAAGTCTCCCAGGCAAAACATCACCAATTAAAGCAGAGCACAGCAAACTGCAAAAACCAACACCGATCTTTAACATGTACAGCAAAAAAAATGAGCATGGTGCAGATCAGGTAAACCAGTATTGAGAACAGATAAATCAATATCCTGACCCACAACTATTAACAGATCTAAATTCCTTAATAAGCTCTGGTTAATCTGTTATTATCTCAAACCCTTCGAGCCCCACATTGGGCGCCAAAATGACTATCGTGGTTTAACCCCAGCTGGCAACTAAGCACCACACAGCCGCCTGCTCACCCTTCCCCCTCCCTTTGGTCTCTGAAATACATAATGCCTTTGAACCAACAGGTTTAGATAATTACTAGTAAGATACAGACCTTTTACCTCTGAACATCAAGTCTTTTGTCTTCTAACTTTATTTGCTCTTTCATGTCTCATTTTCTGTTAGCTGACCAAATATGGTCCAGTGAATTTTTAGATTCTCAACATTACACAGCACAAATCAATATTCAGAGCTTTCCACCTTGCTTAGTTAGCATCCATGAATAAAAAGTCATGTTGGTACAAGCAAGATCATAGGTGTGAACCAAAGTCCTAAAGTCGTTGTCCAAAATTGAGAGACTGAGGTTAAATATTAAAATTTTAACACCAGGAAGTTTTTAATTGATAGCTGTGTACCTACTTCAACTATAGGCTACAAAGCAGCAAGAAACCAAATTGATGGCCTGATTAAGAAGTGGAAGGTAGATAGAAGGGATTCAAAAATCTGAGATGAAATAAATGATTTTTTTAAAAAATGATACTGAGGAGGGAGCATTAACACTCCGCAATATGTAGTTATGAATAACTCTGGAGGCTCCATCAAATCCCACCGTTGCTATGGAATTGTTGTGCCATTTATAAAAAGTAATTAGCATTAGCAGCATCATTTAGTATTTCAGTTGGTTACTATTAACTGTTTACATTAGAAAGCTCTCAAAGTTTATTTACTGCTGCATTTTAATAATTTTTTAATCACACAGAACTACAGTGAAGGTACATTAGTGTGTCCAAGTTAAGAATTTAATACTTGGAGTTATGTGCCACCCACAAGTGAGTGGCCTTTGTAAGCCTCACACCAGAGAAGAAGATACTTAGAACTATATTGCATACAGCAAGCAGTGTGGGTTGTACAGTATATTAATTTTCATGTTAACACCCAAAATGCTATCCCAGTTGATGTCTATTTTGGTCCCCATATCAGGGTGGGTATCTGAGCACTGAGTGGAAGTGATACTAATATATTTCCTTTGTCACTTGTGAGCCAAAGTTTTGCAAGACATCAGTTACCTTCAGTCTCCAAAAGAGGATTTGAGCTAAAATCTTTGAGTTGATAACACAATAATCCCTAGGGTAGGTACTGAGGTTATTTAAGGGTCATCACTGACCATCTTCTTTCCTTGCTCATGGACACAGTCTTAACTCTACCTAAACGCAGAGTCCACCACTGAACCACATCCAGTAATCCTCCTTCTCCTGACCTCTTGAGCCAAGCACGTAACAGATCTAGTAGGGCATAGGTAGATAACCAACTCCAGGTCTCTTCCTTTGCAATACAAATATAGCTAGATGAACAGGCAAGTCAGAGAAATAGAAGTTTAGCCAGTGTTCAGATTTGACCATGCCCTACTCAGACCACACTAAATACTAAAGCAATAACTTGCAACACGTTCCCTCAGTGATAAATTCATTTTTTACTTCACCACTCACTATCACTGCCAATATACAAAATCCAGAAAAGAAGTAATTTACAAAACAGATATGAAGCACATGGCAGTGTGTTTCCTTTGATCCATGCCTTTCCTTACTCATACACAGCCCTTTAATCTAGAGAAATTTAAAAAAGTCTACAATTACTATGCTCTTAATTGTTAGGCAGAACCAGAGGAAATAAGAGTTGCTGCAGCAGATTATTTTAATCGCTAAGTTTCCATTTTGCCATACCCTCTAAACCGCTTGGGAGAGTACATGGGTATTAAAGGATGCAGTCTTATAAATGAAGCCCTTGTGAAAAATGCCATCTCAGCTGAGATGGGTTATGAAAACAGGAACAGCTGAGCAGAGAAGAAGCCAATCCCATATGGACAGTGGCTAAATCCTCTAAGTTGAGTGAGCCACATCTAGGGAGTACAAGTTAACCTGCTGGTATCATTTGCAAAGTAACCTAAGTCCCTGAAGAAAGTCTCTTCCATGGGGAGTCTGTGGGGCTGACACAGGTTTTTAAGTCGCATACTTCTGGAATTTTCCCCTTAAGTTCATTTGGTCCTTCACCTGCTTGAGGGGGTCTGCCAACAAAAGCCAAAAGGTGTAATTTATCACTGTGCAAGGGAGACGTGGCCTCCCCTTTGCATGGAGCTATGCCAAGATTTAACAGTTCACTTCACATAGCCCAGAAGTGAGACAGAGTATGGTGCCAACATACAACACAACCATCCTACACTTCAGTACTCAAGCCATTACTAGGATCCTGAAACATCCAGTTTCCCTGGCATGAAGTAAAGCTTAAAGATACTAAGGGCTATCAAAACACAGACTGCAAAACTGATGAATTAAACCTGGCTTCAAAAAGGTAAAAACAGTAGTTGAGCATTACCAAATACACACCCTTTCAGAACAGCAGAAGAGCTTGCTTTTTTTTTTTTTTTACCCAAGGCCACAGATTTATTTTTAGAAAACGGGCCAAAAATCTTTACTACTGCAAGTGAGCAAAATGCCATTAGTGTCTCTGAAACTTGCTCATTTATATGAGCAGACCAGAAAGTTTGCCTCTGTGTTCTTTCAGAGCTTAATACTCTGAAAAGTAGTGAGGATTTCCTTCCATTCAAAACATGCTCAGCATCTTCATATAAAACTGCTCTGCCACAGCCAATATTATAGTAAACATCTGCATTGGGTTTACATGGCAAGGTTTTGGTAGCAGGGGGGGCTGCAGGGGTGGCCTGTATAAGAAGAGATCAGGGGCTGCCCCTGTGCCAGACAGAGGCGGTTTCAGCCATCTCCAAAATGGACCCACCACTGGCCAAATCTGAGCTAATCAGCGATGTTGGTAGCGCCTCTGTGATAACATTTAAGAAAGGGCAAAAAAATGCTGTGCAGCAGCTGTGAGAGAGAGGAGTGAGAAAATATGCGAGAGAAACAACCCTGCAGACACCAAGATCAGTGAAGAAGGAGGGGAAGGAGGTGCTCCAGGAACCTGAGCAGAGATTCCCCTGCAGCCTGTGGAAAAGACCATAGTCAAGCAGGTTGTCCCCCTGCAGCCCATGGAGAGGGCCATGCTGGAGCAGGTAGATATGCCCTGAAGGAAGCTGCAGCCTGTGGAGAACCCACACTGGAGCAGGCTCCTGGAAGGAACTGTGGCCTGTGGTGAGGAGCCCACGCTGGAGCAGTCTGTTCCTGATGGACTCTACACCGCAGAAAGGACCCATACTGGAACAGTTCTTGAAGGACTGTATCCCATGGGAGGGACCCCACACTAGAGCAGGGAAAGAGTATAAGGAGAAAGGAGCAGTAGAGACGAAGTGTTACAGACTGACCGCAACCCCTATTCTCCATCCCCCCTGTGCTGCTTGGGTTGGGGAGGAGGTAGAGAATGAAGGAGTGAAGGTGAACCTGGGAAGAAGTGGGTGGTGGTGTTTGAGGTTGGGTTTTATTTATTTATTTTAAAAGTTTTGGGTTTTGTTTCCTCACTGTCCTACTCTACTTTTAATTGGCAATAAATTATATTAATCTTCCCCAAGTAGAATCTGTTTTGCCCATGACTGTAATTGGTAAGCAATCTCCTTGTCCTTATCTTGATCCATGAGCTTTTCCACCTTATTTTCTCCCCCTGTCCTGTTGAGGAGAGGGAGTGAGAGAACAGCTAGGTGGGGATCTGGCAGCCAGCCAAGGTTAACCTACCACAGCATCTATAATGAAGGTGACTGTCACATAACTAAGAAACTTATGTGCTATAGCGCTGGATCAGAAAGTCCGATTCAAGAAGCTCATAAATAAAAGCAATACAGCAATCTTGGAATATCGGTCACCGACAGCTTCTCCTCAAGGTGATCTGTTTACCAGAAGCGTATTCCACTTTCCAAAGGTGGCTGCCTTTCTAAAAACCAAGATTTTCCACAAGACTTGCTCTTCTGCTCCCTGCCTTTTTCTTCCTTGGGCTTTCCGCCATTAATTGCCGGCCCTTTCACACCAGGGCTATTGGAGGAGCTGAGCTGGGCTCTCCCTTGAGGACTCAGGAAGCCCACGGGGGTGCGGGAGGACTAGCCACGCCCCGCTGCCACAGCCCTGCCCAGGGCAACCGGCCCCACTCTCACACCCCGCGGTGGCAGGCGGCCTGCTCACCGGCCGCTGGCCTGGCAGACACCACACCCGACCAAGCTGCGCTACTTTAGACAACCCCGAGGGCTCTCGGCCAGGTTTACGGCGCCACCAACGTAAGACTCACACGGGACCCCCCTCCACAGGCTCCCCACCCGAAGTGTGGGAGGGGAAATAAGTGATATTGCGGCAAACGATCCCCACAGGGTTCACCCGAGGACAAGCAGCTCCCTCGAGCTCCGCCGCCGCCCCCCCCCCGCGCGCCCGCGGCTTGCCTGTGTGAACTCGGTAGTGGGCTTTCAAGTGGGAGGACTTCCCGTAAACCTTGCCGCAGCCGCTGTAGGGGCACTTGTGCCGCTTCTCAGCCACCAACTTCCCCTTGGGGGGCACGGCGTCGTGCAGGTGGGGGGGCTGCCCCGGCGCCGAGTTGCGTGCCGGGCTCGACCCCGGCTCTGTGGTCTCGTCACTGTCAGAGCCCACGTCCTCGTCCGGGCTCTCCACGTTGCCGCTGCAGACGGAAGGGACGGGCAGGGGCCGGTACTTGTTCAGCTCCAGGAGGCTCTTGGCGATGGTCACCAAGGTGCAGTAGTCCTTCCAAGCGTCACGGGGATCGCACAGCTCCTTTCCCACCTGCTCCTCGCCCGGCACTTTCAGCCGTGCCGCCTCGGGTACGGCAGAGCGGTTGGAGATGGACACCAGACACTGGGCAGCCACAAAGTCCATGTAGGCAACGGCTGACATGGTACGGGACTGCACAGTCCCACTCCCGCTGCCGGCTGTGCTTTGCCAAGTCCCCGGGCGGCGCGGAGCACCTCAGTACACTCCCTTAGGGCCTGCCGCGCTGTCGCGCCAGGTGCTGCAAGCCATGGTCCGCCAACCGCTGGAGGGTCAGTCCGATATTGGGCAGCGTGCCGCTGGGATGAGGCTCAGAGACACAGCTGCCGGAGACGACCTGGAGTAGTTCACTGGGGAATATTTAATAAAAGAAAACGTGAGGGGAAAAAAAATTCAAATTGCCCCCAGGGCTTGTCTTTCACCCCCCCCCCCCCCCAAGGCAATATTCAGCAGACGGAGAGCAGTGCTGAGGAACAGCGCTTCGTCGGCCTAGGTCTGGCAACAGCGGCGGACGCCGAGGCGCGGCCGCTAGTAGAGAGGAAACTGCTGGCTGCCCCGCGCACTCCTGTTCAGGAACGGCCGCACCGAATCCCATCACGTTAGGTTCGCAGCCCCCCCCATCGGCCAACAGACAGCACAAATCAACTCCGTTTACCTTCTTGCCTCTTTCACTCAGATGAGCCTTTTTGTATGGAGGGTGTGTCCACCAGGCGGCAGACCCACCAATCCCTGTGCTCTCTTCCCAGACCGCGTGCTACTCTGGGTGCCTTGGCGCGCCCGTTTAAAAGGGCCATGATGCAAGGGGAGCGAGAGGAGGGGGATCCACGTCTTCTTCGCGGCTCCCTCCCCGAGGCTCGATTCGCACCACCGACCCCGCGCCCTCCTACGTGAGGGGTGCGCGGTCCTGCCGGCAGGCTGCGGGGGGCCGCCGGCGCCGCCGGCGCCACGCGGCATCGAGAGGGTTAAATGTCTCGCTAGAAGTCCTACAGTCCCAGCAACCAGCTGGCTAATGAAAAGTGAGCCGGCTGATGTCACTGGCAAGGGCTCGGCTAATCAGAGCGAGGTTCCGAAGGGTGTGCAATACTTGTAAACCCGGTGGGCCGGCCATGGCCCTGCGGACCAAGCGGCTCGCTCAGGTGCTCCAAAACCTCCAGCCGACTCTTCTGTAAAACTAGCAGGCCTTCTCTCGACCCAATACAAGAAAGCACAAGTTTAGGGCAATGTAAAATTACTTAATGAGTAACTTTTGTATGCATTCATATGTGTGTTTTTAGTCGACTTCCCAACTTTCTATCTGGAGGAATCTCATTGAGTCTCATTTCTCCCTGCCAGGAAAAAAGCAGCCATGCCACAGGCAGCTCTGTAGCTCCTCGAGGAAACAAGGTCAGCACAAGTTTTTTGAATGAACCTCCTGCTGCACACACATTCCCTCACAGAGAGCTGCAAGAAACTGCTCAGGTCACTGTGCAGTGGATATGAAGTAAAAACAGGTTCATAGTGCACGGACCATTCCCTGGCACCCTTTGACACACCTAAATCTTATGTAAAGGATCAAAAGTCACACATAATATCATCACTGGGAGAGAGGAGGAGGGCTCCAGTCTATTGCCAATATAGTAGGGTTGGGCAGAGTGGACTACTTCCTCTGTTACAGAGGAGGTAAAAAACTAAACAACCTCAATAGTCTCCACAAGTCTGTTGTGGGTAAAGTTTCTTCCTGGACAAATTGTTGGTAACTGGTTCAACCCAAAGTGCATGGGAAAAACTACAAATCGGGTATCCGAGGAATATTTTAATGCACTTTTGCACCCTATCTTGCATCCCTCTTCTAGTTCTATGCTTCGCAGGAATAAAAGAAACTTCCCTCCCGCCAATGCCATTTCACATATCTCCCTTTCAAAACCCCCAAGCCCAAGAAGTCAAGTTTTGCAACAATGCAGAAAAAAAGGTACTTCCTGGGCCCTGCAAACAATCAGAAAAAAAAAAAGTAAAAAAAAAAGAGTGTAGGACTTTAATATAGATTCAGTGCAAGAAACGGGAATCCAGTTTCCTTTCAAAGCCCCTTAAAGAAATTCAAACGCTTGGTAACATGACTTATTTCAGAGAAGTGTAAGAAAGACAGTGGCAAAATAGTATGCCTTTAGGTATACGCTTATTTGTAATACCTGTTTTGAAGGTCAGAGCATCATCCATTGAAATATGAGCCGAGAGCACTCCTTGACACTGAGAACTCAGCAGTCGTTGTCCAGTCTCAATCTGTCTAGTCATGCATTCATCTTCATCTTGTTTTTTATAGTTGTCAAAATGCTTGAGTGTCTTGAGGGGATCTGAACAACTCAACAGATAACAAAACAAATCAAGGGTTGTTTACTGGGATTTTCAGGACTCAGACATTAAACTAGTCTTTTCTGTCTGTTTGTGAGACTCTGCATGCCGTTAAAGTTATCACCTGCCTTTGCTACTGTGTGGTAGGCAGCCAAACTCCCACCCAGCTGCTCTCTCCCTCCTCCTCTTCAACAACACAGGGGGAGAAAATAGGATGAAAAAGCTTGTGGGTTGAGAAAAAGACTGGGAGATTGCTTACCAGATACCATCACAGGCAAAACTGACTTGATTTGGGGAAAATTAATTTAATTTATTGCCAACTAAAATAGATTTGGATAGTAAAAAACAAAGACAAAAAAAATTAAAACACCACCTTCCCCCCACCCTCCCTTTCCCAGGCTCAACTTCATTCCCAACTCCTCTATCCACCCCACGGTGCAGGGGGGATGGGGGATTATGGTCAGTATATAACAGTTCCTCTCTGTCGCTCCTTCCTCCTCACATTTTTCCCCTTCTCCAGTGTGGGTCCTCTCCATGGGCTGCAGTCCAGCCAGGAACAATCTGCTCCAGCGTGGATTCTCCATGGGCCACAATTCCTTCAGGAAATATCCAACTGCTCTACCGTCGTCTCTTCCACAGGCTGCAGGGGAATACCTGCTCCAGTGCCACGGAGTACCTCCTCCCCCTTCTTCTTCTCTGACCTTGGTGTTCACACTGCTGTTTCTCACTCTCTCCCTGTGTGGTGTTTTTTGCCCTTTCTTAAATATGTTTTCACAGAGGCACCACCAACTTTTCTGATTGGCTCATCTTTGGCCTGCAGTGGGTCTACTGTGGACTCAGCTCTGTCCAGCACAGGGCAGCTCCTGACCTCTTCTCACAGAGGCCACCCCTGCAGCCCCCCCCCCAACCTTGCCACATACACCCAATACAATACTGTTACTCAGTAGCATTATTCAGTTCACTTTTTATCCTGTCTTTCTGAGGAAACAAAATGTATGTTGTCATGCTATCTGTCCACCTGTCTTTCTGTTTATTTGGCTCATAATACCTCTGAGCCCATTATACAGTTTCAAGTGAATTTCATATTGAAGATATGAACTTCCTTCAAATTTAGTGAAAATAGGTGTTAAGCAGAGAAGAGAGAAACCCCTTTAGTACCTTCACTGAGAACGTAGTTGAAGTATGAGCTTGCTCTTTGTTAGACGTTCAGATATCTTGACAAGAGCCCGCACTTTGAACGTACACCATAGGAGACCAGGATTCCTTGGTTCCACTGCTCAGGGGACTTTCATTATCTTATAAAATGTTATTACTACTTTGTTGCAAATATAAGCCACAGTTAGCAAACAAAAGCAAGGTTGGTTAAAGTAGTTTTCTATCATCCAGAAAAGCTACCTTCTCTACCCAAATAACATATCCTTCACCTCCATCCATTCTGGCAAATATATAGAGCTTATAGTGTGCTGTCAGGGTTAACTGACTTTGACTCTATAAGAGTAGAAGGAAAAATGATTTTCTGGACCAAGTACTATTAAAAAAAAAGGGAAGGAACTTGCTATCATCCATAAACCATGAATACCAAGACATGAAGTATGTTAGTTTGTGTATTTTTCTGTTTCTCAAGTGTCAGGAAAGAGCATCATGGGAAATTATTTGCATAGGCGTTTATAAAGCATTAATCAAAGTAAAACCAGGGTGCCTCTAAAATCTTTGTATAGATATAAAAGTACTCCTGTCAGACAGAGGAGTTTTACTCTTCTTTTATCAGTGGTGAATTGAGGCCCAGCAAGACTGAGCTATCCATAACCCAAGGTCACTAAGGCCTTATAACAGGCAAAGAATCAATCAAACCTCAATTTCCTCAGTTTCCACTGCTTCAACCACAGACCATCCTTCCTTGCAAAAATAGACAGGACCCAAACTGTAAAGAGCTTTATAGATTGCTTTTACTCTCTTTAATGGAATATGGAAATAATAAGGAAGTGAGTAAAGAATATGAAACAGCATTGCTTTCTTCCCACAAGAAATAAAAATAAGTAGATGTCAGCCATTTTGTACACTAGCTCACTAAATGTTTAGTTACAACCCCACTCAATAATAATCCTTTGTTATGGATAATTAGTGTAAGGCTGAAATCATTTAGCATATCAGCTGGGGGAAAAAACCTAAAACAAATGAACTAGTGGTTCCATCTGTTACTGAATGATCTGTAAGTTGATGAAAATCAAATAGAAAACATGAATAGAACAATTTGTCTAACAAGGCAGCCATCAAGGGATGAAGGCCAGTTTTACCCTGTTCTTTGAGCATTTTTCCCAACCGATCCTGCATCTGTTGGTCTCCGGTGCTTACAAGGCACTAGGCAGAATAACAGGCCCTGTTATCCAGATCTGACCAGAAGGGGGTACAGAATGGGTTGTTGTTCATGTACCACTAATACTGTAAATAAATATGGTATGTTCTCTGTAGTACCAGTGGCTAAAACCTTCTCTTTCCTTAAGAGGGGCAATAACATTTTCCACTGAGAGCTGACCCCCTGGTTCATTAAATTGGATATAAGGAACATAGTTTCAAGTTGCAGTTTCGTCAGCTTTTTAATAACACTTCCAGAACTTCTTTGGCTGACACTGTCCAAAACTTGCTAATAGGAAATGTCATAGTCTGTCTTTTACTGACATGAAAATGACTTCCCAGAGGCTGACTTGCTGAATCCAAATCTAATTGTCATGTTAATAAATACTCAGATATATACCTAGAAGAGACAACTCTGATTTCATTGGACTGTCAAACAGAAGGAGCTGTTCTGGTGAAAAGGATTTCACAGATGCTGTGCTGGTAGAGAAGAACTAAAAGCATTTTTCTTCCTAAGAAGCTATTTGGAGAGAGGTAGGGAATCATTAAGTTTAACTTTGATGCACAGCAGGGTAACACAACAAATTCAGTTCTTGGGATCAAATGTAACATGTAAACTGAGTCAGCTTGAGGTAATAGTGCTGGTGATGATGGGATACAGAGGAGAAACATACTCAAAAACTTCAGACTGATGGCTCGGGACCACTAATAACTAAAATTATCACACTATCTAGGCATAGCAGGATTGAGTTCATTCTCTTTCTCATTATCCCTTGCCTTTCTTCTCTCTTTGTTCCACTATCTGTTACTACATCTAGCAGTTACTCACATCTAACCTCACTACTGCAGAAATATTTTTCCTGCAGAAAACTGTAGTTGAATCATAGATTGCCATAATTATTCTTTGGGAATGATGTTATCTTGAGATATTTGGGACAAAGTCATGTTTCTCTTAAGGCTTTTTTAGGTTTTCTGCAGGCTCAGAAAAATTACTCCATATTAATTTATACTGTTCAGGGAGGGAAGTGTTAATAAGCAAAAAAAAAACCAACAAACCTTTTTTTATCTGTTAGCTTGTTTGGTTTTAAGCTAACTCTTGGCATCTAGTTTAAAGGCTAGAAAATAATCTCTGATAAATTCCATAATGATGGAGCTTTGCTGAGCTTTTAAAAATAATTTCAGTATGCCTCCAAAAATACATTCCCTATTAAGGAAAAAATAATGTATTTCATTTTGATATATATAGTAGTCCAAAGCTCTGAGACTCCAAACTGACTAGGTCCAAACATCACTTACTAAGTGATGTTAGCAGAATTTGATACTTTGAGATGGTTTCAAAATGACCACAATTACTTTCTAAACAACATTTTATACACACAGTGGAATGGGATTAATCTTGTAAACTCCTTTGTCTCCAGATGATCACGGATGGGGCCATAACCTGGATTTGACTGTAGTGGTGATAATATTTGGATTTTATTTCAGAACAACCATTTAATCAATAGCTCAGTTTTTAATTAATAACAAAACTAATTTTTGCAATATTTAGACTATATTTGGATGATCAAGGATGATTATCATAGCTCGTAGAGATAATAGTTTAAACCCAATACAGCACTTTGATAAAAAAGAAAGATGGGGCACTTTCAGGACCAAGTGGCACTCGCTTGTCAAAGTCTAGAGTCCAAATTCAACTTGCTGTTTATGGCCTCAAACCAGCTTCTCATTGGCAGGTGTTTGCCTTCTACACTGGCCACACATATAGGAATATAGCATAACTGGCAGCTCCTCCTCAGGAGCAGCTACTTTGTTCATATCAGGTTTGAGGTCATTAGCAGAAGTTTTTGAGGAGGCTGCTTGTTCTCTGACCCAGGTGAAATGCACATTAATAGGAGCCATCTGTTACAGAGGGCATAAAAGAGAAAGATGGTGACCCCCAAGATGAATGAGAAAAGAATGGATTAGGACTCAGATCACAGCAAGAGAGTCAAGCTTCAATGGCTAACAGGGAGACATCACAGGGGTGCAGCAAAGAGGGAAATGAAAAGTGAGATTCAGGCACATGTAAGAAGGAGAAGAAGAACAAGTTTGCTTGTTCACATACATGAAGGAAAAGGTAATCCTATATGTGGTACCTATGTTTTTCCTATAAGAAAGATGTGTACAGGTTCTGTGAAAGAGGAGAGGTCATGATGGGAGCAGAGTTCTTTTCTTTATTATTTTTTGAGAATTTTAAGAATGTTTTCTATTTGCAAAACCAGAAGTTTTTCTTCAGAGTAAAAAACAAACTAGCCCTCCTTCTCTCCACTGCCCCCCCGCCCAATCTCCTACATTCTGATCCTGAACTTAATGTTACCCTAAAAAGTTGCAACTTTTTTGCTTGGAGAAAAAGCACAGTACACAAGTACCTGGCAAGAATGCTTGAAGATACTTGCAGTCTACATAAGCACTGAAGATTTTATGCTCCAAAGGCCTCTTCATGTAAGTGACCTTAGTGCTGCTGTGACTGAGAAGCCTTTTCTTCAACCAACAAATGAGTGTATAAAGGCATACAGGAGTCAGTCATTTTACTTCAAACTTTGTTCAGTTGCTCCCCTGAGCTCTTTTACAGAGTGCAGAAGTTTCTTCTCTGCTGGTGCCTTCCCACTAAAGATAAAATACAGAAATCCCTTTTGCTCCTGTATTAATATTTGCTAATGCTTTGAACACGAGAAGTTTCTACTATTATTTCAGTTTCTGCTTTGACTTTTTTCATTCTCCAAAGCCCTTGAAATTATGTTTAATATAAGTTCAATATGATTTGACAAGTCAGTGAGAAATGACCAATAGCAAGAAGGCTGGAAATTGCTAAAATAATATGCTGGCATAAATGACCTATTTGCTGATCTGTATTCTTAACATTTGTGACAATGCTGAAAATTTGTTACATGTTATTGATATTATGGCAGCATTACAAAATAGCATTGAACAGTCATATAAATATGAACACATCATAAAATATTTTACATGTACATAGTATCTTTCACGCCAATGTGTTGCACAGGTTCTCTGCATACATCACCAGTGAAATATGGCTACCTCTTCCATGCAACAACAGCAACTACCCACTGCAAAGCCTAGTGCAATAAGAAGGAAGCATTTTAACCTTTTGAAGAAATGCCTCTTTGTCACTGAAAACATGAGACAGACAAGAAGTTGCTTTAGAAAATCATCCGAAGTAACAGAAGCCTTCAAATTTGATTTTTCTAGACCAGAAGCAGAAAATGAGAGTCAGCACAGCTGATTGCTAAATAAATTCTTGCAAGATAAAGTAAGTATGATGAAACCAGTTTTTACATTAGCAAACTGACCTTCCATTTTCAAAGCACACAGTAGAAGGCTACTGATGGAAAACACATCTGGCCTTAAAATCCAGAACCATGAGGATTAAAGATCTGTGTGCAGCTGCAGGGCTATGATCTTGTTGGAATCACGGAGGCATGGTGGGATGGCTGGAGTGTTGCAGTGGATGGATACAGGCTCTTCAGGAAGGACAGGCTGGGAAGATGAGGAGGGGGAGTTGCCCTTTATGTGAGAGAGCAGCTGGAATGCATGGAGCTCTGCCTGGGGATGGGTGATGAGCCTACTGAGAGTTTATGGGTAAGGACTGAAGAGAAGACTGGTAAGGGTGGCATTGTAGTGGATGTCTGCTATAGGAAGGAAGAACAGGCGGATGAGGCCCTCTACAGACAGATAGGAGCAGCTGTGCGTTCGCAGGCCCTGGTCCTCATGGGGGACTTGAACCACCCAGATATCTGCTGGAGGGACAACACAGCAGGGCATAAGCAATCCAGGAGGTTCCTGGAGTGTGTTGATGACAACTTCCTGACTCCAATGATAGAGGAAACAATGAGGAGACGTGGTCTGCTGGACCACATACTCACCAACAAGGAGGGGCTTATTGGGGATGTGAAGGTCAAAGGCAGCCTTGGCTGCCTTGGCTGCATCTCAGTGACCATGAGATGTTGCAGTTCAGGATCCTGAGGGCAGGGAGGAGGGTAAAAAGCAGGTTCACAACCCTGGACTTCAGGAGAGCAGACTTTGGCCTCTTCAGGGACCTGCTTGGAAGAGTCCTGTGGGATAAGGCCCTGGAGAGAAGAGGGGCCCAAGAAAGCTGGTTAATATTCAAGGATCACCTCCTCCAAGCTCAAAAGTGGTCCATTCCAATGAATAGGAAGTCAGGCAAAAATGCCAGGAGGCCTGCATGGATGAACAAGGAGCTCCTGGCAACACTCAAACACAAAAAGGAAGCAAAACCCAGCCAAAACCAGCATAAGGTTGAATATAAAACAGCAAAGAATTTCTGATTATGTAGCTGTAAGGTTTTCTCTGTGCAGTTTCGCATAAAATTCCATTCAGTGTAAATCACATTCACTACATTATCCTGAGTACATAAATAAAATTAAATGGGAGCTAATAAAAAGAAGGCTCACAGTAGTTGTGCTTTGGCTTATATAGAATTTACTCTATATATTTACTATTTTAGACATGTTGAGTCTACATACACACATGTTGTACTGGTTTTACATGACAAGGTTTTGGTAGCGGGGTGAGGGGTAACTGCAGGGGTGGCTTCTGTAAGAAGATACCAGAAGCTGTCCCATGTCAGAAAGAGCCAGTTTCACCCGGCTCCAAGATGGATCTGCAATTGCCTAAAGCTGAGCCAGTCAGCTATGTTGGTAGTGCCTCTGTGATAACATATTTAAGAAAGCATAAAAAAACAGTGTCGCAGCTGTGAGAGGGGACTGAGAATACATGAGGGAAACAACTCTGCAGACACCAAGGTCGGTGAAGAAGGAGGGGGAGGAGGTGCTCCAGGTGCCAGAGAAGAGATTACCCAGCAGCCCATGGAGAAGACCATGTTGATGCAGGCTGTCTCCCTGCAGCCCATGGAGGTCCACGGTGGAACAAATATGCACCCTGCAGCCCATGGAGGACCCCGTGCCAGAGCACTTGTCTCCCTGAGCAAAGAGAAATTTAGCTGTATTACAAGAGCATGCTTTTGATCAGTTTACCTTGGCACATTTTGACTGAGCAGAAAATCAGAACAAGGTCTGATTTCACGTACCTTTGCTTGATTCTGATGTTTTCTATGGCTGGTATGCTAGCATCACCTCTGGTTAGAACTGGAATTAGAATGTGAGAAAATGTCTTGTGACATTTAAATGCTGAGCTCTTTCTTAAGGAGTTAGTGAAATACAATGCAAAGTCACAGACAGTAGTGAAAAGCAATAGGAAGTTTAAAATAAAAAGATGTGTATTTTAATATCTCTTCTAATAGCAACAGTTTCATGAACTGGATGATAGAAAGCATGTTCTTATTGAGAACTGCAATGAATTGCTGAAAAAGCTTGACAGGTGTGCAAACTTAGTCCAGATCACTATTTTCCAAAATAATTTCAAAATGTATGTACAAAACAGGAACCTCCAATACATTTCTTAAGTTTTGTCACATGTACACCATTATAACTTTTCTAACAAAGAATATTATATATTTAATACTAGAAGTGTACCAGTAAAGGACCATATGTATTTCTGGTAGTACTGACTTGTATGAAGTCAAGCAAAAATGCCAGGAGGCCTGCGTGGGTGAACAAGGAGCTCCTGGCCAAACTCAAACACAAACAGGAAGCATACAGAGGGTGGGAGCAGAGACAGGTAAGCTGGGAGGAATACAGAAACATTGTCCAAGCATCCAGGAATGAAGTTAGGCAAGCTAAAGACCAAGTGGAATTGAACATTGCCAGGGATGGCAAAGACAACAAGAAGGGCTTCTACAGGTACATCAGCAGAAAAGGGAAGACTAGGGAAAATGTGGGCCCGCTGCTGAATGAGATGGGGGACCTGGTGACACAGGACATGGAAAAGGCTGAGGTACTGAATGTCTCCTTCGCCTCAGTCTTTACTAGCAAGACTGGCCTTCAGGAATCCCAGGTCCCAGAGCCCAGGGGGAAAGTCTGGAGCAAGGAAGATGTGCCAAACTGGACATACATAAGTCCATGGGCCCTGATGGGATGCACCCGCGAGTGCTGAGGGAGCTGGCAGATGCCATTGCAAGGCCACATTTAATAATCTTTGATCGATCGTGGTGATTGGGACAGGTGCCTGAGGACTGGAGGAAAGCAAATGTCCCTCCAATCTTCAAGAAGGACAAAAAGGAGGACCCAGGGAACTACAAACCGGTCAGCCTCACCTCGATCCCTGGGAAAGTGATGGAGCAGCTAATCCAGGCACATGGAGGACAAGGAAGTCATCAGGAGTGGTCAGCATGGATTCACCAAGGGGAAGTCATGCTTGATCAACTTGATAACCTTCTATGATGAAATGACTGGCCTGGTGGTTGAGGGGACAGCAGCAGATATTGTCTACCTAGACTTCAGGAAGGCCTTTGACACTGTCTCCCATAAGATCCTCATAGAGAAGTTGATGAAGTATGGGCTGGATGAGCAGACAGTGAGGTGGATTGAAAACTGGCTGAACGGCCAGGCTCAGAGGGTGGTGATCAGAGGAGCAAAGTCTAGTTGGAGGCCGGTAACTAGAGGTGTACCCGATGGATCAATACTGGGTCCAGTCCTGTTCAACATCTTCATTAATGATCTGGATGATGGGGCAGAGTGTACCCTCAGCAAGTTTGCTGATGACACAAAAGTGGGAGGAGTGGCTGATATGGCAGAAGGTGGTGCTGCCATCCAGAGGGACTTCAACAGGCTGGAGAAATGGGCTGACAGGAACTTCATGAAGTTCAACAAGGGGAAGGGCAAAGTCCTGCCCCTGGGGAGGAACAACCCCATGCACCGATATATGCTGGTGCCACCCATCTGGAAAGCAGCTTTGCAGAAAAGGACCCGAGGGTCCTGGTGGACACCAGGTTGAACATGAGCCAGCAATGTGCCCTTGCGGCAAAGGCGGTTAATGGTATCCTGGGCTTCATTAGGAGGACTGTTGCCAGCAGGTCGAGGGAGGTGATCCTTTTACCTCTGCTCAGCACTGGTGAGGCCACACCTGGAGTCCTGTGTCCCGATCTGGGCTCCCCAGTACAAGAGAGACATGGACATACTGGAGAGAGTCCAACGAAGGGCCATGAAAATGATTAAGGGACTGGAGCATCTCTCCTATGAGGAAAGGCTGAGAGAGCTGGGACTGTTTAGCCTAGAGAAGAGAAGGCTCATGGGGTATCTCATCAATGTGTACAAATATCTGAAGGGAGGGTGCAAAGAGGACAGAGCCAGGCTCTTTTCAGTGGTGCCCAGTGACAGGACAAGAGGCACTGGGCACAAGCTGAAACACAGGAGGTTCCATCTGAACATAAGAAAACACTTTTTGATTTTGAGGGTGACCGGGCACTGGCACAGGTTGCCCAGAGAGTTTGTGGATTCTACCCCCTTAGAGATATTCAAAAGCCATCTTGATATGGTCCTGGGCAATCTGCTTTAGGTGGCCCTGCTTGAGCAGTGGGATTGGACCAGATGACATCCAGAGGTCCCTTCCAACCTCAACCATTCCATGATTCTGTGAGCAAAATCAAATTCAACTTTCTGGAAGAACAAGTGTTATATATAGATACACAGTCATATCATAGAGCATGTTCCCTTCCTGTTTACTACTCAGCATGGCAAACTGTGCTATTTTGAGCGTTAGCATTTTTCTCTTTTTACATTTAACTTTTTCTACTGTAATTCCATACATATTCTGCACTACAGTATTATTCACAGGTCTTGGTCTTGAGCTCTTTCTAGTATCTCCTGAATCACAGCTAATGTCCTTAACTGTGACCAATTCTGTTGATTTGGAACCTCAGAAACCAGAATGACTCCTCCCTCCCTGGGGCTTACCTATTCATGTGATAAGTACCCAAGGAATGTCTATGCTTCAATTAAATTATAGCCAAGTGGGTGAAACAGATCTAGATTTAAGCTTGTTTTGGATACTGGTAGCAGTGTAGGCATAGCAGCACTGAACTCAGCGTGGGTTAGCTGCTTGAGTATGTACTCAGGATCCCAGATGGATTTTACAGCCTGCATCAGACACTATCTTTCAGTGCTTATATGGGTGTGTGAGCTTCAAGTTCATAAATAGAAATTTAGAGTAAAGTTAATTTGGAAATGTCTACCTTTGACTGCAGTAAAGACATCCAATGAATAATAAATTCACAACAAAGCCAGCAGACAATATACATGGAGAATGTGGACTGGGAATCACTTTATGGTTAGGTTTAAAGGACATAATTTCTTTTCATTCAGTGATTCACACCATTTTTATAAAGTGATCAAAAAAACATTCCTCCTCCTGCTTCCTCAAGATTGTACTACGATGCTAACTGAAAATAGTTTTTTGTCATTTCTATCACACAACATTGGCTCATCAGGTAAGTTTGTTATGTGCCTTTGCATGTAAGGCCTTTGAAACTTCCTGATATCTACTTGATAGTAAGAATCAATATCTGACAGCACTACAGTTTCAATGGAAGGCCGTCACTGGGAAGGGGTGCTGCAACACAGTCTATCAATCAACATTGTCACCAGTTCACCCCATCAGATGGGTTGTGTAAATTACACAGACAAGGTGTTGAAATGTTTAATTAAAAAAATAGTAGAGGGATTGAAATTCAGTGAGTTAAAGTATAATTCATGATGTGTTTTGAATAAGGAGTGAGGTCTTTTAAGCCTTCTACCTTTCCAAGTGTGAAGGAAACTACTGTTACTAGGATATAACTGCATAATAAAGTACAATGGAGCACGTATACAATTCTACAGCCAGCTTTGCGTTGACTATTATTAAGTTCATTAAGTGGAGATGGCAATAAAATGGCAGAACTGTTGCTTATACTGGTTTCCCACCAGTGACCATCCTCCAGGATCTCTGCTCAGCCTATTTTATGTGTTAATCTAGACAGGTATCTCTAGCCTTGCAATCATATTAGCTCCTGTTGGCTGACTCTAGAGTTTTTCTTCCCTGATCACTACGCTTAAATATAACTTTTCTTTCTCTACTTTTGGAACCAACTCCAGATTGCCATATTGGTCTGCATGTTTTCCAGCAGTGGCTTTCCCCAGCATTGATGCACCCCCCTCTCCCTTCCCCCAGGAAAAATCCCAAGAAAAGTGATTTGCTTTTCAACGTGATTTTTTTTTTTCCTCTGCACATGGTCTCCTGGAAGAACAAGGTTGAACAGCCATAGGTGCAGGCGCAGGGGGCCAGGTAGAGGTGTCGGGGTTGCCCCGGGGAAGCGATGGGACCGTGCAGGCAGCGTTGCTCCCACTGCTCCGGCCTGCGGGGCGGCCCCCCCAGCGTGGCGTGGCACCACCCCTCACTGAGGGGTACATGGGGTGCAGGCGAAGCCGGGGACGGGACGGCTCGGAACCGTGGCATCGCCACTTTAAGACCGTGGCGCAGGCAGCGGGAGGGAGGGAGGGAGGGAGGGGAGAGGAGAAGAGAAGAGAAGGAGCTGGGTTCATCCGAGGACACGTTCTCTGTTCTCAGAAATCCCTTCGCTGCGGCAACATTGAGTTCCCGTTACTGCAGTTAAACAAACTGCCCTAGATTGAGGGCTGCTGGGCCCGTCCCCCGCCTGTGCGCCAGACCCACGTGAGCCGCACTGAAATTAGCACTCCCCTCCCCCGGCGGGCAGCGGGGGTGGTTAGGCTCTGGGTTTCGAGTTGCCCTTGGGGCTTCTGTCACCCGGCGCCAACGTGGAACCACCGTGGCGTGGCCCCTGCGGGTTTGCTTTTGGTTTTTTTCTTCTTTTGAGGGGAGCTCCCTGCAAATCCACAGCATAATCCTTTTTAACCCTCTCAGCCGCACGGTAGCCATTGGACTGTTATCATCGAAGACGGAGCTCAGTGATTGGCAGGCTGCGGGAACATGTTTGGTGGTGGGTTATAATAATAACCTCTTTCGAGAGTGGGAGAGTTTAAAACGCACGTGCACCACGGTGCTCACTAAAACGACAGGATGCTGTGAATTTATAGAGCTATGGCAATACATGTTTAGAAAAAACAGAGATCGCTGCCCCCATGCTTCTTTAAAAAACAATAGCCACCATTGCAGCCTGCATATGAGCGGACACACATTTGCAGGAATCTTTCTTTTTTTAATCATGTCTCTTCCCCTAGCCTGTAGCGGTTACCCGTGAGTCAGATTTATGCGTTTCCTGTGGCTGTTTGCTTGAACACTTTGTTCTACTTTCTCCCCACGCTGCTCTAGCCCCGCCCCGCCCCGCCAAAAGAGAAAGAGTTCTCTCACCCCCCAATAGCCCAACCAAATGTCTTCCGTTCCCCCTTCTTCCCGCCCGCCGCCTCCATTTTATACCCCCACGCCCTCCCCCACAATGTCACGGGGACCGTAGCGGCTTCCGCTAACGTGTCTGCCCCCCCCCCCCCCCCCCCCCCCTCCGTGTGGGTATGGTTCCGCTGCGGTACCAATCACTGTCCTGGCATGCACGGGGTTGCCACCGCCCGCCCTCAGCGGCAGCTCGGCCCTCTTCAGGCCACCCTCTGAGGAAGTCTGCGGAGGAAGGGGGCAAGGGCAGCTAGGGAGGGGGGTGATGCTGCCCGAAGCCGGCAGCCTAGCTTCCTCCTTTGCTTACTCCCTCTTCCATCCTCCTCTCCTGTGACAGATGGGGCTTCCCCGTCGCCAACGGCTGGCGGCCATGAGGTGTCTCCTCAGCCACCTGTGGCAGTGGTGGGCTTGGCATGCCGAGGTTTTACGCAGGGCCCTGGGTGAAATTCAGTTTTCAGCATTGCCACCAGGGTTTGTGGGAACCTCTCTGCCTCATGCACCCAGGGCTCCTCTCTCCAACAGCGTGTTGTGGCAGTGTTGATTAAATCGCTTTAAAAGATACAGAGTGTCAGTTTTTCAAACAAAACAGTATGTCTCATTCCTAAGCCAAACACCATGTTACAGCTTTTGATTCAGGAAGTTACAGCCAATATATAAAATCTTGCAAGCTGAGAGCTTCACAATTGGATATTTCTGTGATACAAGCTGATTATTTTAAAGTCATTTTTACACACAGTGAGCAGGCTGGGTTTGTTCTTCAGCCCTTCAGCCCTTCCTTTCATGATCTCCTTGTCCTCAACACAGTCCCTTGGCTCTCTCAGGGTGACACTGCAGTGGCATCCCTGGGTGGACTGGCTTGTCCTTTGGCAGTGCTCCTGGCTCTACTCTGCACGTCCACTGGTCCCTGGAAAGAATTCACAGGCCTCCCTGATTCCAGGTAAAACCCACCACTCTCAAAATTGAGCTTCTCACTAGCATTGGGTAAGGCTGGTGGTTTTAGACAGCAGCTCTGACTGTTTCAATCACCCCATGTCCTGGTTTCAGCTGGGATAGAGTTAATTTTCTTCCTAGTAGCTGGTATAGTGCTGTGCTTTGGATTTTAGTATAAGAATAATATTGATAACATGCTGATGTTTTGGCTGTCGCTAAGCGGTGTTTACATTGGTCAAGGATTCTTCCCCCCCTTCAGCTCCCCATGCTCTGCCAGGTGCCCAAGAAATGGGAGGGGGCACAGCCAGGATAGTTGATCCAAACTGACCAAAGGGCTATTCCATACCATATGATGTCATGCCCAGTATATAAACTGGGGGGAGTTGGCCGGGGGGTAGCGATCATTGCTCGGGGACTGGCTGGGCGTCGGTCGGCGGGTGGTGAGCGGTTGTAATTTTTTTTTTTTTAATATATATTTTCCTTTTTTTCCCCTCCCTTGGGTTTTGTTCCTCTCTCTCTCTCTCTCTCATTGTCTTTTTCCCTCTCATTATAATTCATTATTATTATTACTATTATTTTGTTCCAATTATTAAACTGTTCTTATCTCAACCCACGAGTTTTCTTACTTTTGCTCTTTCGATTCTCTCCCCCATCCCACCGGGGGGGGGAAGTGAGCGAGCGGCTGCGTGATGCTTGGCTTCCGGCTGGGGCTAAACCACGACACCCCATCCCAAAAGAAGCTCCACAACTGAATTAATTTATCCTGAATGAAGGATGCCTGTTACACTCATTCACCTTCAGTGATATTTTGTTCAGATCTCAAGATAGCATTGTAAAAGCAGAAACCTTTCCACGTCAGGCACCACCATGCCTCATGAGCTGGGCAGCAGAGATGAAGAGGTATCCTTCAGATGCCAAAAGGAGGTGAAGGGAGGTTTCCCCATGGGTGAAAAACCAGCTGCAAATAGAGTATTCTTTGCAGAAATCTCCAGAGTACTTTTCAAGATGTATATCTTGCATACATTTTTAGTGTTGAGAGAAGTTGAAATGTGTGGTGCAAGTTACTCAAGTATGTTTGGCTATTATGAAATTAGTTGCTAGTTTGTTTTAATTATTTCAGCTGTTCTTTGAGTTAGGCCATACAGTTTTGAAGCCTGCTAGTCATTATCTAGGAGATCATGCTGCTTAATAAAAGCACATGCTGAAAACATCTGGCCTGTACCTCAATGTATCTGGGCTTTGAAATGGCCTATAGCTTTTTTCAGTTTCCTTTGCTTAGTACTATGGATTTATTTTGTAAAAAGATTGCCTTTCTCTAGATAACTGCCCTATGAGTTTAAAGTTTTCATTGATCTAGTCACATTAACCTTAAACCATCACTGAAAGGATTTCAAACTGAAAAGATGCTAAGAGGTGAGGAGTCATCTCTGCTTCCTGTTACAAAAAGGCAATAGCGATACTATATGGCAGTGTCAAGATCTCTCGCACTTCATCACAGCTATTGTCCTCAGTGTATGTACAGTTCTTGAAACCATTCATTTTCTACTGATTGTCTGCAATGCTAATATCTCCAAATAGGCTATTCTTCTTTAACTTATAGTTCAAGATTTTCTGCATGACAACAGTTCTTGTCAAGAAGGTTCTAAGGAGGGGGGAGGAGGGGAAACAATTTGGGGGATGCTTGTATTATCCTAGAGATAAAGTTATTTTGTTAAATGTTTTCTGGTTATGTACAGAAATTAGTCTCATTTTCCCTTTATTCCCCTTTATTGTGGTGGGGTTTTTCTATAGATCAGAAAACAAAATAGGTGTTTGGGGGATTTGTTTGGTTTTACATTCAACTTTTGGAGTTTTCTAGTTAAAATTGAAGTAGTCTGTATTTTTTTTTTCCTTGGCCAATTCTCCTTAAGAAGTAAGCATCCTTGCAATCTCCCACCATTGCATTATTACTACTACAGTTCCTCCAGCAGTGGGAGTGCTAAAGTATTAACGTAGGCTGGCTTTGGAACTTTCTCAACTATACTATTGAGAAGCCATGGTAGATGATGTAACTGTAGGTGTACTTGCAACTAAATTTACAATAATGTTGTAATTGCCATTTCTGGTGGCATTACACAGTGCTATTGAGAGAAATTTCCTTAGGAAGTCTAATTTATCATCAGTGGAAATTCTTTCCAGACAAACCAAAGATCTGATAGTTGGATGGGTCAGTCAATGCAGGTTCAGAGTCAATATTTGGGAGTATATGACAGAAAAAGCAAAGGGTTAAACATATTAACTTCCTTTCATAATTTTGGCTACTGCTGGGTAATATTCTTATACTGATTCTCCTGTGTTTACTAGTATCAGTGAAGAGGTCATGTGGATTCTACAGCTCAATCCCCTGATGCTTTTTCAGTTTTTAGGTTTTACTTCTAAGAAAAACAGCCTTTCAAATAACAATTCCTAATCTTAAATAAAAAGATAAATGCAAAATTAATATACCTGTCCTTGCACGTGTGCCACATTATAATAAATCATCTCTAAGCACAGCAGAGTGACTAAAAAAGCTTCTCTTGCCCTAAATCCACCCTCTTAGTCCCATCATTTTTCTAAAAGAAGATATCCCTGTTAAAGAAAATTTTGACTCAGAAAGATGTACTCTAATACAATAGCAGATCCTGTTTTGTGGTTTGGTTGTATCAGCTCAAGCTTTGTTTAGTAAAAATCAGTTAAGAACACTGACTTACTGATTAAAGATATCTTAACAATTCCATTTTCCCCAGAATGTGAAAAATACTATTATATCCCTAAACTGATGAAAATGTTGGATTGTTAGTTTAGACTTATAAAATGCTTTTCTGCATAACAATCAACCATCTACTTTCACTGTAGCGCCTTTCCTATGCCCTTGTTTTAACATTAGCTTATACTGAGTTTAGGTAAAATATCTTTTAGTCAATTTTGCATTAAAATCAATTGAAGTGACTTGACCGTATTAAGCTGAAGTCTGTGGCAAATCAGCTGTCCTGGTTTCAGCTGGGATAGAGTTAATTTTCTTCCTAGTAGCTGGTATAGTGCTGTGTTTTGGATTTTAGTATGAGAATAATGTTGATAACACACTGATGTTTTAGGTGTTGCTAAGTAGTGCTTGTACTAGTCAAGGACTTTTCAGCTTCCCATGCTCTGCCAGGTGCACAAGAAGCTGGGAGGGGGCACAGCCAGGATAGCTGATCCAAACAGACCAAAGGGCTATTCCATACCATATGACATCATGCTCAGTATATAAACTGGGGGGAGTTGGCCGGGGGATAGCGATTGCTGCTCGTGGACTGGCTGGGCGTCAGTCGGCGGGTGGTGAGCGGTTGGATCACTGTTTTTTTTTTCCTGGGTTTTGTTCCTCTCTCTCTCTCTTGTTGTTTTCCTTCTCATTACAATTTTTTAAATTATTATTGTTGTTGTTGTTATTATTATTATTATTATTATTTTGTTCCAATTATTAAACTGTTCTTATCTCAACCCACGAGTTTTCTTACTTTTGCTCTTCCGATTCTCTCCCCCATCCCACCATGGGGGGAGGGTGAGCGAGTGGCTGTGTGGTACTTAATTGCCAACTGGGGCTAAACCACAACAGTCCTTTTTAGCGCCCAACATGGGGCTCGAAGGGTTTGAGATAATAACAGATTAACCAGAGCGTATTAAGGAATTTAGATCTGTTAGTAGTTGCAGGCCACAATATTGATTCATCTGTTCTCGATATTGGTTTACCTGATCTGTACCATGCTCATTTTTTTGCTGTACATGTTAAAGATTGGTGTTGGTTTTTGCAGTTTACTGTGCTCTGCTTTAAATTGGTGATGTTTTGCCTGGGAGATTTGTTATTAAAAGAGTGACCTTGGGTTTATTTTGGTATCTAAGTGCCGTACTGAAACCGTTACTGTATATCAGGTACCACCTTATAGAGACAATTAGCAATTATACCTCTTCCTCTGAGAGGTTTTTTATGGAGGAAATGCAGAATGGCACCTTTGCTACTTTCTTCTACAATGTTTCCTCCTTCGTTACAATAACTTTTCAGTATCTGCAACATCCTTGGGTAGTTAAGATCCTTCTATTGGTATTGCTTGGGAATACTGTTTCGGTTTTTGTACAAGATTATTAAGCAATTTAAGAATATCATCCAGATATATGCCCCAAGGCTGGATAGTTATGAGTGGCAAGGTGTGTGGGATAGCATGGGCAAATGCCTAGGTCGGTGGGTACCTCCAGTGTTTTGGAACTTCACCCCTGAACAAGTGCAGAATCCTGAAAAACTAGTAGAATATTTGGAAAAAGTATGCTGTCACCCTGGCAATTCTAGGGAGATAGAAATCACTGCAATGTGCTGGGGCCTGTCCCATGCCTACCGAGCCTTGTTTAACACTATTCAGAACCCTCAAGGATCTGGTGACAAAACGACAGGCACTGCTGCTACTGCAGCCCCTCCTGCGACAGGCACTGTGGCTACTCCAGCCCCCGCTGTGACAGGCACTGTGGCTATTCCGGACAACTCTGTGACAGGCACTGCGGTCACCCCAGCCCCCCGCTGCGACAGGCACTGTGGCTATTCTAGCCCCCTCTGCGACAGGCAGTGTGGTCACTCCAGTCCCCCTGCGACAGATAATGCAGTTCAGCCAGGGAACAAACCCTTGGTATCAGTCGCCCCTATACCTTAGAAATCCTGGAAGCGAAAGTCAGCTTGTTTAGAAATGGAAGATGAAAGACCAGGGCCATCACAAGGAGAGGAAGAGGAAGAACTTGTGGATGAGAGGGAAACTACCCCATCCGTATCCCTGAGTGAGCTGCGAGATACGCGCAAAGATTTCAGCCATCGTCCAGGCGAGCACATTGTCACCTGGCTGCTCTGATGCTGGGATAATGGGGCCAGTAGCCTGGATTTAGAGGGTAAGGAAGCCAAACAGCTGGGATCCCCTTCTAGGGAAGGGGTCACTGACAAAGCAATTGGAAAAGGGGCACCAGCCCTCAGCCTCTGGAGGCGACTCCTGTGAGCTATGAAGGAAAGATATCCCTTCAAGGAAGATGTTGTATATCGCCCCGGGAAATGGACCACCATGGAGAGAGGTATCCAGTACCTGAGGGAATTAGCCGTGTTGGAGGTAATTTATGGTGACTTGAATGATGAGCGGTCACCCAAAGATCGAGATGAGGTCCAGTGCACACGACCCATGTGGCGGAAGTTGGTACGGAATGCACCATCGTCGTGTGCCAACTCATTTGCAATACTGACCTGGAAAGATGGAGAGGGACCAATGGTGGATGAAGCGGCTAGCCAACTCCGGGAATACGAAGAAAGTATCTCTTCCTCTCTTGTCTCGGCTGTGGAGAAACTGTCCCGGGAGTTCCAACGATTCAAAGAGGATATATCCTACTCCCCACCTGTATGGACCAGTATCTCAGCTATTAGGAGTCAGCGTTCCTCTGATTCGATGGCCTGGCACATCAGACCCACAGGAGTATAAGGCTCTAGTAGACACAGGTGCACAGTGTACCCTAATGCCATCAAGCTATACAGGGGCAGAACCTATCTGTATTTGTGGAGAGACAGGGGGCTCCCAACAGCTAACTGTATTGGAGGCCGAAGTGAGCCTAACTGGGAATAAGTGGCAAAAGCACCCCATTGTGACTGGCCCAGAGGCTCCGTGCATCCTTGGCCTAGACAACCTCAGGAGAGGGTATTTCAAGGACCCAAAAGGGTACCGGTAGGCTTTTGGTATAGCTGCCTTGGAGACAGAGGAAATTAAACAGCTGTCCACCTTGCCTGGTCTCTCAGAGGACCCTTCTGTTGTGGGGTTGCTGAGGGTCGAAGAACAACAGGTGCCAATTGCTACCACAATGGTGCACTGGAGGCAATATCGCACCAACCGAGACTCCCTGATTCCCATTCATAAGCTCATTCATTGACTGGAGAGCCAAGGAGTGATCAGTAAGACTCGTTCACCTTTTAACAGTCCTATATGGCCAGTGAGAAAGTCTAATGGAGAGTGGAGACTAACAGTAGACTATCGTGGCCTGAATGAAGTCACACCGCTGCTGAGTGCTGCCATCCTGGACATGCTGGAACTTCAATATGAACTGGAGTCAAAAGCAGCCAAATGGTATGCCACAATTGATATCGCTAATGCATTTTTCTCAATCCCTTTGGCAGCAGAGTGTAGGCCCCAGTTTGCTTTCACTTGGAGGGGCGTTCAGTACACTTGGAATTGACTGCCCCAGGGGTGGAAACACAGCCCCACCATTTGCCATGGACTGATCCAGACGGCACTGGAACAGGGTGAAGCTGCAGAACATCTGAAATATATTGATGACATCATCGTGTGGGGCAATATAGCAGAAGAAGTTTTTGAGAAAGGGAAGAAAATAGTCCAAATCCTCCTGAAAGCCGGTTTTGCCATAAAACAAAGTAAGGTCAAGGGACCTGCACAGGATCCAGAGATCCAGTTTTTAAGAATAAAATGGCAAGATGGACGTCGTCAGATCCCAATGGTTGTGATTAACAAAATAACAGCCATGTCTCCACCAACTAGCAAAAAGGAAACACAAGCTTTCTTAGGTGTTGTGGGTTTTTGGAGAATGCATATTCCAAATTATAGTCTGATCGTAAGCACTCTCTATGAAGTGACCCAGAAGAAGAACGATTTCAAATGGGGCCCTGAGCAACAACAAGGCTTTGACCAAATTAAACGGGAGACAGTTCATGCAGTAGCCCTTGGGCCAGTCCGGGCAGGGCAAGATGTAAAAAATGTGCTCTACACTGCGGCTGGGGAGAATGGCCCTACCTGGATCCCCTTGCAGAAAGCACCAGGGGAGACTCGAGGTCAACCCCTAGGGTTTTGGAGTCAGGGATACAGAGGAATCCGAGGCCTGCTATACTCCAACTGAGAAAGAGATATTGGCAGCATATGAAGGGGTTCGAGCTGCTTCAGAAGTGGTTGGTACTGAAGCACAGCTCCTCCTGGCACCCCGGCTGTCGGTGCTGGGCAGGATGTTCAAAGGGAGGGTCCCCTGTACACATCATGCGACTGATGCTACGTGGAGTAAGTGGGTTGCACTGATCACACAACGGGCTCGAATAGGAAATCCCAGTTGCCCAGGAATCTTGGAAGTCATTAAGGACTGGCCAGAAGGCAAAGATTTCAGAATATCACCAGAGGAGGAGGTGACGCATGCTGAGGAGGCCCCACTGTACAATAAACTACCAGAAAATGGGAAGCAATATGCCCTGTTCACTGATGGGTCCTGTCGTATTGTAGGCAAGCATCGGAGATGGAAAGCTGCTGTATGGAGTCCTATACAACAAGTCACAGAAACTGCTGAAGGAGAAGGGGAATTGAGGCAGTTTGCAGAAGTAAAGGCCATCCAGGTGGCTTTAGACATTGCTGAACGAGAAAAATGGCCAGTGCTCTATCTCTGTACTGACTCATGGATGGTGGCAAATGCCCTGTGGGGGTGGTTACAGCAATGGAAGCAGAACAATTGGCAGCAGAGAGGCAAACCCATCTGGGCTGCTGCATTGTAGCAAGATGTTGCTGCCCGGGTAAAGAACCTGGTTGTAAAAGTATGTCATGTAGATGCTCATGTACCCAAGAGTCAGGCCACTGAGGAACATCAGCACAACCAGCAGGTGGATCAGGCTGCTAAGATTGAAGTGGCTCAAGTGGATCTGGACTGGCAACATAAGGGTGAATTATTTATAGCTAGGTGGGCCCATGACACCTCAGGCCATCAAGGAAGAGATGCAACATATAGATGGGCTTGTGATCGAGGGGTGGACTTGACCATGGACACTATTGCACAGGGTAGCCATGAATGTGCAACATGCGCTGCAATAAAGCAAGCCAAGCGGTTAAAGCCTCTGTGGTATGGAGGGCGATGGTTGAAATATAAATATGGGGAGGCCTGGCAGACTGATTATATCACACTCCCACAAACCCGCCAAGGCAAGCGCTATGTGCTTACAATGGTGGAAGCAACCACCGGATGGCTGGAAACATATCCTGTACCCCATGGCACCTCCCGGAACACTATCCTGGGCCTTGAAAAGCAAGTCCTATGGCGACATGGCACCCCAGAAAGAATTGAGTCAGACAAGGGGACTCATTTCCGAAACAACCTCATAGACACCTGGGCCAAAGAGCACAGCATTGAGTGGGTATATCACATCCCCTATCACGCATCAGCCTCTGGGAAAATCGAACGATACAATGGACTGTTAAAGACTACACTGCGAGCAATGGGTGCTGGGACATTCAAACATCGGGATACACATTTAGCAAAGGCCACCTGGTTAGTCAACACTAGGGGATCTGCCAATCGAGCTGGCCCTGCCCAATCAAAACTTTTATGCACTGTAGAAGGGGATAAGGTCCCTGTAGTGCACACAAAAAGTATGCTGGGGAAGACAGTCTGGGTTATTCCTGCCTCAGGGAAAGGCAAGTCCATTTGTGGGATTGCTTTTGCTCAAGGACCTGTGTGCCCTTGGTGGGTAATGCGAAAGAATAGGCAAGTCAGATGTGTACCTCAAGGGGATTTGATTTTGGGTGAGAATAGCCAATGAACTAAATGGTATGATGTTAATTTCTATATAATACTGTATGTCATCACTTTTATGGTTGCTATACACCATATCAACGGTATTTCAGTAAGAATCACCCAGATTAATGAAGAATGAACTTTCATGAAACCGAGCAAAGTGCAGCAGTGATGGAACCATAACTGGCTTCAGCATGCAACAATCCAATACCACACACCATCTCTCCTGCCCAGAAGGACTGTTATGACAGATGGAGCCCAAAGTCATGGACTAAATGAACTCAACGGACATTTTAGAGGGATGGCCCATAGACCAAGGGAATGATATCTGTGTGTATATTTCAAAAGACAGGGAAAGTGGTGGTGATTAACTGAGATGTATTAGAAAGGGTAGAACCTGGGCATGACGTAGATGGTATAGAATAAGGGGTGGATACTGTCCTGGTTTCAGCTGGGATAGAGTTAATTTTCTTCCTAGTAGCTGGTATAGTGCTGTGTTTTGGATTTTAGTATGAGAATAATATTGATAATACGCTTATGTTTTGGCTGTTGTTGAGTGGTTTTTACACTAGTCAAGGACTTTTCAGCTTCCCATGCTCTGCCAGGTGCACAAGAAGCTGGGAGGGGGCACAGCCAGGATAGTTGATCCAAACAGACCAAAGGGCTATTCCATACCATATGATGTCATGCTCAGTATATAAACTGGGGGGAGTTGGCCGGGGGGTAGCGGTTGCTACTCGTGGACTGGCTGGGCATCAGTCGGCGGGTGGTGAGCGGTTGGATCACTGTTTTTTTTTCTCTGGGTTTTGTTCCTCTCTCTCTCTCTTGTTGTTTTCCTTCTCATTACAATTTATTATTATTATTATTATTATTTTGTTCCAATTATTAAACTGTTCTTATCTCAACCCACGAGTTTTCTTATTTTTGCTCTTCCGATTCTCTCCCCCATCCCACCAAGGGGGGGAGGGTGAGCAAGCAGCTGTGTGGTACTTAGTTGCTGACTGGGGCTAAACCACAACATCAGCTTTAGCTAACTTGCTTTTGTTTGTTTTGAAAAAGTGCTAAAGAAGGTTTTAGATATCTAGAGTAGCATAAAGGCACCTAAATTCCACAGAAATTCAAAATTGGAAAAGCTCATCCCACCTGACTGTTAATGCTAAAAGAGGCTAACTTCTAACTTCTCTTACATTTCCTTGCAATTCTGGTCATGTATGGGCCCACAGAAAATTCAGTCTTCATATAAATAAACATTCAGTTTGTATATTATATTTTGCCTAGATTTCAGACCCTGCTAAGAACATCAAGACAGCTATATCAAAACCATCAGGCCCATTATGCTGTCGGTAACGGTGGCCTATGGAAGAGTTTAAGATACTGCTTCAAAACATTCGCCAAGCTTCGGGGGATTTGCAGCTCAGGGGCTTTGTGATATCTTTGATGTTTGATTGCAAAACACTAAGGAGCCACTAGGAGATCAGGGCCTGGAATTCAAACCTTGACCTGTTCCAAGTAAGAATCCTATGGAGGAGATTTATTCTCATTTGAAGTCAAATGATTTTAAAAAGAAGGATGGTTACTATCTTTTCCAGACTAGCCCAACAGCCTGAGCAGTTGGTATCAAGGTGGGAACTGTTGATGTGAATCCCCTCAGGAAATAGGAAACTCAAGTTCTCCCTAAGGATTGATCTATTGTGGTCAGCCATAGCCTCAGAGCTAATCAGGGTTGGGGTCCAGGCTGTAAACTGTGAGTGGGGGGAAGCATTTCACTGGCTTACTGAATAAGATTCCTAATTTCATAGAATCATAGAATGGTTTGGGTTGGAAGGGACCTTTAAAGGTCATCTAGTCCAACCCACCTGCCATGGCAAGGACATCTTTCACTAGATCAGGTTGCTCCAAGACCCCTCCAACCTGACCTTGAACACTTCCAATAATGGGGCATCCACAACGTCTCTGGACAACCTGTTCCAGTGTCTCACCACCCTCATCGTAAAGAATTTCTTCCTTATGTGCAATCCAAATCTACCCTCTTTCAGTTTAAAACAGTTGCCCCTTGTCCTGTCACTACAGGCCCTGGCAAAAAGTCTCTCTCTGTCTTTCTTAGAAGCCCCCTTTATATATTGAAAGGCCACAATAAGGTCTCCCCAGAGCCTTCTCTTCTCCAGGCTGGAACAACCCCAACTCTCTCAGCCTTTCCTCATAGGAGAGGTGTTCCAGCCCTCTGACCATTTTTGTGGCCCTCCCCTGGACCCACTCCAACAGGTCCATGTCTTTCTTGTGCTGGGGGACCCAGAGCTGGATGCAGTACTCCAGGTGGGGTCTCATGAGAGCAGAGTAGAGGGGCAGAATCACCTTCCTCGACCTGCTGGCCATGCTTCTTTTGATGCAGCCCAGGATACGATTTGCTTTCTGGGCTGCAAGCACACATTGCCAGCTCATGTCCAATTTTTCATCTACCAGTATATCCCCAAGTCCTTCTCTGCAGGGCTGCTCTCAATCCCTTCATCCCCCAGTCTGTATTGATACTGGGGATTCCCAGGTGCAGGACCTTGCACTTGGCCTTGTTGAACTTCATGAGGTTCACATGGGCCCACTCTTCAAGCCTGTCAATTTCCAGTGAGGCATGTGAATAAAGACATTAGTTCATCCTCAATATTTTCCTCTTGGTTGCTCAAAATGGCTCTGTACTCAGTACACTCTCATGGACTCTGAGGTCCATGAGAAAGTCAGAATCAGAGTGTAGGACTTCAAGATTAGCAACATGCTATTTGGCATTTCAAGTAATGTTTGTTTTTTAAAGACCTTTAATGAAAACAAATATTTTGCTTGTCTAGTTTGGACTCCAACCTATGAAAGCCCAAAGGCATTTAAGTATGCTTCTGCTGTGAGAATAGAATTATAATAAAATTATCACTTAGCTGCTGCAGCATTTCACGTGAAGTTCTTTATAAATATTAATCTAAATGATCTAACTTGTCACTAATTAAGTAGTCATTTGCATACAGGAAGTGCTACTTCATGGTATGCAGTGAGTGTTTAGCTCCATCCACTAGTTACATATACTATACAAGGAGCTTATTACCTACAGTGCTGACTCTGCCAAGAACTTCAGATCCACAGCTTGTCCTGCTTAGAATGCAATATCGAATCAAATAATAAAGGTCAACTTCAGAAAACATTTACCCATAGAAATAACATTAAATAACCATGCTGTTCCTCTTAATATCCATCGTGCTGTATTTTTGTGCAAGACTGAACTGAAATTCAGTTTACCTGTTGATATTTACCTCAGCAGCTGTTTTGAGAATTTCAGCATTCATTTCATCAAGTAAGTAAATATTTACTACTCTATTTCTCCCAAAGCAGCAATGGCTATTAAAGTGGTAACAAAGGAAGTTTTAGTATTTCTCCAGAAATGAATGCATCTTTAATTTTCCTCCCAGGAGTCACCTTACTATGAAAGGCAGGAAAAGTGATTACATGTGCTTTTAGGTAAATTTTCACATGTATCTACAACTTTGGGAAGCCTACTCTTTGTTAAGAATCACAGCTGTTGATTTCAGTGACTATCTTGTACTATTACAGCCACTGTTTCTGGAGAGGAGCAAAAAGTGAGAGGGAATTATAAATTGCAATTCCCATCAATATAGAATAGAATAGAATAGAATAGAATAGAATAGAATAGAATAGAATAGGTTTAGTTCAGTTGGAAGTGACCTACAAAGATCATCTAGTCCAACTGCCTGACCACTCCAGGGCTGACCAAAAGTTAAAGCATATTATTAAGGGCATTGTCCAAATGCCTCTTAAACACTGACAGCCTTGGGGCATCCACCACCTCTCTAGGAAGCCTGTTCCAGTGTTTGACTATCCTCTCAGTAAAGAAATGCTTCCTAATGTCCAGTCTGAACCTCCCCTGATGCTGCTTTGAGCCATTCCCATGCGTCCTGTCACTGGATACCAGGGAGAAGAGATCAGCACCTCCCTCTCCACTTCCCCTCCTCAGAAAGCTGTAGAGAGCAATGAGGTCGCCCCTCAGCCTCCTTTTCTCCAAACTAGACAAAGCCAGAGTCCTTGGCTGCTCCTCAAAGGACATGCCTTCCAGCCCTTTCACCAGCTTTGTTGCCCTCCTCTGGATGCATTCAAGGACCTTAATATCCTTCTTAAATTGTGGGGCCCAGAACTGCACACAGAGTACTGAAGGACCTAGTGGATGTTTCCTGAAGGACTGCACCCCCTGGAAAAGACCTGTGCTGGAGCAGTTCTTGAAGGACTGCAGCCCGTGGGAAGGACCCACATTGGAGAAGGTTGTAAAGGACTGTCTCCTGTGGGAGGGACCCCACACTGGAGCAGGAGAAGAGCGTGAGGAGGAAGGAGCAGCAGACATGAAGTGTTATGAACTGACAGCAACGCCCCCATTCCTCATCCCCCTGTGCCACTCGGGAGGGGAGGAGGTAGAGAAGTTGGAAGTGAAGTTGAGCCCGGGAAGAAGGGAGGGGTGAGAGGGAAGGTGTTTATAGATTTGTTCTTATTTCTTATTAACCTACTCTGATTAATTGGCAGCAAATTAAATTAATTTCCCCAAGTCAAGTGTGTTTTGCCTGTGACACTAATTGGTAAGTGATTGTACTGGTTTTGGCTGGATGTATTGGGTTTGCGTGGCAAGGTTTTGGTAGCAGGGGGGGCTACAGGGGTGGCTTCTGTGAGAAGCTGCTAGAAGCTTTCCCCATGTCCGATAGAGCCAATGCCAGCCAGCTCCAAGACGGACCCACCGCTGGCCAAGGCTGAGCCAATCAGCAATGGTGGTAGTGCCTCTGTGATAACATATTTAAGAAGGGGAAAAAGTTGCTGTGCAACAGCAGCCGGAAGAGAGGAGTGAGAATATGTGAGAGAAACAACCGTGCAGACACCAAGGTCAGTGAAGAAGGAGGGGGAGGAGGTGTTCCAGGTGCCAGAGCAGAGATTCCCCTGCAGCCTGTGGTGAAGACCATGGTGAGGCAGGTTGTCCCCCTGCAGCCCGTGGTGAAGACTATGTTGAGGCAGGCTGTCCCCCTGCAGCCCATGGAGGACCCCATGCCAGAGCAGATGGATGTGCCAAAAGGAGGCTGTGACCCCCATGGACAGCCCACGCAGGAGCAGGCTCCTGGCAGGATCTGTGGCCCTGTGGAGAGAGGAGCCCCTGCTGGAGCAGGTTTGCTGGCAGGACTTGTGACCACGTAGGGGACCCACGCTGGAGCAGTCTGTTCCTGAAGGAATGCACCCCGTGGAAAGAATCCATGCTGGATCAGTTCTTGAAGAACTGCAGCCCGTGGGAAGGACACACATTGGAGAAGTTTGTTGAGAACTGTCTCCCGTGGGAGGGACCCCACGCTGGAGCAGGGGAAGAGTGTGAGCAGTCCTCCCCCTGAGGAGAAAGGAGCGGCAGAGACACCGTGTGATGAACTGACTGCAACCCCCATTCCCCATCCCCCTGTGCCGCTCAGGGTGGAAGAAGTAGAGAAAATTGGGAGCAAAGTTGAGGCCGGACAGAAGGGAGGGGTAGGGGAAAGGTGTTTTTAAGATTTGGTTTTATTTCTCATTATCTGATTTGATTGGTAATAAATTAAATGAATTTTTCCCAAGTCGAGTCTGTTTTGCCCATGATGGTAATTGGTGAGTGATCTCTCCCTGTCCTTATCTCGACCCACGAGCCTTTCGTTATATTTTCTCTCCCCTGTCCAGCTGAAGAGGGGGAGTGATAGAGTGGCTTGGTGGACACCTGGCGTCCAGCCAGGATCAACCCACCACACTGGAGTAGAGTTAAATTTCTTTACAGTAGCTTGTATGGGGCTATATTTTGCATTTGTGCTGAAAACAGTGATGATAATACAGGGATGTTTTCGTTATTGCTGAGCAGTGCTTACACAGAGTCAAGGCCTTTTCTGCTTCTCACACCACCCCACCAGCGAGTAGGCTGGGGGTGCACAAGAAGTTGGGAGGGGACACAGCCGGGACAGCTGGCCCCAACTGACCAAAGGGATATTCCATACCATATGACATCGTGCTCAGCAATAAAACTAGGGGGGAGGGTGGCAGGGGGGCAGCTACTCGGGGACTGGCTGGGCATCGTTAGGTTGGTGGTGAGCAATTGTTTTCATTTGCATCACTTGTCTTTCTTGGGTTTTATTTTCCTCTCTCTTTGTTATTTTTTTTCTCTTTTCCTTACAATTTATTATTATTATTATTATTATTATTATTATTATTATTATTATTACTTATTTTTAATTATTAACTGTTTTTATCTCAACCCACGAGTTTCTTTCTCACTTTTACTCTTCCGATTATTCCCCCATCCTACCGGGGGGGAGTGAGTCAGCAGCTGTGTGGTGCTTAGTTGCCGTCTGGGGTTAAATTACGACAGTGATCTTCCTGTCCTTATCTTGACCCACCAGCTTTTTGTCATATTTTCTGCCCCATGTCCTGTTGAGAAGGGGGAGTGATAGAGCAGCTTGGTGGGCACCTGGCAGTCAGCCAAGGTCAACCCACCACACCCTTCTAGTATTTCACAAGTGTCTGTAGTACTGGGGCAGCATATTCACTGTGAATAATAAAAGATACAGAAAAAAACTTGTGAGATCATTCCTTTGAAGCTGAAATAAATACATGGTTACACACAGAGATTAATTATGAATAATTGGATACTAATGCACTGGCAATATGCATAGAGACTTTAATCCATTCAGATGAGGAGGGAAGCATGGATGAGTTGAGGAGGAATATTTTTCCATCTTAAAATGATCAAAGTCTTTTTGTATATTTGCAGAAATCGATGGAGACAGATGACAGTCAGTGAGGAGGAAAAGGGTGAGAATTTAAAATGAATGATGATACCAGATGAAATGTGATGAACACATTTTGTGGAATTTGTACTGGAGGTTATGCAAAAATTCTGCATAGTTTTGTAGAAAATATTAAACTCTCAGTGTCCTTATAATCTCCTTCTATCTCACTCTGTGGAAATCCAGTTGTTTTCAGCTTACAATACTACAGTTATAAAAATAGCACAATGTAAAACTAATATACATATAATAAAATGGTAACATTGGCCAGGGCCCGTTTAATAACTGATGTCGTGGTTTAACCCCAGCCAGCAACTAAGCACCACGCAGCCGCTCGCTCACTCCCCCTCGGTGGGATGGGGGAGAGAATCGGCTGAAACCAGGACACTGAGCAGGCCAATGCTCAAGCTATTCAGCTGGACTTTCTGTTTTCTTTGGGCTGTATATTTCTATTTCATTATTTATTTCATAGTTTCTCACTACCCTTTCTGAAACTCCTACACCAACGAGCCAGAGGTTCAGTCTTGGAGGAGAGAAATGAAGAAATAATGTGTTTGGGCCAGTTACGTATGTTTGTTAGAGAAGGAATAAATAATGTTTGTTTTTTTCAACCTTCCAATGGCTCTGTTAAATCTAAGAAGATACCTTTCTCTGCCAGAGTGCTCCATTTATTAAACAGCAAGGAAGACAATCTTGCACCATAAGACTAAAAAGACAGTAAATACCAGAAAATTTTCTACATACACCTTGAAAAGTGTTCCTGTGCCCTGGAGCTCTCATCCTAAAACATGGCACCACTGTCTGAAGCTGCTTCCACACAGGGATCCTAATGGAACCACAGCCTGGATTGTGTCTCTCCACAGACTCCTACTTCTTGGTTGACTGCCTTCTCCTATCCGGCAACTTTAGTCTCCAGTTATTATCTCCATTATTAAAAAGGATAAAGATTCCTTCTTCAGGACCTTTTCTCCCTCTCAGCCTTCACTCTAGTGATCTTTGGTTTCATTTTGCTGACAGCCCCTTACAGCAGGAACTGACTGTCGGAAGAGTATTGTTGGGGTTTGTTAGAGGTTCTTTTTTTTGGTTGATAATTTTTTGGTTGTTAATTTTTTTTTTAGTTAATTTAGTTAATATTTTTGATTGTTAATTTTGTTTTAAACTCATACTTTTTCTTACCAAGGGATTGTTTTATTACAGGTTATTATGCAATAATAAGCCTCAAGGCTCTTATATATGTGGGATGCTTTTGGCTGTTGCAGTTTCTCCCACCTCTGCATTTCTCTAGAAACAGGAAAAAAAGATATATTAGAGAATGAGAGTATAGTACAAATCTCACTGCTGAAGTAATGAATCACTGTAATTTACATATAGATGTGTTGTGGTTTACCCCCAGCCAGCAACTAAGCACCACACAGCCGCTGGCTCACTCCCCCCTGGTGGGATGGGGGAGAGAATCAGAAGGGTAAAAGTGAGAAAACTCGTGGGTTGAGATAAAGACAGTTTAATAGGGAAAGCAAAAGCCGTGTATGCAGGCAAAGCAAAGCAAGGAATTCATTCACTACTTCCCATGGGCAGGCAGGTGTTCAGCCATCTCCAGGAAAGCAGGGCTCCATCACACATAACAGTTACTTGGGAAAACAAACACCATCACTCCAAGTATTCCCCCCCCTTCCTTCCTCTTCCCCAGCTTTATATGCTGAGCATGATGTCATATGGTATGGAATATCCCTTTGGTCAGTTGGGGTCAGCTGTCCTGGCTGTGTCCCCTCCCAACTTCTTCTGCACCTGGCAGAGCAGGGAAGCTGAGAAGTCCTTGACTAGTGTAAACATTACTTAGCAACAACTAAAACATCAGTGTGTTATCAATATTATTCTCATACTAAAATCCAAAACACAGCACTATACCAACTACTAGGAAGAAAATTAACTCTATCCCAGCTGAAACCCGGACAAGAGGTCAGCGGAGGACATTAGCACACAGCTGAAAACACCCTTTCTATCTACACCCTCCTTTACTACTCCCATTTCAGCCACCTCAGCAAATCCTGCCAAATATGTATGCATTCCTATTATTGATCCTTTTAAACAGTAAACAGGCTGCGAGATGAGGTCACACTTTTCATCGCTGGGGGAAGGCTTGACAACAGAACCCTTGCCCCACAAAAGAAATAGTAATGCTTTTTTTGGCTTCAGTTAAACAAAAAAACCCCAAACTTGGGCGGGAGGAGGAGGTGTTTCCAGTTTATTCTGTGAATTTCCTCTGAAGTCAATGAGATGAAGTCAGTAATGTATCCAGGCTACAGTTCCGGAGTTCAGGTGTTAGTGACACACAAAAATACTTTATCCAATCCCTGGCCAAGTCACGTTTGAGGGAATGGGGAAGTGGGAGGGGCAGGCTTGTTTCCATGGAAATGCTTGTGCTATAATTAAACTTGGGTGGGGGGAGGGGGCATGGAGAAGGAAAGGAACCCCCCCACCCCCTTTTTGAGTGAGGGGAAAAAATGTAACTATTCACATCCTAGGTTGGAAAATCTAAGATTCCACTGGCCTCGATCACCTATCCATGTGTACGTGTCTAAGTGTGCGAGTATGTTTTCTGGAAACAAAGCAATCTTTGGACAGCTCAGATATTTTGAATGTCCCTGTTGTAGTGCTGCTGCTGAGATCACGTTGTTGATCTAGTTTTACAGCAGTCCTGACTGTTGTGCAGAGTACAGAATGTTCTCTCCTGTGAACTGAGATTGAACTTTTCCAACCCACTTTGTCTCAGGAACTGCACAGATATACAAATGCAGGGGCAGGGGGGTGGGGGCTGAGAGTATAAAAAAAATCAAGAGGGGTGGAGGAAAGGAAGATCCCAAAGGGTTTGTTTCATCATAAATATTTAGGTTGCTTTTTTTTTTCTGTTTAAGTTAAAAAACCCCAAACCTCCAAGCCAATAAGCTTCCCTAAACAAAATTATTTTGGGAAAAGATGGAAAAAAGGAAAAGACAAAGCAAACCTGCTTTTACAGAAATAGATTAATGAGTGCTGTTTCTTTGACTGTCTGTCATTGTTAAACAACTAGTTCTCTTACTTTACTGCATCTCTTCCACCTGTCCATCACATTATACTTCAGTTCCTTTTCCAAAAGAAACTGAAAGTGAGGCTGACTTCACCTGATAAAGAAAAGGCCAAAGGTTTGAGGAACACCTCACCCCCACAATTTTTTTTTTAAAGAGTATGTCTTCAAAGCTGGTAGCTCTCAGATGTTTCATGCCACTGTGGTGTAGTTCTCAGGTAAGGCTGTGTGGGACTGTCAGGACTGAAATACTGTATTGTGAAAAGTGTAGAAGAACAACTCAAGCAGTTTTAGTCTGCAACAGGTTAACACGTCAGCAGACTCTGGAACATGGTGCCTTGGTATCACAGACATGTTCCAAAGTACTGCATTACTAAAGGCTGTCTGTGGAAGAATGGTTAAGTGAAAAAGGACACAGCTTAATTGATGTGAGCAATCCAGCCTTTGATGGGGCCTGGGAGCCAGAGATCAAGGTGAAATTCCCTTGAGAACAGCAGAAGGAGTACTTGGTAAAGCAAGATAAACGGGACTAAGCCTGGGAAAGTGCTGATAAGACCCCCTTTGTGAACAGTGCGTGAACGGCAACTTTGTACTAATCATATAATTGTTTTAAGCGCGTGGACAAGTATAGTTATCCAATAGAATAGTCACTGTTAGCGCGTGCTTTGCTTAGCTTCTATATAAACCTGTTAAGTAATCTGAATAAAGGAGGACGACCATACTCATATTGAGATTCATCGTTACTCCGGGTCCGTCTCCCACTCCGACATCTGGTAGCAGAGGACGCACCGATGAAATCTCTGTGACTGCGGTAAGCAGCTAGAGGAGGGGAGTTGGGAAACCACGGCTGAGGGAAGCGCTGCCTGGGGCAAGAAGCAGGGCAGACGCCGGTGTGAGGTCGCTCCTCACCTCTCAGGCGCAGTGATGGAAGCAGAAGCTGCGGCCACGTTGCTCACTGGAATCCTCTCTAAGAGAGGGATAGAAGCACCAGTGAAGCAGTTAATAAGGTTGATTAAATTGGGACAATGTTGGGGTCACTTTTCTGACACCTGCATGTTATTTTCCATATCGGAATGGCGAGATTTTGGAGGAACAATGTGGCAGAAAACAATAGAGGGGAATAAAAAGGAAGAAAAGGAAATAAAGGCGGTTCGTGGACTCTAGAACACTGTCTTGGAAACTTTGAAAGCGATGAAGGCGGAGAGGGAAGTAGCTTGCGCTGCTGCCCAAATGTTAGGTCCGGGAGTGTCTAAAGATAAGCCCGAAATCAAACCGGGACCTATTGCGCGATTTTTTGGGCTGCCTGCCGTGAGAGGCGTGTCTGGAACTGTCTGTAAAAACGTTTCTGAACTGCGTGTTATGGCGGAATCAATGCAGGCGCCAGAAAAGGCGGAAGTTCCAGTTAGCAGGGTTAATGCAAACTGTGAAGCGAATGCGGAAGTTGCTCCGCCAAAACCCCCTGGAGGGGCGGGAGCGACAAAACGTAACGACTTGGGCGGAGCAGCCTGCCGACTTCCCCCTACAGCTCCGCCCAGTGAACCACCCTCCGCGCCTCCGTTGCCGCCCTCAACCTCATTCTATCCGCCCCTACCCCCCTCTACGGAATCCTCTGGAACTACCACACCATCTAGCGGGGAAGAGCTGCCACAATCCTCTGATGCCACTGCAAAAATGTTGCAAGCAGTTTTAAAACGTCTTGATACTCTGGAATTACAAACAAAAAGGAAAGGAGAAGCTGTGCCTCCATGTTTAATGAACCTTCCAGCACTCCCTAAACCCACACGCTGGAGCGGTGTCATCAAAGATGCAATTGTAGAAGGACAGTGGAAGCCTGTGGGGGGGGCTGAAGGCCCTATGACACTAGCATTTCCAGTTGTGCAGAGAGACGGGCAAGGAAAGTGGGAGCCTCATGATTGGAAAATACTGCAACAAGCCTGAACCACCGTCTCAACATATGGATTAAAATCCGAGGCTACAAGACAAATTGTTAGTTGGATCTTTTCTGCCGACCTCATGTGTCCATATGATTGTCAAAACCTGATGAGACTGTTACTTACCCCAACACAGTATTTACTGTGGATGTCATCCTGGCAACAGTGAGCCATTAATGCTGCTGCTCAAAGACAAAGAGACGGGGACCCACTTCGTGGAGTCACTGCGGATATGCTCGTAGGGCAAGGACCATACAGCGACTATCAAGTGCAGATAACTTTTCCAGCGAATATGCTACAATTGTCTGCTCAGCTAGCACTTGAGGCATTCCTTAGCCTACCGGGATCCAACGTTCCCTCCTTTAGTAATCTCCAACAAGGAGCAACCGAGAAATACAGTAATTTTGTAGATCGACTCTGGGAAGCTATCATGAATCATCCTGATCTATCAGAAGACAACAGACAACAAATGTTCAAAATATTAGCTTTTGATAATGCTAATAAGACAACAAGACAAATGCTAGCCAGTTTGCCCAAAGGAGCTGGAGTAGAGGAAATGCTTCTACGAGTAGAAAGAGCCGAAACACAACGACAGGGAAATACCGTTGCTGCTGCGGTCCAGGGAGCAGTTCGAGAAATAATGCAGCCACTAGCTGCAGTGGTGCAGAAAAAACAAGGCCCTACTCCCAAAGGAAAACCTCGCCGACCGCCAGAACAACCTTTTCGTGGCAGCTCCTTTCGCTGTGGGGAATCAGGCCACATGAAAACGAATTGTCGTGCTGCAGTTTGGTGTGACCACTGCCAGAAAAACAATCATGCTACCAAGGCATGCTCGGGAAACTGGAAGCCGAGCGCGGAGAGAGGTCGCGCGCAGACACAAATGAACCCCCAAAACGGAACACGGGTTTTCTACAACAGTGCCTACCAGCCACCCGAGGAAGCCTGGGAGTCGACGTGGAAACCACAGTAGATGTCACCCTCGTTGACTCTAATGTCCAGAAAGTTCCCAGCAATGTTATAGGACCTCTTGTTCATCAAGAAAGCAACGTTGGAGGATTGCTACTAGGCCGGTCCTCCGCCGGTATACAAGGTCTCATCGTGTTACCTGGAGTAATCGACGCAGATTACACGGGTCGTATCTACATCATGGTCTATACTGTTTGTCCACCAGTGTTTATTCCTAAAGGTAGTAAAATCGCACAAATAGTTGCTATTAGCAACCCATTGACCCATATGCCTCAATCAAATGTTCGACGGGGCAATCAAGGTTTCGGGTCCACTGGCCCTGCTGTTTGTTTTACAACAAAATTAAATCAGCGGCCAACGATGAAAATTACTATTACTCAACAGGGCACATCGCAACAAATTGATGCGATGTTAGATACTGGGGCGGATGTTACAATCATCAGCCGCAACATATGGCCTTCAAGTTGGCCAGTAGAATTACCAACATCAAGTATTGCAGGAGTTGGTGGACAATCAGTACCCTATATTAGCAAACATCCAATACATTTACAGTTTCTGGAGGGGCAGCATGCCACTCTTAAGGTGTATGTGTTGCCCTTGCCTGGGACGTTAGAAGCACTAATCGGGCGAGATGTGCTAAGTCAAATTGGAGCCGTTCTGACAACAAAGCATTTTTAGTCATGGGCACTGGGGAGCAGCCGCCCAACCCGTCACTTACATGGCTTACAAATGAGCCTGTGTGGGTTGACCAGTGGCCCATGACTAAAGAGCGACTGCAAATTGCCAAACAATTGGTTGCTGAACAACTGGCAGCTGGACATATTAAGCCTTCTGTTAGTCCCTGGAACACTCCCATTTTTGTAATCCCGAAGAAAAGTGGAAAATGGCGACTTTTGCATGACTTGCGTAAGGTCAATGACCAAATGCAATCTATGGGTGCGTTGCAGCCCGGAATGCCATCTCTCAGTATGTTACCACACGGATGGCACATCTTGATAGTCGACTTAAAAGACTGTTTTTTTACCATTCCACTGCACCCACAAGACACTCAACGTTTCGCCTTCTCTGTGCCGACGGTGAACAAGGCTGCACCGGCAGAGCGATACGAATGGGTTGTTTTACCACAAGGAATGAAAAATTCACCCACATTGTGTCAATTGTATGTAGCGTGGGCGCTGCAACCACTTCGAGCCCAATGGTCAAATACGATAATTTATCATTATATGGACGATATTCTTTGCTGTCGAGAACAGCCATTCTCAGACGAGTCATTGCGCCAGCTCATCACCATATTAGCGAAAAAGGGGCTTGTCATTGCACCAGAGAAGGTGCAGCATACTGCCCCTTGGAAATATCTTGGGTGGTCTATTACAGACTCAAAAATCCGACCACAAAAAACAGAGCTTGTCACTCAACTGCATACCTTACATGACATCCAAACCTTGCTTGGGGACATTCAATGGGTTCGCAATTGTGTTGGTATTTCTAATACTGACATTGCACCCCTGACTGCGTTATTGCGCGGGACAAATCCTGCGGACAAAGTGACATTAACAATGGAGCACCACACGGTGCTACAGCAAATCATTCAAAAAATGCACGCAGCTTGGTCATCGCGCCGCATCTTACCACTGCCAATATCGTTAATCGTCTGTAATGGAAAAGACTCACCTTATGCAGTCATTTGTCAGTGGCAAAATAAGAAAGGGGAACTCACCTCAACCTTTCAATTAAATGCCACTGCCACTGCCAAATGCAAAGGACAAGGAGATATGTTCAATATTTTAGAATGGGTATTTTTAAGCGTACAACCAAAAAGGAGTATCCAAACACGAACTGAAGCAGTAGGCGAATTAATACGGAAAGGATGGTCACGAATTATAGAAATTAGTGGCCAGGAACCAGAGGACATTAGTATACCTGTTAGTACTGTGGAGGTAGAGTGGTGGCTTCGTAATGCTGAGGCCATACAGAATGCCCTATTAGGCTATGGTGGTAAAATACACTCTCAACAACCACAAGGAAAATTATGGCAGATGTTAAGACAGAATCAGTGGATACAGAGATCCAAAGTAAGCAACAACCCATTACCAGATGGTGTCACTGTGTATACAGATGCAGGCAAGCGCCTGCGGCGTGCAGCCTGTGTCTGGAAGGAAGGCAACAATTGGAAGCAGTATGTCATGGAGGGGCAGCCTCAAGATTCCCTCCAGACTTTGGAACTGACTGCAGTAATTTGGGCTTTGACTAATTGGATAAATATTCCCTTAAATGTGGTAACTGACTCAATGTATGTGGCTGGAATAGTGCCACGTCTAGAAGATGCCCTATTACGGGAAACAACGAATCCTAGATTGGGGAGTTTATTTATCAGACTGCGGTCTGTATTAGGTCAACGTACAGCAGCCTGCTGTATCATCCATATTCGTAGCCATCAATTGGACCTTGGTCTTGGTCAAGGTCACGGTCCAGTGTGGGTGCCGAGCAGAAACGTGAAGCCTGTTCTAACTCCTCATGGCTCATCCGACAAGCAAGATGAACCTACCCCTGATCATCGGGATAGTACTCCCGGTGGTGATGAGTCTTCACAAAATTGAGCCCAGAGAAAATATGTGGGTTACCTGGGCGAACAAAACAGGTCAACAAGCGTTTTGCCTCTCACTTGCGTCTGCTACAGAGCCTTTCTGGACGTGTCTACTAGGGGTACCAGGTTTTAAGGCAACTGACTTTAGTAGTTTTGCTACAAAAAACTGTAGTCGAGCTACCAATGTTAGTGGCTGCAGTGCCACACTCATCAATAGTCTAAATGTTACACTGCCGTGGGACCCCCAAGAGTTAAGCTTATTAGGATCAATGAGGATTGGCAATAAAACAAAAAATTGGACTCAAACTTGTTTTATATTTGGAGGACCCGCCTTTACTGGCACCAATTATTATAGAACATCTAATTGGATTGAATGGACAAATGTCACATCAAAAGAAAGGCGCTATAACGATTATTACGATCCAGCTGGTTATTGTGGGGACCAGGCGGCCCTAGGAGCCGAGACTAAGGGAGGAGTACCAATCTGGAACAATGGCACTCCTAAGGCCTTGCCTCCAGATGTCTTTTTAATATGTGGTGATAGAGCGTGGCAAGGAGTTCCACAGAACGTGTTTGGTGGGCCGTGCTATCTTGGAAAATTAACGTTATTAGCCCCAGATCAAAATTGGTGGAAAGATGTAAGAAATAAAACAATAGAAATCAAACATCGAACAAAACGAGAAATCACGGGTCTTTCCCCGGATTGTGATGATGAACTTGCCCTCCTCAGTACCACTGAGAGAGTGTTCCTGTCCCTGTTCATACCTGGGGGGGTGTCGGAGTGGGAGACGGACCCGGAGTAACGATGAATCTCAATATGAGTATGGTCGTTCTCGTTTATTCAGATTACTTAACAGGTTTATATAGAAGCTAAGCAAAGCACGCGCTAACAGCGACTATTCTATTGGATAACTATACTTGTCCACGCGCTTAAAACAATTATATGATTGGTACAAAGTTGTCATTCACGCACTGTTCACAAAAGGGGGTTTTATCAGCACTTTCCCAGGCTTAGTCCCGCTTATCTTGCTTTACCAAGTACTCCTTCTGCTGTTCTCAAGGGAATTTCACCTTGATCTCTGGCTCCCAGGCCCCATCAAAGGCTGGATTGCTCACATCAATTAAGCTGTGTCCTTTTTCACTTAACCATTCTTCCACAATTCCCCCTTCTTGTTTTTGAGCGATCCAGGCATGATTTATCATGGTTCTAAAAGCCTTTTTTACACAGCTACATGCTACACAAAAACACAGACCTATGATAACTAAAATTATTAAAAGTCGTAATCCCTCAGCTAACAAACCCTTTAGCCATGATGGTAAGGACCCAAACAAACTGGTTAACCATTCATCAAAAAACCCCTGATTTTGTCGAATTTTGTTGGCATGCTCTTTCAGCCATCGTAGTTGTTTGTGAATTGATTCACTGTGATCAGACAGGTTCATACAACACATGCCTTCAAAATCCTCACAACCATGACCTTGGGCTAATAACAAAAGATTCAATTGCTGCTCTATTTTGCAAAATTGCGTGGCGTAAGCTATTTTGATCCTCTAATAGTGTTTCTATTACCTGGGTAGTAACATTTGCTTGTTTTTCAGCCCAACAGGCTAATTGCCCAACCTGTTTCAGGGCTCGTCCTGCTGCCCCCCCAGGTATGAGCAGGGACAGGAACACTCTCTCAGTAATACTGAGGAGGGTAGGTTCATCATCGCAATCCAGGGAAAGACCCTTGACCTTTTTTTTTTTTTTTTTTTTTTTTTTTTTTTTGAGTACTGTATGTCTAGGTCATAGGATCAAGATGCTTAAAACGTGAAAAGAAAAAAAAACCTTTAACTGTAATTTAAGCAATGAAAAGTTACAATAACTAAGTAGTACTATGCACGACAATCCTTCTCAGTCATCTCTAGAACTTGAGTAGTTTTTTATATTACCATTCACAAAAATTCAATAATGATCAATAATGAAATAATATTGATTTAACATTATAATGAAATTTAATTTCATATTTAATATTATATTCATTTAATATTATATTTAATTTAATAATTTTAATTTAATAATTTAAATATCAATTTAATAAAATTAATAAAATTAATTTTAGTAATTTTAATAATTTTATCAATCTTATATTTAATTTTATATTTAATTTTATATTTAATTTTATATTTAATATTATAATGAAATAATAATGGTTAATAATGAAATAATATTGCTTTAACATTATAATGAAATTTAATTTTATATTTAATATTATATTTAATTTTATATTTAATTTTATTTAATATTATAATGAAATAATAATGATTAATAATGAAATAATAATACTTGCCAAGTAATGTTTTTGCTTTAGTGGTCTGGATACAGTTACAAAGTAACTGTGAATGACAATCTTGGCATATAAATGGTTAGCAGATATTCATTCCAGAATTTAGGCAGCTGTCTGGTGCAACCCGATACATTTTGTAAATAGTTTTCCATATAAAATGTCTCACAGAAGGCTTTACAGCTAATCATCCTTTGTATATGCATACATAAGAGGATACCAGTTGCAATATAATCCATATTTGTTTTTTTGGTTTTGGTTTGGGTTTTTTTTTTTTTTTGGGGGGTGGGGGGGTGTTCACTTTCCTTGCCCGTTTTCCTGTATAACCAGAAACGCTAATGTCGCAGGGCCTTCAGCCCCCCCCCCACAGGCTTCCAGTGTCCTTCTAGAATTGCATCTTTGATGACACCGCTCCAGCGTGTGGTTCTAGGGAGCGCTGGAAGGTTCATTAAACATGGAGGCACAGCTTCTCCTTTCCCTTTTGTTTGTAATTCCAGAGTATCAAGACGTTTTAAAACTGCTTGCAACACTTTTGCAGTGGCATCAGAGGATTGTGGCAGCTCCTCCCCGTTAGGTGATGTGGTAGTTCCAGAGGATTCCGTAGAGGGAGGTAGGGGCGGATAGAGCGAGGGTGAGGGCGGCAGCGGAGGCGCGGAGGGTGGCTCCCTGGGCGGAGCTGCAGGGGGAGGTCGGCAGGCTGCTCCGCCCAAGCCGTTAGGTTCTGCCGCCCCCGCCCCTCCAGGGGCCTTTGGCGGAGCAACTTCCGCATTCGCTTCACAGTTTGCATTAACCCAGCTAACTGGAACTTCCGCCTTTTCTGGCGCCTGCACTGATTCCGCCATAACACGCAGTTCAGAAACGTTTTTACGGACAGTTCCAGACGCGCCTCTCACGGCAGGCAGCCCAAAAAATCGCGCAATAGGTCCCGGTTTGTTTTCGGGCTTATCTTTAGACACTCCCGGACCTAACATTTGGGCAGCAGCGCAAGCTACTTCCCTCTCCGCCTTCATCGCTTTCAAAGTTTCCAAGGCGGTGTTCCAGAGTCCACGAACCGCCTTTATTTCCTTTTCTTCCTTTTTATTCCCCTCTATTGTTTTCTGCCACATTGTTCCTCCAAAATCTCGCCATTCCGATATGGAAAATAACATGCAGGTGTCAGAAAATTGACCCCAACATTGTCCCAGCTTAATCAACCTTATTAACTGCTTCACTGGTGCTTCTATCCCTCTCTTAGAGAGGATTCCAGTGAGCAACGTGGCCGCAGCTTCTGTTTCCATCACTGCGCCTGAGAGGTGAGGAGCGACCTCACACCGGCGTCTGCCCTGCTTCTTGCTCCAGGCAGCGCTTCTCTCAGCCGTGGTTTCCCAACTCCCCTCCTCTAGCTGCTTACCGCAGTCACGGAGATTTCATCGGTGCGTAACCATCCTCTGCTACCAGATGTCGGAGTGGGAGACGGACCCGGAGTAACGATGAATCTCAATATGAGTATGGTCGTTCTCCTTTATTCAGATTACTTAACAGGTTTATATAGAAGCTAAGCAAAGCACGCGCTAACAGCGACTATTCTATTGGATAACTATACTTGTCCACGCGCTTAAAACAATTATATGATTGGTACAAAGTTGTCATTCACGCACTGTTCACAAAAGGGGGTTTTATCAGCACTTTCCCAGGCTTAGTCCCGCTTATCTTGCTTTACCAAGTACTCCTTCTGCTGTTCTCAAGGGAATTTCACCTTGATCTCTGGCTCCCAGGCCCCATCAAAGGCTGGATTGCTCACATCAATTAAGCTGTGTCCTTTTTCACTTAACCATTCTTCCACAGGGGGGCAGCAGGACGAGCCCTGAAACAGGTTGGGCAATTAGCCTGTTGGGCTAAAAAACAAGCAAAAGTCACCACCCAGGTAATAGAAACACTATTAGAGGATCAAAATAGCTTACGCCACGCAATTTTGCAAAATAGAGCAGCAATTGATTTTTTATTATTAGCCCAAGGTCATGGTTGTGAGGATTTTGAAGGCATGTGTTGTATGAACCTGTCTGATCACAGTGAATCAATTCACAAACAACTACGATGGCTGAAAGAGCATGCCAACAAAATTCGACAAAATCAGGGGTTTTTTGATGAATGGTTAACCAGTTTGTTTGGGTCCTTACCATCATGGCTAAAGGGTTTGTTAGCTGAGGGATTACGACTTTTAATAATTTTAGTTATCATAGGTCTGTGTTTTTGCGTAGCATGTAGCTGTGTAAAAAAGGCTTTTAGAACCATGATAAATCATGCCTGGATCGCTCAAAAACAAGAAGGGGGAATTGTGGAAGAATGGTTAAGTGAAAAAGGACACAGCTTAATTGATGTGAGCAATCCAGCCTTTGATGGGGCCTGGGAGCCAGAGATCAAGGTGAAATTCCCTTGAGAACAGCAGAAGGAGTACTTGGTAAAGCAAGATAAACGGGACTAAGCCTGGGAAAGTGCTGATAAGACCCCCTTTGTGAACAGTGCGTGAACGGCAACTTTGTACCAATCATATAATTGTTTTAAGCGCGTGGACAAGTATAGTTATCCAATAGAATAGTCGCTGTTAGCGCGTGCTTTGCTTAGCTTCTATATAAACCTGTTAAGTAATCTGAATAAAGGAGGACGACCATACTCATATTGAGATTCATCGTTACTCCGGGTCCGTCTCCCACTCCGACAGCTGTCTTTATAAAAGCTTAGTTAAAAAGAGTGACTGGAATAGTAGCAAACTTAGGCATTTTTCTTGTTTAATGCAATCAGTTCTGTGCCAATCTTAGATCAAAATGAATTGGGAATCTCAGGAGATTTTGGAGGCTCTTTTGTATAATTTCTTGGATTTCATGGAGATCTCACACTTTCATAGCTTGTGAAAGACCTTCTGCCTTCTAATTAGATTTCATTATGTAGAGCATAGAGTTAATCCACTCACTCAATGTCTGTGTATTCATCACAATAGCTAATCTCACCACCTAGTCCAGTTTAACTAACTTCTAATTTATTTCTCAGTGCTGACTGGATACCATCTACATATATGTTTTGGCAGCAAACGGGGATTTATATCACTACGATGTGTTATATCCTTAGTGTGTTCCAGTCCATTAAGCACTTTATCAAATCCTTCAAGAATATTTTTTGTAGCCTGTTCAATAGCTAAATGATGCATCCTCTTATAGTCTGCTGTTCAACCCCAGTGAGCAAGGACTTTTTTCCCTTGTTTTACTATTTCAGGACTATTTCATTGCTACTCTATTACCCCAAATATAGGGTAAGCTTCTTGCCTCTCAAATGTGAAAACAAGTAAAAAAAACCCCACTGCTATCACTTTGTTGTTCATCCCCTGTGCACCACGAGGAAAGGTATACCATGCTCCCTTTAAAAGTTGCTCTTGTTGCATCCTGGCAGATGTGTCCAGCAAGTGCAAGAACAACCTCCCAGGAAGCACATGCCCCAGACCTTGCTCCAAAAGGCTGCAGCACCCTTTTGGTCTGATCTGGGCCTTTTGCCATCCATAGTGAAAGGGTTAAATCCCTGACAGTCCCTGACTAAGACATAGACTTGCATTTTTTTAGTTTCACTCATCCTTGTTCTCTTTTGTTCTCTTCCCCTGCAAAGATAGTTTTGGTTACCTGCTGAGCAGAGTTGATGGTGGAACATCTCCTGTGACTTCTTACCTGATAGGACTAAGCAGGCCTTGAGCAAGCTCGTTAGGCTCCCTAATTAAATCACTGATAACAGGAACTTAGGACGATTGTGCCAAAGATAAGCACCAAAGAACTAGCTTAAATCGACCCCCTTGTAACATTCCAAGGCCGAAGGACTGATGAGCTAACTCAGTGACTATATATGGACAAAGGAAGCCCAAAGTTCAACTAGTGGACAACGTGAGGAAGACTATGGAAGACCACCGGGAGGGTGAAAAGACCCTAACCCTAATTTTACTGCGCAAGCTTGGACTATGTAAATGAATTCTGGGAACTCATCACCATAAAACTGCCCTTTTCAAGAAATCTGATGAAGATGTATGATTTTTCTGTATATGAACCGATGTGTTGTGCTAACCTGGCGGAGCACTTGTGGCGGAGCAATCCCCAGTGCTGCCCAGTGCTGCAATAAAGAATACCTGCTTAATAGTAATCCCGACTATTGAGTTCTGATTTCGGCTTTTCACGGCAACAATAGCTCCCCACCTCTGCACTGGGAGATAGACCAGTAAGAATGGTAGGCAGAGAGGAGGCACACTAGGATGCTGGCAGTTGTGTAGCCTTGTTAAAGGCTGCAGGGCTATGCATGGGTGGGGGATGTGTATAGGCCCTGCCTCATGCATTCTTAGCCTGCTAGAGAAGGGGACTCCCAGTCTGGTTCCTTGTTGGGACAAATTTGTCTTCCTTGTTTTCTTTCAACCACACCAAAACCCATGTCCTTGTCCCATATCCCATTGATATTCTTCTCCCTCTGCACTTTGTCCCTTATCTTTCAGCTGCCCTGCTTTATGGCTTGTCTCAGACATTAGAACCTATCATTGCCTTGGTCTCTGCTGCTTAGCAGTTAATGTGGCTGTTTCATAGCCCTGTGCATTGATCTTATTCACAGCCCTTAAGAGCTACATTAGTTCTCTTTCTTTTTGCTTTGCAAAGCTACTGTGCCATAACTATCCAAGACCCATGCAAAAGTAATCCAAGGTCACTTCCTCTCTGTGAAAGAGGGGTGAACTACTCTGTGTAGGCCATGGGCCAGTATCATAGATATGGGCAGTTATTACTGAGCAGTAGGGCATGGTAATTTCACAGGGGGGATGGTGGATGGGTCAAGTTTATGGGTACCCCAGAGGTGCAGTGCTCCAGGAAATCGCTTGGATTTTTTGTGCTTGCAGTCACTTGAAACTGATCCGTGTTCAGGACATTCCCAAAAAAGAACAGCCTTGTTCTCCCTCTTCTGAATGTGCATGAATTGCAGCACTAGCATCTGTGCAGCTGAACAGTGATTTGGATCAGGGAGCTGATCTGTTTGAAAAATGATCTTTTTTTGAGTTGTTTCTCTACTGGATCAGGTCAGTGACCTGACTGTGCCAACAGACCGGAGGCTGCGGGAGAAAGAAGATCTGGAGGTATGACTAATAGAGGTGGGACAGCCCTTTTTTAAAAAACTATCTTATGTATGTTTCAAGTGACCTATTTAGAACTAATCTGTGGGAAAGATAAGGCTCTTTGATGAGACACATTGGCCTCCAGGCCATAAATTTGGTTTCCAGTATTAGGCAGTGCTGAATCTAAGCCATGGACAAAAAGGCAGAGGTTTAAGACAAACTTATCTTTTTAGTGTTTGCTAATTCAGCTTATTTGCCTGGCTCCCAACACAGCTTCCTGGCTTTTATAATTTTATTGCTAATGCACTAACACTTTCCATACACTGTAGAACAGGGCAGTGTCCTTAACACAGAGCTATGGGATTGGCATGAGGACTAAGAGGTTAGAGTTTACTGTAGTTTTTCATGCCACTTTGTGAAATAAGCTGTGATTTCAATTCTAACATTATATGATATGTGTCTCTGTAGATCTTGATTGTGCTAACATTGCATTTGGAGCTACTGCATTCAGGAAGTTCCATTTTTATTTATTTTCAGATCTAGCTGTCATAGTATCCTTTTTTATCATTAAGAATGACATTTTTTTACTTCATGATTATCACAGATTTGTCCTCTAGGTGCATATATTTAACTGTTGTGGTGGGTTGATCTTGGCTGGTTGTCAGATGCCCATCCAGCTGCTCTCTTACCCACCCTCACCCCCCAACAGAACAGGGGGAGAAAATAAGATGGAAAAGCTTGTGGGTCAAGATAAAGACAGGGAGATCACTTATGAATTACTGTCGGGGCAAAACAGACTCGACTTGGGGAAAATGCATTTAATTTATTGCCAGTTAAAAGCGATTTGGATGGTGAGAAACAAAGACAAAACCTAAAACACCTTTCCCCCACCCCTTCTTCCCAAGTTCAACTTCACTCCTTCGTTCCCAACTCTACTACCTTCTCCCCCACCAAGCGGCACAGGGGGGATTGGAATGGGGGGTTGCAGTCAGTACATAACAGTTCATCTCTGATGCTCCTTCCTCCTCACACTTTTTCTGTTCTCCAGCATGGATCCTCTCCATGGGTTGCAGTCCTTCAGGAAAAATCTGCTCCAGCATGGGTCCTCTCCACGGGCCGCAGTTCCTGTCAGGAGAGCCTGCTCCAACATAGGTTGTCCATGGGCTGCAGCTTCCTTCAGGGCATATCTACCTGCTCTGGCATGGGGTCCTCCACAGGCTGCAGTGTGTATACCTGCTCCACTGTGGTGTCCTCCATGGGCTGCAGGGGAATATCTGCTCCGGTGCCTGGAGCACATCCTCCCCCTCCTTCTTCTCTGACCTTGGTGTTTGCAGGGTTGCTTCTCACATTTTTCCCCCTCATTCCTCACACTGCCATGCGGCGTTTTGCTCTTTCTTGAATATGTTTTCACAAAGGTGCCACCAGCTTCTCTGATTGGCTTGGCTTTGGCCTGCAGTGGGTCCTTACTGAGCTCTTTGGAACCAGTTGTGTTCGGCACAGGGCAGCTCCTTACATCTTCTCACAGAGGCCACCCCTGCAGCCCTCCCCCACTAACCTTGCCATATACACCCAATGCAACTGCATTTTGGTTTTTTTGTGATTCTTTGCAGTTTGTTAAAGCAGGGTCATGCCCCTGCAAAACAGTTGTTTTATGTTCATGGTACTCCCACCATTTTCAATGAGCACTTTTTTACATCAGAGAGATTGCCTTCACATCTGTGCCAGGAAATGGCATGTTTCTTTACCCCTCTATTCTGTCTTCATGTCCTGCTATGCATTTATAATTGTATGGACTCAGTTTTTCAATAGTCACAAATGCTTTCTTCTTAGAACCTGTTTCCCCAAACCCCGTAAATATTTAATATTCTTCACAAAGCCATGGCCATTTGTAACAGTAATTTTGCTTTGACCTGACCATTAGCTACACCACAAAGTAATTTAGTCCCTAATTAGTCCATTTGCTAGCTGTTCAAATTTGTAGGACTTAGTCTTATTCATTAGGGTCACCTGGCACCTGGGTCTTACGAAGAAAATGTACCTTCTCCAAGTGAATTCTTTTGCATAGGTAGCAGAAGTCTCAAATTTTTTTAGTAATTCTTTCCAGTTTGCAATTCTCTTCATGAACCCATGGGAGTGGATTGTAGGTCTCCAATAGCTCTGGGCTTGTTGCATGCAGCAGTATGGAAGATTTCATTCTGAATGATTTTCTTTCAGTACCACTTTATCAGGCAATGATTGGAAGTGTTGCAACTATTTCCAGCAATTTTGATACTGTTGAACTATTTCCAGTCTGGAAGTTCCAGGCAACTTTATTTTTTCCCTTTTCAGTTTTCTTTGGCACTGTGCATTACTATGTTGACACAAGCTCCAGTATCTACCATGGGCTAAGATTACCATACAAGGAAGATGACATTATTGGCTCAGTTGATAATGATGGCTTACTACAAGCTGTTACTTTTTCTATAGGCAGGACCCCCAACTGGGACAGCTGAGCACAACTTCAGTGGTTGTGCTGCTGCCCACCTTGTCCAGGGCAGAGCTTGCAGGGTAGAGCTTGCAGGGTAGCTTACTGTTGCAAGTCTACACAACAGTAGACTTGGAGTTAGTCATCATTATGGGGATGACAACTGATGCTCTCCTGAACAGCGAGGGAGAGGGAAAGCAATGCTGCCTTCCATGTATTACAGCATAAATAAGAAACATCCAGACAGCAGTGAGAGTTGCAGAAAGGGATAGCTAAATGTGGTGGGTTGACCCAGGCTGGCAGTTAAGCACCGCACAGCCTCTCACTTGCAGAAATCAGAAAAGAGGTGACAATCCGCAGCCTCTGGAGGCAACTCCTGTCGAGTGTGAAGGCAAGATATCGGTTCAAGGAAGATCTTGTGAATTACCAAGGGAAATGGACTACCGCTGAGGAAGGCATTCAATATCTGAGAGAATTAGCGGTGCTGGAAGTCATCTACGATGATCTGGATGACAACCAGGTCTTCAAAGATCCAAATGATGTCCAGTGTACACAGGCCATGTGGAGGAGGTTTGTCTGAAATGCACCGGCATCATATTCCAACACCCTGGCAATGATGGACTATCCAGACTTCAATACACCAACTGTGGAGAGACTGTCTTGCTGGCTCCAATGTTTCAAAGAGAATCTCTCTTCCTCCTCACCCCAACGGGCCTGTGTCTCAGCTGTCATGGGTGCCCCACGGAGCAAGCCTCCCCCATCTGGAGGGAAAGGGAGCCCCAGGCACATGCCATGTGGCACCCCCTGGTTCTTCCTGTGTGACCAGGGGAAGGACATGAGGAAGTAGGATGGTGATCCCCCACCAAAGCCAGAAGCCTGTGCACACAAACTGAGGGGGAAGACAGCTGCTAAGAACGGGCCATCCAAGAAAGCTGTCAGTCCACTTACTGTTGAGACAATAGAAGGCAATCAGCAATCCCCCAGATGTAGAAGAAGGACTGAGATTGCCTCCCTTGATTTTGGTGAGGGGACTTCTGGTCTGGCTCTGCAAGGGTCAGACAGTGAATACTCTGACTGGCAACAGAGGATCCCTGCCTCTGGCCAGGCAAAGGAAACGGATGACAGGGTTTACTGAACTGTGTGGATTCAATGGCCTGGCACATCGGATCCACAGAAGTATGTCTTTGGTGGACATCAGTACACAGTGTACCCTAATGCCAATCAGGGTACAAGGGGGAGGAACCCATATGGATTTCTGGAATGACAGAGGGATCCCAACAGTTAACTGTGTTGGAGCCTGAAGTGAGCTTAAAAGGGGAAAAGTGGCAAAAGCACCCTATTGTAACCGGCCCAGAGGCCCCATGTATCCTTGGCATAGGATACCTCAGGAGAGAGTACTTCAAAGACCCAAAGGGGTACCAATGGGCCTTTGGTGTAGCCACCATGGATACAGAGAAGATTAAAGAGCTGTCTACCTTGCCTGGTGTCTCAGAGGATCCCTCTGTTGTGGGGTCACTGTGTGTTGAAGAACAGCAGATGCCGATGGCTACCATGATGGTGCACCGGTGGCAATATTGCACCAACCGAGACTCCCTGGTTCCCATCCATGAGCTGATTCATCAATTGGAGAGCCAAAGAGTGATCAAAAAGACTAGCTCACCTTTCAATAGTCCCATATGGCCAGTGCAAAAGTCTGACAGAAGGTGGAGGTTAAGAGTGGACTATTGTGGCCTGAACGAAGTCATGCCACCACTGAGTGCTTCCATACCAGACATGCTAGAGCTCCAGTATGAACTGGAGTCAAAGGCAGCCAAGTGGTATGCTACAACTAACATTACCAATGCATTTTTCTCAATTCTTTTGGCAGCAGAGTGCAGGCCACAGTTTGCTTTCACATCATGGAGGAGTGTCCAATACATGTGGAACTGACTGCCCCAGGGGTGGAAGCACATCCCTACCATTTGCCATGGACAGATCCAGGTGGCATTGGAACAGGGTGATGCCCCTGAACATCTGCAATACATTGATGACATAATCGTGTGGGGCAACACAGCAGAGGAAGTGTTTGAGAAGAGAAAAAGAATTATCCAGATCCTTCTGAAAGCTGGTTTCACCATAAAAAAGCAAGGTCAAAGGACCTGCACAGGAGATCCAGTTCTTGGGAGTAAAATGGCAAGATGGATGTCGTCGCATCCCAATGGATGTGATCAATAAGATAACAACTATGTCCCCACCAGCTAAAAAGAAAGAAACCCAAGCTTTTCTAGGTGTTATGGGTTTTTGGAGAATGCATATTCCAGGTTATAGTCAGCTTGTGAGCCCTCCCTATCGAATGACCCAAAAAAAGAACTATTTTGAGTGAGGCCCTGAGCAACAGCAAGCCTTTGAGCAGATCAAACAGGAGTTAGCTCCTGTGGTAGCCCTTTGGCCTGTCCATACAGGACCAGCTGTGCAAAATGTGCTCTACACTGCAGCTGGGGAGCATGGTCTCACCTGGAGCCTCTGGCAGAAAACACCAGGAGAAATCCAAGGTTGACCTCTAGGGTTTTGGAGCTGGGGATATCAAGGATCTGAAGCCCACTACACCCCAAATGAAAAAGAGATACTAGTAGCATATGAAGGGGTTCGAGCTGCTTCAGAAGTTGTTGGTACAGAAGCACAGCTCCTCTTGGCACCACGAGTGCCTGTGCTGTACTGGATGTCCAAAGGAAGGTTTCTCTCTACGCAACATGCAACATGGATTAAGTGGGTAGCCTTGATCACGCAATGGCCTTGAATGGGGAAACCCCGACTGCCCAGGAATCATGGAAGAGCTCATGGACTGGCCAGAAGGCAGAGATTTCAGAGTATCACTGAAGGAGGTCACTTCTGCCCAAGAAGTGGGCACCATCAATGACTTAGCAGAAGATGAAAGGCAGTATGCTCTGTTTGCTGACAGATCCTGTCGTGTTGTAGGAAACCATAGGAAGTGGAAAGCTGCTGTGTGGAGTCCCACATGACAAGTCATTGAAGCTGTTGAAGGAGAAGGTGAGTCGAGTCAGTTTGCAGAAGTGAAGGCCATCCAGGTGGCCGTACAGATTGCTGAATGAGAAAAGTGGGCAGTACTCTATCTCTATACTGACTCATGGATGGTGGCAAATGCCCTGTGGAAGTGGCTACAGCAATGGAAGCAGACCAATTGGCAGCGCAGAGGTAAACCCATCTGGGCTGCTGCATTGTGACAAGACATTTCTGCCCCAGTTAGAGAACCTTGCTTTAAAGGTACATCATGTAGATGCTCACGTGCCCAAGAACAGCGCCACCAAAGAACATGCAAAGAATGCACAAGTAGACCAGGCTGGCAAAATTGAAATGACTCAGGTGGACCTGGACTGCGAATGTAAGGGTGAGCTATTTGTAAGTCGATGGGCCCGTGAAACATCGGGACATCTAGGGAGAGATGCAACATGCAGATGGGTTCGTTATCAAAGAGTGGACTTGACCATGGAGGCCATCACACAGGTCACCCATGAATGTGAAACATGTGCCACAATCAAGCAAGCCACATGAGTAAAGTCTCTGTGGAATAGAGGGTGGTGGCTGGGTTTTCGATATGGCAAGGCCTGGTAAATTGACTATATTGGACCACTGCCACAGAGAATGAGCTTTACAAGGAACTGGGCGAGTGCAACGATGACCCAAACCAAGCCAGTGTTGGTGCCCAACAATCCAACATGCTGCTTCTCCTGTCCTGAGTGCCCATCTTGACAGATGGGGCCTCAGTCATCGACTGTTCTTATGGACGTTTTGGGGGAGGGCATGGAATGGGGGAATAATATCTGTCCATATGTTAAGGGACAGGGGATAGTAGTTAATGAGAATGTATAAATCTGTATGTTGGGTATAAAGATCGTTTAAGTATGTAGTATAAGTTGTAAGCGTTGGTAAGAAGGGATTGCAGGATGAGGAATAGATAGAATGGGATGGTCAGAGGATACTTAGATGTAACAGATAATGTGGGACCTGAGCATGACGCAAATGGTTTGGAATAAGGGGTGGAGATTCTACTGGGTCTGGATGGGATGGAGTTAATTTTCTTCATAGCAGCCCATATAGTGCTGTGTTTTAGATTGGCGACCAAAAAAGGGTTGATAACTGTGCTGATTTTGGCTGGGATAGAGTTAATTTTCTTCATAGTAGCTAGTATGGGGCTATGTTTTGGATTTGTGCTGAAAACAGTGTTGATAATACAGGGGTGTTTTTGTTATTGCTGAACAGTGCTTACACAGAGTCAATGCCTTTTCTGCTTCTCTCACCACCCCACCAGTGAGTAGGCTGGGGGTGCACAAGAAGTTGGGAGGGGACACAGCTGGGACAGCTGACCCCAACTGACCAAAGGGATATTCATAGAATAGAATCATAGAATCATTTAGGTTGGAAAATACCTTTAAGATCATCAGTTCCAACCGTTAACCTAGCACTGCCAAGTCCACCACTAAACCATGTCCCTAAGCACCACATCTACACATCTTTTAAATACCTCCAGGGATGGTGACTCAACCACTTCCCTGGGCAGCCTGTTCCAATACCATATCCAATTCCATACCATATGACGTCATGCTCAGCAATAAAAACAGAGGGGAGGTTGGCAGGGGGGCGGCTGCTTGGGGACTGGCTGGTCATTGATCGGTTGGTGGTGAGTAATTGTTTTCATTTGCATCACTTGTCTTTCTTGGGTTTTATTTCTCTCTGTTATTTTCCTTTACATTACAATTTATTATTATTATTTTATTTTATTTCAATTATTAAACTGTTTTTATCTCAACCCATGAGTTTTCTCACTTTTACTCTTCCGATTCTCTCCCCCATCCCACTGGGGGGGGGGGAGTGAGCAAGCGGCTGTGTGGGGCTTAGTTGCCAGCTGGGGTTAAACCACGACAGTCCTTTTTGGTGCCTTCTCACTTCCAGTGGTCTGGAACTTCACTCCCAAACAAGTGCAGGATCCTGATGAAGTGATAGAATGTTTGAAAAAAAACCGCCATGGCTATTCCAAAGAGGCACAACTTACCACACTGTGCTGGGCCCTGGCCAGCATCTACCAAACACTGCTCGATATTATGCAGCACCCTCAAGGAGAAGAGAGGGTCTCTGGATCTGAAAACGTACCAACAGACACTATGGCTAAACCAGACACTTTATCAGTTGCCCCTATATCTAAAAAGAAACAATGGAAGCAGAAGCCAACTTGTTTAGTAAGGGATGAAGAAGCTTCTCCTAAGAGGGAGCAGGAGAAAGAATCAGAAGAGGCAGACTGTTCTGCAGCAGAGCAGTCACAAGAACAGGAGGAGGAAGAGACTGAAATCATAAATGAGACAGAAACCACCCAATCCCTACACCTAAGTGAGCTGCGAGATATGCAAAAATATTTTAGCCGTCAACCGGGCAAGCTAATTCTCAGCTGGTTACTCCGATGCTAGGATACTGGGGCCAGTAGTCAGGAATTAGAGGGTAAGGAAGCCCGACAGCTGGGATCCCTTGCTAAGGATAAGACCATTGACAAAGGGATTGGAAAAAGGGCAGGAGTCCTCAGTCTTTGGCGGCGACTCCTGTCGAGTGTGAAGGACAGGTATCCCTTCAAGGAAGAACTTGCAAATTCCCAAAGCAAATGGACCACCATTGAGGGAGGTATCCAGTATCTGAGGGAACTAGCCATGGTGGAGGTGATCTATAACCTGGATGACGACCAGGTATCCAAAGACCTGGATGAAATCCGGTGCATGGGGTCCATGTGGTGAAAGTTTATACAAAATGCACCGACATCGTACGCCAACACCCTGGTGATAATGAGCTGGACAGACACAGAGGCACCAACTATAGATGGACTGACCAGACAACTCGAAGAATACGAAGATAATCTCGCTTCCCCATGTGGGCCTGTGTCTCGGCTGTGAAGGAACTGACCCAAAAATTGTCCGAGCAAGCCGAGAAGGATAGGTCTTCCTCAGGCACTCCAACCAAGGTCTCAGCTATTAAGAGTCAGACTTTTTCTATTCAAGGGAGAGGGTACCGGTGGTGCACACCATGTGCAACCCTGTGGTTCTTCCTGCATGACCAGGAGGAGGACATGAGGAAGTGGGATGGTGAACCTACCTGGAGACTAGAAGCTCAGGTACAGGAAATGCAAGGAAAAACAACAGCCAAAAGGCATCCATCCAGGAAAATTACTGCTCCAGTGTCTGCTGGGCAGAGTAGAAGGGCTGATCTTACTTCTGACCCTGATGAAGGGACTTCTGTTTTGCAGTTACAAAAATCAAGTAATGAAGACTCCAACCAGGAATAGACGGGCCCTGCCTTCGGCCAGGTGGAGGAAAGGGACAACCAGGTTTACTGGACTGCGTGGGTTTGATGGCCTGGCACATCAGCCCCATGGGAGTATAAAGCTCTAGTGCACACCGGTGCACAGTGTACTCTAATACGATCAGATTACAAAGGAGCAGAATCCATCTGTATTTCTGGAGTGATGGGAGGATCCCAAGAACTGTCTGTGTTGGAGGCTGAGGTAAGCCTAACTGGGAACGAGTGGCAAAAGCATCCTATTGTGACTGGTCCGGAGGCTCCGTGCATCCTTGGCCTAGACTACCTCAGGAGAGGGTACTTCAAAGACCCAAAAGGGTACCGGTGGGCCTTTGGTATAGCTGCCTTGAGTACAGAGAAGATTAAGCAGCTGTCTAGCTTGCCTGGTCTCTCAGAGGATCTGTCTCTGGTGGGGTTGCTGCAGGTTGAAGAACAGCAGGTGCCAATTGCTACCATGACAGTGCACCAGCGACAATATCGCACCAATCGAGAGTCCCTGGTTCCCATCCATGAGCTGATCCAGCAACTGGAGAGTCAAGGAGTGATCAGTAAGACTCATTCACCCTTTAATAGTCCCATATGGCTAGTGCAAAAATCTAATGGAGAGTGGAGGCTAACAGTGGCCTATCGAGGCCAGAACGAAGTCACACTGCTGCTGAGTGCTGACGTACCAGACATGCTAGAACTCCAATATGAACTGGAGGCAAAGGCCACCAAATGGTATGCAACAATTGATATCGCTAATGCGTTTTTCTCAATCCCTTTGGCAGCAGAGTGCAGGCCACAGTTTGCTTTCACTTGGAGGGGCGTCCAGTACACCTGGAATTGACTGCCCCAGGGGTGGAAACACAGCCCTACCATTTGCCATGGGCTGATCCAGACAGCACTGGAACAAGGTGAAGCTCCTGAACACCTGCAGTATATTGATGACACCATTATGTGGGATGTCACATCCCACATAATACCACAATAATGATGTCACACATTATGTGTCATATTAATGTCAATAATGTCAATTATGTGTCATATTAATGTCATATTAATGTCAATAAAGTAGTTGAAATAATGTCAATAATGATGTCACATTATGTGTGACATCATTATTCTCTTCTCAGGAAAAAGAGAAGAGTCTACAACCTCTGGAAGAAGGGGCAGGCAACTCAGGAGGACTACAAAGGTGTAGCGCGGCTGTGCAGGGAGAAAATTAGAAGGGCCAAAGCTGAGCTAGAGCTCAATCTGGCTGCTGCTGTAAAAGACAACAAAAAACACTTCTTCAAATACATTAGCAGCAAAAGGAGAGCCAAGGAGAATCTCCAGCCCCTAGTAGATGGGGGAGGGAACACAGTGACCAAGGATGAGGAAAATGCTGAGGTACTTAATGCCTTCTTTGCCTCAGTCTTTAATAGCAGGGCCAATTGTTCTCTGGGTACCCAGCCCCCGGAGTTGGAAGATAGGGACGGGGACCAGAATGGAGCCCCCATAATCCAGGGGGAAATGGTTAGTGACCTGCTGCACCACTTAGACACTCACAAGTCTATGGGGCCTGATGAGATCCACCCGAGAGTGTTGAAGGAACTGGCAGAAGTGCTCACCAAGCCCCTTTCCATCATTTACCAGCAGTCCTGGCTAACTGGGGAGGTCCCAGTTGACTGGAGGTTAGCGAATGTGACGCCCATCTTCAAGAAGGGCCGGAAGGAGGACCCGGGGAACTACAGGCCTGTCAGCCTGACCTCGGTGCCGGGGAAGCTGATGGAGCAGATCATCCTGAGTGCCATCACACAGCATGTAGAGGATAACCAAGGGATCAAGCCCAGCCGGCATGGGTTCAGGAAAGGCAGGTCCTGCTTGACCAACCTGATCTCCTTCTACGACAAGGTGACCCACCTAGTGGATGAGGGAAAGGCTGTGGATGTTGTCTACCTAGACTTCAGTAAAGCCTTTGACACGGTTTCCCACAGCATTCTCCTGGAGAAACTGGCTGCTCATGGCTTGGACGGGTGTACTCTTCGCTGGGTAAAGAACTGGATGGATGGCCGGGCCCAAAGAGAGGTGGTGAATGGAGTTAAATCCAGTTGGCGGCCAGTCACAAGAGCTGTTCCCCAGGGCTCTGTGCTGGGGCCAGTTCTGTTTAATATCTTTATCAATGATCTGGACGAAGGGATCGAGTGCACTCTCAGCAAGTTTGCAGATGACAGCAAGTTGTGTGGGAGTGTTGATCTGCTTGAGGGGAGGAAGGCTCTGCAGAGGGACCTGGACAGGCTGGATCGATGGGCCGAGGTCAATTGTACGAGGTTCAACAAGGCTAAGTGCTGGGTCCTGCACTTGGGCCACAGCAACCCCATGCAACGCTACAGGCTTGGGGAAGAGTGGCTGGAAAGCTGCCCGGAGGAAAAGGACCTGGGCGTGTTGGTCGACAGCTGCCTGAACATGAGCCGGCAGCGTGCCCAGGTGGCCAAGAAAGCCAATGGCATCCTGGCTTATATCAGAAATAGCGTGGCCAGCAGGACTAGGGAAGTGATCGTGCCCCTGTACTCGGCACTGGTGAGGCCGCACCTCGAATACTGTGTTCAGTTTTGGGCCCCTCACTACAAGAGAGACATTGAGGTGCTGGAGCGTGTCCAGAGAAGGGCAACGAAGCTGGTGAAGGGTCTGGAGCAGAAGTCTTATGAGGAGCAGCTGAGGGAACTGGGACTGTTTAGCCTGGAGAAAAGGAGGCTGAGGGGAGACCTTATCGCTCTCTACAACTACCTGGAAGGAGGCTGTAGAGAGGTGGGGGTCGGTCTCTTCTCCCAGGTAACAACTGATAGGACGAGAGGAAATGGCCTCAAATTGCGCCAGGGGAGGTTTAGACTGGATATTAGGAAATTTTACTTCACCGAAAGGGTTGTCAAGCATTGGAACAGGCTGCCCAGGGAAGTGGTTGAGTCGCCATCCCTGGAAGTATTTAAAAGACGTTTGGATGAGGTGCTTAGGGACATGGTATAGTGGTGGTCTTGTTAGTGTTAGGTTTACAGTTGGACTCGATGATCTTAAAGGTCTTTTCCAACCTATACGATTCTGTGATTCTGTGATTCCAAATGGATAAAATTCACTATGAAATATGCTAGAATTTTGGATCACAAGTATTTTAAATTGGGCTTCCACAATTACAAACCCTTTTGTAAACTGAGGTTATCAACACTCAGTCATGTCAAAGTTGTTGTGGAAATAAATTAATCCATAAGTATGCAAAATACTTGATAATGTAGTGATGACTATCACAGAAAACCCCAAAATTAAATGAATAATTTAGTCTTAAAGAGCAGTCTGAGAATGGTGTGCAGTAAATAAGGCATGGATTGATGAGAAAACAGTGTATCTGCTCATTAATTTAAACCAGTCCCATGGGCAGGGGGAGGGAGGGAATAGTATTTGAATATGTAAACAAATCCATCATTTTGTGCACAAAGGGAATGCATAGGTGACCTTTTAGTTGTTAACTTCTTGGGGCTTTGCAACTTTAATAATGCTTTTTAATGTAGGATATAAAGAAACTAAAGGTTGTAACTAGTGTTCCCTTTACCTTCAAAATATAATGAAAGAAAGTCTTGTGTTCATTTTACTACCTGGAATTCTAAAAGGCCTGAAAGCTGTGTAGGAACCATTGAACTGCTCATATTAATACAGGTTTATTGTGCTGATCCCATAGTGAGCTAGACAGATAGCTGAAGAATGTCAATAAATATCTATTTACAGTTTAAGTAACTTACTGTGGCTGAGTTTGTGACACTTTTGAATAACAAGGATAACTCAATTGCAAAAAAACTATTTGGCTGAAGGAGCAAAGCTCAGCTCCTTTGAGTATTTTGATATTAAACTATCCATGAAGAACTAGATGCCTAAACACCTTTGAATATCTGATCCCAAGTTACAGTCTAATAAAATGGAAATAGAAAGATTAACTTCTGATTGCCTAGACTTGAGGGGGAAGAAGACTGTCTCTTTCCTGCTGTCTGAACTTCTTTGTGTTTTGAGTATACTAAGAAGCAAGTTTTCCTTGAAGCCTTAATTCAAGCAGCAGTTTCAAGTGCTAGTTGCAGACTCTTTACAAAACATAAGTTTCAAATTAATCTGTGCAAAATTAATTTCCCAAAAAGTCTTTGGATATACTCCAGTTTGTCAGAGAATCTAAAAAGGCCTGTTGACTTATTATCTGGTCAGAGAGAACCAGTTGCTTGCAAATAGTCAAAAACCAAGAAAGCACTTTCCAGATATTTGACAGATAGTTCAAGCAGATCGTGAATCTGAGAAGACTAATACTAATTTATGAAAAGTTTGACAACAGAGGTAAAATTCATCAAAATAAATTACTGTAATAATAAAAAATATTGTCCAAGTGACCAAAAAAGTTGAAAGTCAAAGTTTAAGCCATATGATCTATTTTATCATATTATTTTACTTTTTTCTTTTTTCTTTTTGTACAAAGGCAGGTAAAATGCATGCAGAAATGCTTTTAGGGAGGAGAGAGAAGGTCTGGGTTGAACTGCAGAATAACCTGAAACCAGAAAGCTGCAGGCTACATCATGGCTACATCTGAGAGTGATTCAACCCTTTCAGCTGCTACAAAGCTCAAAAACCTCACATGACTATATGCATATCAGATACTGGGGCAGATGACAACAGTTAGAACATTGTTAGTGGCCTATAAAGTGCTCAACACAACTGTGCTCCTTCTGTGCATCTAAATCCCAGTAAACCTATGCCAAGAAAGACAATCAGCAATCTGTTTAATGAGGCCCTGTAATACTGCATTAGAGTGGTGCTTCATACTAGTGGCTCTGGAACAAATTAATGCATCTTAATCAACAGCATGTTAGGAAACTAGCTGCAGAGATTGCCTGTGACCCAATGATAGTTAACTGAAGCGATGGGACTCTAACTGAAACCATCTTGGATGGCTATAAACTCTTCAGGAGGGATAGGCGAGGCAGGAGAGGTGGTGGGGTAGCCCTGTACGTCAGGGAGTGTCTGGATAGTTTAGAGCTCGATGATGGTGATGATAGGGTGGAGTGTCTATGGGTGAGAATCAGGGGGAAGGCCAACAAGGCAGATATTGTGGTGGGAGTCTGTTACAGACCCCCCAACCAGGATGAGGAGACAGATGAACTATTCTATAAGCAGCTGGGAGAAGCCTCACGATCGCTAGCCCTTGTTCTTGTGGGGGACTTCAACCTGCCGGATGTCTGCTGGAAATACAATACAGCAGAGAGGAAACGGTCTAGGAGGTTCCTAGAGCGTGTGGCAGATAACTTCCTGACACAGCTGGTGAGCGAGCCATCGAGGGAAGGTGCCCCGCTGGACCTCTTGTTCACGAACAGAGAAGGACTTGTGAGCAATGTGATGGTTGGAGGCTGTCTTGGGCAGAGCGATCACGAAATGAGAGAGCTTTTGATACGTGGAGAAGCGGCGAGGGGGGTCAGCAAAACTGCCACCTTAGACTTCCGGAGGGCGGACTTCGGCCTGTTTAGGAGACTGGTCGAGAGAGTCCCCTGGGAGGCAGCCCTTACGGGCAAAGGAGTCCAGGAAGGCTGGACATTCTTTAAGGAGGAAGTCCTAAAGGCACAAGAGCAGGCTGTCCCCAGGTGCCGGAAGAACGAGCCGGCGGGGAAGAAGACCGGCCTGGCTGACTAGAGAGCTCTGGCTCGAACTCAGGAAAAAGAGGAGAGTCTACGACCTCTGGAAGAAGGGGCGGGCAACTCAGGAGGACTACAAAGGTGTAGCGAGGCTGTGCAGGGAGAAAATTAGAAGGGCCAAAGCTGAGCTAGAGCTCAATCTGGCTGCTGCTGTAAAAGACAACAAAAAACACTTCTTCAAATACATTAGCAGCAAAAGGAGAGCTAAGGAGAATCTCCAGCCCCTAGTAGATGGGGGAGGGAACACAGTGACCAAGGATGAGGAAAAGGCTGAGGTACTTAATGCCTTCTTTGCCTCAGTCTTTAATAGCAGGGCCGACTGTTCTCTGGGGACCCAGCCCCTGGAGTTGGAAGATAGGGACGGGGACCAGAATGGAGCCCCCATAATCCGGGGGAAATGGTGAATGACCTGCTGCACCACTTCTTAGACACTCACAAGTCTATGGGGCCTGATGAGATCCACCCGAGAGTACTGAAGGAGCTGGCAGAAGTGCTCACCAAGCCCCTTTCCATCATTTACCAGCAGTCCTGGCTAACTGGGGAGGTCCCTGCTGACTGGAGATTAGCGAATGTGACGCCCATCTTCAAGAAGGGCCGGAAGGAGGACCCGGGGAACTACAGGCCTGTCAGCCTGACCTCGGTGCCGGGGAAGCTGATGGAGCAGATCATCCTGAGTGCTATAACACGGCATGTAGAGAATAACCAAGGGATCAAGCCCAGCCGGCATGGGTTCAGGAAAGGCAGGTCCTGCTTGACCAACCTGATCTCCTTCTATGACAAGGTGACCCGCCTAGTAGATAAGGGGAAGGCTGTGGATGTTGTCTATCTAGACTTCAGTAAAGCCTTTGACACGGTTTCCCACAGCATTCTCCTGGAGAAACTGGCTGCTCATGGCTTGGACGGGTGTACTCTTTGCTGGGTAAAGAACTGGCTGGACGGCCGGGCCCAAAGAGTGGTGGTGAATGGAGTTTACTCCGGTTGGCGGCCGGTCACAAGCGGTGTTCCCCAGGGCTCTGTGCTGGGGCCAGTTCTGTTTAACATCTTTATCAATGATCTGGACGAAGGGATCGAGTGCACTCTCAGCAAGTTTGCAGATGACAGCAAGTTGTGTGGGAGTGTTGATCTGCTTGAGGGGAGGAAGGCTGTACAGAGGGACCTGGACAGGCTGGATCGATGGGCCGAGGTCAACTGTATGAGGTTTAACAAGGCCAAGTGCAAGGTCCTGCACTTGGGCCACAGCAACCCCATGCAACGCTACAGGCTTGGGGAAGAGTGGCTGGAAAGCTGCCTGGCAGAGAAGGACCTGGGAGTGTTGGTCGACAGCTGCCTGAATATGAGCCAGCAGTGTGCCCAGGCGGCCAAGAAAGCCAATGGCATCCTGGCTTGTATCAAAAATAGCGTGGCCAGCAGGACTAGGGAAGTGATCGTGCCCCTGTACTCGGCACTGGTGAGGCCACACCTCGAATACTGTGTTCAGTTTTGGGCCCCCCATTACAAGAGGGACATTGAGGTGCTGGAGCGTGTCCAGAGAAGGGCAACGAAGCTGGTGAAGGGTCTGGAGCAGAAGTCTTATGAGGAGCGGCTGAGGGAGCTGGGACTGTTTAGCCTGGAGAAAAGGAGGCTGAGGGGAGACCTTATTGCTCTCTACAACTACCTGAAAGGAGGTTGTAGAGAGGTGGGGGTCGGTCTCTTCTCCCAGGTAACAACTGATAGGACGAGAGGAAATGGCCTCAAGTTGAGCCAGGGGAGGTTTAGACTGGATATTAGGAAATTTTACTTCACCGAAAGGGTTATCAAGCATTGGAACAGGCTGCCCAGGGAAGTGGTTGAGTCGCCATCCCTGGAGGTATTTAAAGGACGTTTGGATGAGGTGCTTAGGGACATGGTGTAGTGGTGGTCTTGGCAGTGTTAGGTTTACGGTTGGACTCGATGATCTTAAAGGTCTTTTCCAACCTATACGATTCTGTGAAACTAGAAGTTAGTATATTGCTCTCAGGATGTATCTCCAAGCTACAGGTTATTAAAGCATCCTCCTTAGCAAGTGCTTAACCCTTTTGTTACAGATCTCCATTTCTGTCTCTGGGCCTTCAGTCTTGGAAGATGTTTGGTTTTTTTTCTTAGAGACACTGCCACACTGAAAGGGAATGATGGTTTATGTTATGCTCTCCTTTGCAGGAGCAATAACCATACAGCATATAGCATATGGACTGTGAACTCCTCAGAACCTCACCTGTTGAAGCCCTGCAGTTTGATTAATTGCACTTTAGTATCTCTTTGTGTCATGCATTGCTCACTATATAATAGATGAGCTATTATTCTGGGGTGACCTAACCTTTCATTACTGGGAGTTGGATGTCTGGGACGTGTTAAGTAGATAGTCACAGCTCTTGTGTCTAAGCATTGCTATACTGAACTGAAATTATTGTAGTGGATGGTGCTTAACTATAGCTGCAACTTCACTTAAAGACTGCTTAATCAGTCCCCCTCATCTCCTGTGTCACTCGAAGTCTTCAAAGAAGGCATTAATAATATTAGTCACAAATCTGAATTCGAACCTAAACTACAGTAACAGCACTGTAATTCAAGTGGAAAAAAAAAAAAAAAAGAAGGTGCAAATGGGGAAAAGTAGTCCACCTAAGGAAAATATGAAGAATGCGCTCTGAAAATTCACATCAGTCTTATGTTATGTGGCTAGACCCCACTTCTCTCCTGTTAAGGGATGTTAGGAGTGGCTGCCTCCTCCAGCAGCTCTGGGCCCTGACATATTACCTGTGCCCATGTTGCTTTCATTCTTAAGGGCAGAATCTTTTAAGGATCCATAGAAGGGTCCCGGCTCCTTAAAATTGTCTATATTCCCTTGGATCAGGGTCTTATCCAAGTGTCTTTGGAAACCCAGACCTGTTGTGCCACTGACAATCATACTAGCTGACCCTGGGTTGTCCTGTCCAGCCACCTCGTTTACTAGCAGGATGGTATGTGTTTGTCTAACGACAGAAGCTACAAGAGATTTACATTTCTACTAGGTACATTATTCACAGACTTAAGTGATGTTTGTTCCCTCATAATTCACAGATTTCCTCTGTAATACTCAGTTCTACTACTCAGCTCCATCAGGTTTAAATTTCTGTAAGTTGAGGCTATTCCTTTGCAACTGTGCATTTCCCTTTTCTACCTGATTCTTCACAAAGGCCTGAGGGATGCAGCTGCCGCTTTCCTGTTTGCAGGTTCAAACAGTAGCAAAGGTGAGCACATATTCCAGAGACAGACACACAAACACAATGGCCAGCTACACAGACTGCCACAGACAAGGAGCTGCCTTCAACAGCACCTGCATATAGGACTCACAAAAAACATAAGTATAGGCAGCCAAGTCCCCTTCCCCCTCTTCAACTGGCAGAGATAGAAGTTCACTAGTGAAAGCAAACACACGACAGTCTCTAGACTCACAAGCACATGCACATTTGTGGATCCCCTGAGTACTGGCGCTGTCTGTATGACATCACTGCCCAGATCCTAGGCCCTCTTACCCACTTCACAGGTCCCCTACTTGCTGGCTAGTCCAGCTCGCTAGCAGATGTGGGTACTTACACACTTGTCTTACAGCCACCCCACACTTGTGGGTCCCCCTGAATACCAGCACAGGCCTTCTACCCACCTGATACCCCTGCCTGGACCCAGGGCCTCCTACTCACTGGCAAGTCCAGCTTCAAGTTTGCTAGCGAATTACACCCCCCCCCATACACACCCATTTGGGGAAGATACAGACGCTTAGTCTTCCCCAGCAACTGGCACCAGATACATGGGCTGTGACCCACAGTTCTACTCCAGCTGCCAGCACTGAGCCCCTCACTTGCCTCACTCACCCTGGTCCTTCCCAGTAGCTGCTTTTTGGGACACACACCATTCCTGCCCCAGTGGCTGGTGGCTGAGACCCTCACCTGCTCCAGTAGCTGGCATTGAGACCCCTGCTAGCTCCAGTTGCTGACACCACAGGCCAGGGGCAACTACACCACCAGTCTGACTCCAGTTGCTGGCCCCATATCCACTCATGCTGGTCTCACCAGTAGCTGGCACTTAAGTCCTTGCAGCACATATGCGCACAGGACAGAGCGTGAGATTATGTGGCAACATAGTTAAGAAAGGATTTAATAAGAAGATCAGCACAACTGCAGTGATCAGGTGCAGAGCTCAGTCAGATGAGCATACTGACTAGCTCTGTTTTACACACTACCGGCCCCTTTTATATCCCTTTCTGTCTATTCTCCACTTTGTCCCTACCCAATCCCCTTCCCCTCCACATTCCCTCATCAGTTTGCATAGTTCCAGTGGCCCCCCTCCACCTGAAGGGGGGAATAAAAAAGAATTATGCCCTTAACTTTTCATTGATTACAGCCCTAACTAGTCATCAGCTATGAATCACTATCATTTGTGTGCACAGGAAGGCTTTAGGAGATAGATGTTAGACTTGGAAATGTGGCTATCTAATAATTGCAGTAATAGAAATATATTCCCACAGTATGCTGCTATAACAGAAATTAAAGATTTCCTTTTCTCACAGTTCTGATTACTGGGACTGTAGTGCTGGCAGCTGGGGCAATGTCTTGACCTGATACTCTAACAATAGCTTTCACACAGAAGTTCAGAGCTTTTGAGTTGGCCTGCCTTATTGAAAGGAGATAAAACCTTGCATAAAGCTACTATGTAAATTCTGATGAATTATTGCAGCCCAAATGGTTTATGAACCACCAGCATGTAAGAGAAGTGGGCAGAAATGAGTTTTTTGTAGAAAGCCATAATAGAAGTAAGGTTGATACTTACATCTTGTTGCAACAAATTTGAGGCAGCTCTTACTCATTTGAGTGTAGATGCTCCTTTATTTGGAATAGAGAGCCAACATCACTCATTACACTATGCACTGCTGGCTCAGGCTGGTTTCATTTGTCAGGTCAAGTTTTGCTTCTAGTTATTTAAGTGTCCAGTCTTGGTTGCTGACCAGTTCAGGCTTAACCGAGATGAGAATTTAGTCTTCAAAGTAGCTGTTTCTTCTCATGCCTGTATTTTTGATACTCTGTTCAGAAAGCACAAATACTGAAGACGATTGTTTATGAAAAGTTTATTTCTGAAAATATTTTTTTTAAGTTATAAAATTTTATTTTATTTAAGTAGTAAAATATTCCATTTGATCTCTGCATTCCTGTCAGATGGTCGCTTTCAGCAAGGTTGATTTGTTATTTGTATGCCCATAGTGCTTAGAGACTCCTGCTTGTTCTGCACCCATTTCCATTCAGCTATGGTTTACCTACTGACCACAGTGGGAACAGGTTCACAGCAGTATAATAGGTGTTACTTGCTTAATGTTTCTGAATGTTTATTTAGAACTATTTTAATAATTTTGATTGCAAAAGAAGAAAGATATGAAGGGTAAAGAGGAGAGAATAGAGGAGCTTTGGCAGCTGGTCTCTGCTTCTCTGCTTTGCTTAATTTACATGAGGCAACCTCAAAGTGTGAAGCAAAGGAACAGGTGTTTTAGGCTATCCAAACCCTTTACAATTTCTTTACAATCCTGGAGAGTCCCTTTTTTCTGGATGCAGAAGCTGATGTAGTATAGGTAGTCCTATGCTGCTCAGAGCCTTGAGAGAAATAAACTTAAGAGCCTTGTGACAATTCAGGTACTTGGGTGAATGCAGTAGTCAGGTTTTCCTGTAGTTCAGCTTTTGCCCTGCATTAGATATGAGTAGAAAGGAGGTACCAGAAGACTCCTCCTAAACTCCAGATTAATAAACCGGTTGAAGGCGTGACATTGCCACAGTAGGGGATTAAAATCTTTAATGTTTTCACAATCTTCAGTGTTTTCCCCTGTATAATGCTTCTGTTGACAAATGTAGAACTGCAGGACAGGGTGTTTTAGCATTGGATCTTCAAAACAACTTAATATCAAGGCTATTTTAAATATCTATGTGTAAGATTTAGATTCATAAATCTGCTCAGCTGTTGCCTATTGTGGTAGGTGCTTAAAGTTCTGAAGTGCCCATATTTTCCCAAAGTCCCTTGGGGGAGACATACCCAGTACTTTCTCTGCATGATTTTGCCAAACAGACAGGGGCTTAGCTGATGTATGAAATCCCTTTAAAAATCATTAAACAGGTTTCCCCCCCCCTCCCCCCACCTTCTTCTTTTGCTTTCCAAGCCCGTTTGTGTCTCTCTATGTTCTTGGTTTATGGCTTCCTCCTTTTCTTATTATCCGCTTTTGCACTGAAAAGGTCTTTCACCAGACACCTTTAAAGGAGCAGATGGTGTCTCCTTCCACGTTCCCTTACATCTCCCACAGTGGATGCTTGGGGAACTATACAATGGTTCTGAAATAGGAGCTTTCTGTGAGTAATCCATTTCTACCATGCTACCTATTTTACTAACACCATACCACATAACTTAGACATATAACTTGCAGCAATGATGATTAAACTGGGTATAAAAACTAAACAACTAACAAAAGAAATTTGAAGAGAGCAACGGGCTTGAGCTGGTTTCAACCCACGTATTCCTTCCCGGCGATTGGGGATGCCCAGCGTCGCAACGGTGAGCATATTATAGAGACCGGTAATGGGAATCACATTGGTATTGTGATTGAACTATGTATTGCAATTGCTGGGTTTTGCTAAGCATAACTTACACTTGTATTGTGTTTTCAGTATATTTTGTATCACTCTGCTAAATCAGAAACCCCATGTAACATCAACTAACTTCAGATAAGTAAATTTGATATTAAACATTGCACCCTCCACACATGGAATATCTAAAAAAACCTAGTCAGAGAGTATTGGACTCTGGCAGGGGCGCAACAGTAAGCAAATGGTTTTAGCACTCAAAGACCATGATTATTTTCGAGCACAGAAGAGTAACAGGCAGGACAGTGGTGATTAAAGGGCTGCTGGGGCTGTTACCTCTTAGAATCTGGCTTGCAGGCTAGGAAAACAGAAAAAACTCTTACAACAAAGACTGCAAATTAAGAAAGCCAAAAGAATTTTGCATCTCTGCAAGTGTCTTATTGGCAAGGGGTTATGAGGACCACAAGGGCCCTTAAATGCAAACTGCTTTTCTGAACATGGTGGGTCAGTGAACATGTCTCCCACTAGGGTAGAAAATGACCCCCTGGAAGGGCCACCCCGGTTGCTGCAGTCCCCTGCAGAGCAAGACACTGTCAAACACAATGAGGATGTTTCCCAGGGTAGGCTGCCTGCTGCACCCCCAAGTCCTGAGGGGGCATTTGAAAGCCCAGCTTTAATCCCATTCTCAAATGTAGCAGGGGTGGTGGGGCAGGCAGCAGACCGCCCTGTGGCTTCCATGGAGCATGTTAGGCAGTGGGACTAGCTGATCCAGGGGTTTGGGGCTAAGCGATGTGTAGAAGAATACAGATTTGTTAATTTAGATCAGGTATCACTACATGAAGCTTACAAAACATTTGTTTGGGGTGTAGAGCAAATTTTTGATTGTTTACGCCAGCTGTTTGAACCTGGTGATTATGCTCAGATGTCCTGAAGCTGTCAGCATGCACGACTCCTTATATTCTCCTGCTATTAATTTAAACAATATGAGAGCTGCAAAATTTTTAGACTGGTTCAGTACTCTCCAGCAAAGTAAGAGAGAACTGTGTTTTGATCAGACTTTCCACCTGGTTGTCATTATTGTGAAAGCCATTGGGGGTGGGGTACGCAGAACCCTGCACTCTATCCCCCATTCCAAAATTACAGACAAAAAGCAGCCCTATTCACAATTCTGCACCTATTAACAATTCTGCACCTGTCAGAGCCCTCGCTGCTGTAAGCGCTCTGAGACTCCCAGCAAAACAGAAATTATTGTCACTGTTATTTAGATAGATTAAATGGGGGGGGGGGGGAACCTGTTTAATGATTTTTAAAGGGATTTCATACATCAGCTAAGCCCCTGTCTGTTTGGCAAAATCATGCAGAGAAAGTACTGGGTATGTCTCCCCCAAGGGACTTTGGGAAAATATGGGCACTTCAGAACTTTAAGCACCTACCACAATAGGCAACAGCTGAGCAGATTTATGAATCTAAATCTTACACATAGATATTTAAAATAGCCTTGATATTAAGTTGTTTTGAAGATCCAATGCTAAAACACCCTGTCCTGCAGTTCTACATTTGTCAACAGAAGCATTATACAGGGGAAAACACTGAAGATTGTGAAAACATTAAAGATTTTAATCCCCTACTGTGGCAATGTCACGCCTTCAACCGGTTTATTAATCTGGAGTTTAGGAGGAGTCTTCTGGTACCTCCTTTCTACTCATATCTAATGCAGGGCAAAAGCTGAACTACAGGAAAACCTGACTACTGCATTCACCCAAGTACCTGAATTGTCACAAGGCTCTTAAGTTTATTTCTCTCAAGGCTCTGAGCAGCATAGGACTACCTATACTACATCAGCTTCTGCATCCAGAAAAAAGGGACTCTCCAGGATTGTAAAGAAATTGTAAAGGGTTTGGATAGCCTAAAACACCTGTTCCTTTGCTTCACACTTTGAGGTTGCCTCATGTAAATTAAGCAAAGCAGAGAAGCAGAGACCAGCTGCCAAAGCTCCTCTATTCTCTCCTCTTTACCCTTCATATCTTTCTTCTTTTGCAATCAAAATTATTAAAATAGTTCTAAATAAACATTCAGAAACATTAAGCAAGTAACACCTATTATACTGCTGTGAACCTGTTCCCACTGTGGTCAGTAGGTAAACCATAGCTGAATGGAAATGGGTGCAGAACAAGCAGGAGTCTCTAAGCACTATGGGCATACAAATAACAAATCAACCTTGCTGAAAGCGACCATCTGACAGGAATGCAGAGATCAAATGGAATATTTTACTACTTAAATAAAATAAAATTTTATAACTTAAAAAAAATATTTTCAGAAATAAACTTTTCATAAACAATCGTCTTCAGTATTTGTGCTTTCTGAACAGAGTATCAAAAATACAGGCATGAGAAGAAACAGCTACTTTGAAGACTAAATTCTCATCTCGGTTAAGCCTGAACTGGTCAGCAACCAAGACTGGACACTTAAATAACTAGAAGCAAAACTTGACCTGACAAATGAAACCAGCCTGAGCCAGCAGTGCATAGTGTAATGAGTGATGTTGGCTCTCTATTCCAAATAAAGGAGCATCTACACTCAAATGAGTAAGAGCTGCCTCAAATTTGTTGCAACAAGATGTAAGTATCAACCTTACTTCTATTATGGCTTTCTACAAAAAACTCATTTCTGCCCACTTCTCTTACATGCTGGTGGTTCATAAACCATTTGGGCTGCAATAATTCATCAGAATTTACATAGTAGCTTTATGCAAGGTTTTATCTCCTTTCAATAAGGCAGGCCAACTCAAAAGCTCTGAACTTCTGTGTGAAAGCTATTGTTAGAGTATCAGGTCAAGACATTGCCCCAGCTGCCAGCACTACAGTCCCAGTAATCAGAACTGTGAGAAAAGGAAATCTTTAATTTCTGTTATAGCAGCATACTGTGGGAATATATTTCTATTACTGCAATTATTAGATAGCCACATTTCCAAGTCTAACATCTATCTCCTAAAGCCTTCCTGTGCACACAAATGATAGTGATTCATAGCTGATGACTAGTTAGGGCTGTAATCAATGAAAAGTTAAGGGCATAATTCTTTTTTATTCCCCCCTTCAGGTGGAGGGGGGCCACTGGAACTATGCAAACTGATGAGGGAATGTGGAGGGGAAGGGGATTGGGTAGGGACAAAGTGGAGAATAGACAGAAAGGGATATAAAAGGGGCCGGTAGTGTGTAAAACAGAGCTAGTCAGTATGCTCATCTGACTGAGCTCTGCACCTGATCACTGCAGTTGTGCTGATCTTCTTATTAAATCCTTTCTTAACTATGTTGCCACATAATCTCACGCTCTGTCCTGTGCGCATATGTGCTGCAAGGACTTAAGTGCCAGCTACTGGTGAGACCAGCATGAGTGGATATGGGGCCAGCAACTGGAGTCAGACTGGTGGTGTAGTTGCCCCTGGCCTGTGGTGTCAGCAACTGGAGCTAGCAGGGGTCTCAATGCCAGCTACTGGAGCAGGTGAGGGTCTCAGCCACCAGCCACTGGGGCAGGAATGGTGTGTGTCCCAAAAAGCAGCTACTGGGAAGGACCAGGGTGAGTGAGGCAAGTGAGGGGCTCAGTGCTGGCAGCTGGAGTAGAACTGTGGGTCACAGCCCATGTATCTGGTGCCAGTTGCTGGGGAAGACTAAGCGTCTGTATCTTCCCCAAATGGGTGTGTATGGGGGGGGGTGTAATTCGCTAGCAAACTTGAAGCTGGACTTGCCAGTGAGTAGGAGGCCCTGGGTCCAGGCAGGGGTATCAGGTGGGTAGAAGGCCTGTGCTGGTATTCAGGGGGACCCACAAGTGTGGGGTGGCTGTAAGACAAGTGTGTAAGTACCCACATCTGCTAGCGAGCTGGACTAGCCAGCAAGTAGGGGACCTGTGAAGTGGGTAAGAGGGCCTAGGATCTGGGCAGTGATGTCATACAGACAGCGCCAGTACTCAGGGGATCCACAAATGTGCATGTGCTTGTGAGTCTAGAGACTGTCGTGTGTTTGCTTTCACTAGTGAACTTCTATCTCTGCCAGTTGAAGAGGGGGAAGGGGACTTGGCTGCCTATACTTATGTTTTTTGTGAGTCCTATATGCAGGTGCTGTTGAAGGCAGCTCCTTGTCTGTGGCAGTCTGTGTAGCTGGCCATTGTGTTTGTGTGTCTGTCTCTGGAATATGTGCTCACCTTTGCTACTGTTTGAACCTGCAAACAGGAAAGCGGCAGCTGCATCCCTCAGGCCTTTGTGAAGAATCAGGTAGAAAAGGGAAATGCACAGTTGCAAAGGAATAGCCTCAACTTACAGAAATTTAAACCTGATGGAGCTGAGTAGTAGAACTGAGTATTACAGAGGAAATCTGTGAATTATGAGGGAACAAACATCACTTAAGTCTGTGAATAATGTACCTAGTAGAAATGTAAATCTCTTGTAGCTTCTGTCGTTAGACAAACACATACCATCCTGCTAGTAAACGAGGTGGCTGGACAGGACAACCCAGGGTCAGCTAGTATGATTGTCAGTGGCACAACAGGTCTGGGTTTCCAAAGACACTTGGATAAGACCCTGATCCAAGGGAATATAGACAATTTTAAGGAGCCGGGACCCTTCTATGGATCCTTAAAAGATTCTGCCCTTAAGAATGAAAGCAACATGGGCACAGGTAATATGTCAGGGCCCAGAGCTGCTGGAGGAGGCAGCCACTCCTAACATCCCTTAACAGGAGAGAAGTGGGGTCTAGCCACATAACATAAGACTGATGTGAATTTTCAGAGCGCATTCTTCATATTTTCCTTAGGTGGACTACTTTTCCCCATTTGCACCTTCTTTTTTTTTTTTTTTTCCACTTGAATTACAGTGCTGTTACTGTAGTTTAGGTTCGAATTCAGATTTGTGACTAATATTATTAATGCCTTCTTTGAAGACTTCGAGTGACACAGGAGATGAGGGGGACTGATTAAGCAGTCTTTAAGTGAAGTTGCAGCTATAGTTAAGCACCATCCACTACAATAATTTCAGTTCAGTATAGCAATGCTTAGACACAAGAGCTGTGACTATCTACTTAACACGTCCCAGACATCCAACTCCCAGTAATGAAAGGTTAGGTCACCCCAGAATAATAGCTCATCTATTATATAGTGAGCAATGCATGACACAAAGAGATACTAAAGTGCAATTAATCAAACTGCAGGGCTTCAACAGGTGAGGTTCTGAGGAGTTCACAGTCCATATGCTATATGCTGTATGGTTATTGCTCCTGCAAAGGAGAGCATAACATAAACCATCATTCCCTTTCAGTGTGGCAGTGTCTCTAAGAAAAAAAACCAAACATCTTCCAAGACTGAAGGCCCAGAGACAGAAATGGAGATCTGTAACAAAAGGGTTAAGCACTTGCTAAGGAGGATGCTTTAATAACCTGTAGCTTGGAGATACATCCTGAGAGCAATATACTAACTTCTAGTTTCACAGAATCGTATAGGTTGGAAAAGACCTTTAAGATCATCGAGTCCAACCGTAAACCTAACACTGCCAAGACCACCACTACACCATGTCCCTAAGCACCTCATCCAAACGTCCTTTAAATACCTCCAGGGATGGCGACTCAACCACTTCCCTGGGCAGCCTGTTCCAATGCTTGATAACCCTTTCGGTGAAGTAAAATTTCCTAATATCCAGTCTAAACCTCCCCTGGCTCAACTTGAGGCCATTTCCTCTCGTCCTATCAGTTGTTACCTGGGAGAAGAGACCGACCCCCACCTCTCTACAACCTCCTTTCAGGTAGTTGTAGAGAGCAATAAGGTCTCCCCTCAGCCTCCTTTTCTCCAGGCTAAACAGTCCCAGCTCCCTCAGCCGCTCCTCATAAGACTTCTGCTCCAGACCCTTCACCAGCTTCGTTGCCCTTCTCTGGACACGCTCCAGCACCTCAATGTCCCTCTTGTAATGGGGGGCCCAAAACTGAACACAGTATTCGAGGTGTGGCCTCACCAGTGCCGAGTACAGGGGCACGATCACTTCCCTAGTCCTGCTGGCCACGCTATTTTTGATACAAGCCAGGATGCCATTGGCTTTCTTGGCCGCCTGGGCACACTGCTGGCTCATATTCAGGCAGCTGTCGACCAACACTCCCAGGTCCTTCTCTGCCAGGCAGCTTTCCAGCCACTCTTCCCCAAGCCTGTAGCGTTGCATGGGGTTGCTGTGGCCCAAGTGCAGGACCTTGCACTTGGCCTTGTTAAACCTCATACAGTTGACCTCGGCCCATCGATCCAGCCTGTCCAGGTCCCTCTGTACAGCCTTCCTCCCCTCAAGCAGATCAACACTCCCACACAACTTGCTGTCATCTGCAAACTTGCTGAGAGTGCACTCGATCCCTTCGTCCAGATCATTGATAAAGATGTTAAACAGAACTGGCCCCAGCACAGAGCCCTGGGGAACACCGCTTGTGACCGGCCGCCAACCGGAGTAAACTCCATTCACCACCACTCTTTGGGCCCGGCCGTCCAGCCAGTTCTTTACCCAGCAAAGAGTACACCCGTCCAAGCCATGAGCAGCCAGTTTCTCCAGGAGAATGCTGTGGGAAACCGTGTCAAAGGCTTTACTGAAGTCTAGATAGACAACATCCACAGCCTTCCCCTTATCTACTAGGCGGGTCACCTTGTCATAGAAGGAGATCAGGTTGGTCAAGCAGGACCTGCCTTTCCTGAACCCATGCCGGCTGGGCTTGATCCCTTGGTTATTCTCTACATGCCGTGTTATAGCACTCAGGATGATCTGCTCCATCAGCTTCCCCGGCACCGAGGTCAGGCTGACAGGCCTGTAGTTCCCCGGGTCCTCCTTCCGGCCCTTCTTGAAGATGGGCGTCACATTCGCTAATCTCCAGTCAGCAGGGACCTCCCCAGTTAGCCAGGACTGCTGGTAAATGATGGAAAGGGGCTTGGTGAGCACTTCTGCCAGCTCCTTCAGTACTCTCGGGTGGATCTCATCAGGCCCCATAGACTTGTGAGTGTCTAAGAAGTGGTGCAGCAGGTCATTCACCATTTCCCCCGGATTATGGGGGCTCCATTCTGGTCCCCGTCCCTATCTTCCAACTCCAGGGGCTGGGTCCCCAGAGAACAGTCGGCCCTGCTATTAAAGACTGAGGCAAAGAAGGCATTAAGTACCTCAGCCTTTTCCTCATCCTTGGTCACTGTGTTCCCTCCCCCATCTACTAGGGGCTGGAGATTCTCCTTAGCTCTCCTTTTGCTGCTAATGTATTTGAAGAAGTGTTTTTTGTTGTCTTTTACAGCAGCAGCCAGATTGAGCTCTAGCTCAGCTTTGGCCCTTCTAATTTTCTCCCTGCACAGCCTCGCTACACCTTTGTAGTCCTCCTGAGTTGCCCGCCCCTTCTTCCAGAGGTCGTAGACTCTCCTCTTTTTCCTGAGTTCGAGCCAGAGCTCTCTAGTCAGCCAGGCCGGTCTTCTTCCCCGCCGGCTCGTTCTTCCGGCACCTGGGGACAGCCTGCTCTTGTGCCTTTAGGACTTCCTCCTTAAAGAATGTCCAGCCTTCCTGGACTCCTTTGCCCGTAAGGGCTGCCTCCCAGGGGACTCTCTCGACCAGTCTCCTAAACAGGCCGAAGTCCGCCCTCCGGAAGTCTAAGGTGGCAGTTTTGCTGACCCCCCTCGCCGCTTCTCCACGTATCAAAAGCTCTCTCATTTCGTGATCGCTCTGCCCAAGACAGCCTCCAACCATCACATTGCTCACAAGTCCTTCTCTGTTCGTGAACAAGAGGTCCAGCGGGGCACCTTCCCTCGATGGCTCGCTCACCAGCTGTGTCAGGAAGTTATCTGCCACACGCTCTAGGAACCTCCTAGACCGTTTCCTCTCTGCTGTATTGTATTTCCAGCAGACATCCGGCAGGTTGAAGTCCCCCACAAGAACAAGGGCTAGCGATCGTGAGGCTTCTCCCAGCTGCTTATAGAATAGTTCATCTGTCTCCTCATCCTGGTTGGGGGGTCTGTAACAGACTCCCACCACAATATCTGCCTTGTTGGCCTTCCCCCTGATTCTCACCCATAGACACTCCACCCTATCATCACCATCATCGAGCTCTAAACTATCCAGACACTCCCTGACGTACAGGGCTACCCCACCACCTCTCCTGCCTCGCCTATCCCTCCTGAAGAGTTTATAGCCATCCAAGATGGTTTCAGTTAGAGTCCCATCGCTTCAGTTAACTATCATTGGGTCACAGGCAATCTCTGCAGCTAGTTTCCTAACATGCTGTTGATTAAGATGCATTAATTTGTTCCAGAGCCACTAGTATGAAGCACCACTCTAATGCAGTATTACAGGGCCTCATTAAACAGATTGCTGATTGTCTTTCTTGGCATAGGTTTACTGGGATTTAGATGCACAGAAGGAGCACAGTTGTGTTGAGCACTTTATAGGCCACTAACAATGTTCTAACTGTTGTCATCTGCCCCAGTATCTGATATGCATATAGTCATGTGAGGTTTTTGAGCTTTGTAGCAGCTGAAAGGGTTGAATCACTCTCAGATGTAGCCATGATGTAGCCTGCAGCTTTCTGGTTTCAGGTTATTCTGCAGTTCAACCCAGACCTTCTCTCTCCTCCCTAAAAGCATTTCTGCATGCATTTTACCTGCCTTTGTACAAAAAGAAAAAAGAAAAAAGTAAAATAATATGATAAAATAGATCATATGGCTTAAACTTTGACTTTCAACTTTTTTGGTCACTTGGACAATATTTTTTATTATTACAGTAATTTATTTTGATGAATTTTACCTCTGTTGTCAAACTTTTCATAAATTAGTATTAGTCTTCTCAGATTCACGATCTGCTTGAACTATCTGTCAAATATCTGGAAAGTGCTTTCTTGGTTTTTGACTATTTGCAAGCAACTGGTTCTCTCTGACCAGATAATAAGTCAACAGGCCTTTTTAGATTCTCTGACAAACTGGAGTATATCCAAAGACTTTTTGGGAAATTAATTTTGCACAGATTAATTTGAAACTTATGTTTTGTAAAGAGTCTGCAACTAGCACTTGAAACTGCTGCTTGAATTAAGGCTTCAAGGAAAACTTGCTTCTTAGTATACTCAAAACACAAAGAAGTTCAGACAGCAGGAAAGAGACAGTCTTCTTCCCCCTCAAGTCTAGGCAATCAGAAGTTAATCTTTCTATTTCCATTTTATTAGACTGTAACTTGGGATCAGATATTCAAAGGTGTTTAGGCATCTAGTTCTTCATGGATAGTTTAATATCAAAATACTCAAAGGAGCTGAGCTTTGCTCCTTCAGCCAAATAGTTTTTTTGCAATTGAGTTATCCTTGTTATTCAAAAGTGTCACAAACTCAGCCACAGTAAGTTACTTAAACTGTAAATAGATATTTATTGACATTCTTCAGCTATCTGTCTAGCTCACTATGGGATCAGCACAATAAACCTGTATTAATATGAGCAGTTCAATGGTTCCTACACAGCTTTCAGGCCTTTTAGAATTCCAGGTAGTAAAATGAACACAAGACTTTCTTTCATTATATTTTGAAGGTAAAGGGAACACTAGTTACAACCTTTAGTTTCTTTATATCCTACATTAAAAAGCATTATTAAAGTTGCAAAGCCCCAAGAAGTTAACAACTAAAAGGTCACCTATGCATTCCCTTTGTGCACAAAATGATGGATTTGTTTACATATTCAAATACTATTCCCTCCCTCCCCCTGCCCATGGGACTGGTTTAAATTAATGAGCAGATACACTGTTTTCTCATCAATCCATGCCTTATTTACTGCACACCATTCTCAGACTGCTCTTTAAGACTAAATTATTCATTTAATTTTGGGGTTTTCTGTGATAGTCATCACTACATTATCAAGTATTTTGCATACTTATGGATTAATTTATTTCCACAACAACTTTGACATGACTGAGTGTTGATAACCTCAGTTTACAAAAGGGTTTGTAATTGTGGAAGCCCAATTTAAAATACTTGTGATCCAAAATTCTAGCATATTTCATAGTGAATTTTATCCATTTGGAATCACAGAATCACAGAATCGTATAGGTTGGAAAAGACCTTTAAGATCATCGAGTCCAACTGTAAACCTAACACTAACAAGACCACCACTATACCATGTCCCTAAGCACCTCATCCAAACGTCTTTTAAATACTTCCAGGGATGGCGACTCAACCACTTCCCTGGGCAGCCTGTTCCAATGCTTGACAACCCTTTCGGTGAAGTAAAATTTCCTAATATCCAGTCTAAACCTCCCCTGGCGCAATTTGAGGCCATTTCCTCTCGTCCTATCAGTTGTTACCTGGGAGAAGAGACCGACCCCCACCTCTCTACAGCCTCCTTCCAGGTAGTTGTAGAGAGCGATAAGGTCTCCCCTCAGCCTCCTTTTCTCCAGGCTAAACAGTCCCAGTTCCCTCAGCTGCTCCTCATAAGACTTATTCTCTAGACCCTTCACCAGCTTCGTTGCCCTTCTCTGGACACGCTCCAGCACCTCAATGTCTCTCTTGTAGTGAGGGGCCCAAAACTGAACACAGTATTCGAGGTGCGGCCTCACCAGTGCCGAGTACAGGGGCACGATCACTTCCCTAGTCCTGCTGGCCACGCTATTTCTGATATAAGCCAGGATGCCATTGGCTTTCTTGGCCACCTGGGCACGCTGCCGGCTCATGTTCAGGCAGCTGTCGACCAACACGCCCAGGTCCTTTTCCTCCGGGCAGCTTTCCAGCCACTCTTCCCCAAGCCTGTAGCGTTGCATGGGGTTGCTGTGGCCCAAGTGCAGGACCCAGCACTTAGCCTTGTTGAACCTCGTACAATTGACCTCGGCCCATCGATCCAGCCTGTCCAGGTCCCTCTGCAGAGCCTTCCTCCCCTCAAGCAGATCAACACTCCCACACAACTTGCTGTCATCTGCAAACTTGCTGAGAGTGCACTCGATCCCTTCGTCCAGATCATTGATAAAGATATTAAACAGAACTGGCCCCAGCACAGAGCCCTGGGGAACAGCTCTTGTGACTGGCCGCCAACTGGATTTAACTCCATTCACCACCTCTCTTTGGGCCCGGCCATCCATCCAGTTCTTTACCCAGCGAAGAGTACACCCGTCCAAGCCATGAGCAGCCAGTTTCTCCAGGAGAATGCTGTGGGAAACCGTGTCAAAGGCTTTACTGAAGTCTAGGTAGACAACATCCACAGCCTTTCCCTCATCCACTAGGTGGGTCACCTTGTCGTAGAAGGAGATCAGGTTGGTCAAGCAGGACCTGCCTTTCCTGAACCCATGCCGGCTGGGCTTGATCCCTTGGTTATCCTCTACATGCTGTGTGATGGCACTCAGGATGATCTGCTCCATCAGCTTCCCCGGCACCGAGGTCAGGCTGACAGGCCTGTAGTTCCCCGGGTCCTCCTTCCGGCCCTTCTTGAAGATGGGCGTCACATTCGCTAACCTCCAGTCAACTGGGACCTCCCCAGTTAGCCAGGACTGCTGGTAAATGATGGAAAGGGGCTTGGTGAGCACTTCTGCCAGCTCCTTCAGCACTCTCGGGTGGATCTCATCAGGCCCCATAGACTTGTGAGTGTCTAAGTGGTGCAGCAGGTCATTCACCATTTCCCCCTGGATTATGGGGGCTCCATTATATGGATATACAAAACCCACAGAAGCCAAAACAGTTGTTCTTCGACAGCCCACCCACCCAAAACCAGATTTCCTCCCTACCCGAGTATGCTGACATCTGCCTGCTCAGCTGCCAAAGTTTATCTCCCCTTTAGCCTTCACCCCTTTGTGAGCCAGACAGGGGAAGGGAGGCTTCACAGTCCCCTGCCTAATGGCACCAAAGCTAGACAGACCTTGTCATCATCAGTTTATGCCTGCAGGAAAAGTATCAAAATAAAACTCAGGCATCCAGGAAGCCAAAATTCTATTTCTGTTCCCTGATAACTAAATTATTGTTAAAAAAAAGTATCTAATACCCATTTGAAAATAAAATTTCCTAAAAAAATACACTAATATCCAAACGCATATAAGCGGTTATCAGATTCTAATCAGATTTATTCAGACTTCATAAAGAAATTAAATTTGACTCCTACAGCAAAAAACTCCTTTGCTGCACACCTCATTCATCCCCAAAGCAATTCCATCCTGTGCACTGACTGAGGCAAAATCCTGTGGATAAGATGGGACGTAATCATATAATTAAAGACTGCTGAATATATAAACCTCAGGGGTATAAATTGAGGTTATATTGGCATCTGTAAATGTAACATTTCTCAGCTTCTGAATGTGCAATTTCACAAGATTAATATTAGTAGTTTGGGGTGTTTAAAAGGTTTGCATTTTTCTTAAAAGAAGAAAACAACCCACTCACACACTCCTGCCAGTTATTCCTCATGTGTAATTATATTAGACCATAGCAGAACTGGAGCTTGCAACATTGCACCTCTCTGCCACTTGAATTAATGGAACGTCTGACAGCAACTGGTGTCATCTACATGGTCGGTACTCAAGAGATGATTCCAGGCCCATTCTCCTTTTTCAGCTGGTCACAGACAAGGCTACCAGCTACAGACCACTGGATGAAGGTAGAACATTGAGTCCTGACCTCAGAACTGCTTTAAAAAACAATAATTGTCCAGAGTTTTAATTTCAATTACACGTATTAACTTCACTCAGCTTTCAGACATTGTATCCTGACATCTGTGGTTGTACATATTTTTTGCATCTTTTGTTTCCTTATTCATAATGTCCTCCTATGCTTATTTTCCCTTCCTGACTCCCCTTTACAGTTTCCTGTATGAGCCTTTCCTTTCCTGCTACATACCTAACCCTTCCTCTTTCCTGGCCAGTAAATCATTGGAGAACAAACACACCTCTCTGTGTGTTTCAGACCTAAAGCATCAGTAGAGCTCAGAAATAATTTGATCCCCTGTGTAATTACAGTCATGACATAGGCACTGCTCATTTTTAATGTGCGTTGGGTGGATGGCTTGGGAAACAATGCTTACAAATTATTGTGGCATGACTCTTCCCCCAGCTGCATCCTTCCAAAGGAGTTGTGGGAAATTATGGAGAGAGGAAAGTGCGTAATTTAACAGCTTTGTTACCAAATAGCTTTTTGTCTTTGATGAAAACTTCTCGTTTAAAAATGAATACCACTTTTACAAGTTGAATTGTTTGGAATCGCAAGAAACTGCTGAATGTGTACATATGATCACAGTTCTAAAAAATAAGGAAACCAATAAGTGAGTATCAAGTAATGAACAAACCCATCTTTTTTATTCATCTGGACATTTGAAATGTGCTTTCATCATCCTGTTTATGAATAGATGGTTGCCTTCAATTTTGATCAGCACTGAACCCAAAGGATGTGAAAGCATGTTATAATTTGTTAATCAAATGTCTAAACAATCTCGTGTTAAGAGTTTGCCAGGCTAGCAAATATTGAAAAAAGGCTAAGTGAGCTGCCTAGGGCTGTTCACTTCTTCACTGACAAAGAAAATACTGAACTCTGGGAACCCTGAATCTCACACCATTGCTCTGTTCTCCAGCAGAAACATCTGGGAAATTAAACAGTGTCTCATTATTTCAGGTAAGCTGCTTTAACTATAGTACTGTGACCTCATGCATTGCTTCTTGCCCTCAGCCACATTAAAAATATCTTTCAAACATCTCTTCTATCTGCTGGTATTTTAATCATATCTTATAGTAAATGTCTGTATTCTTTTTGGTCTCTCTAATGCTTGCACCCTCCTCCTCCCCATATTAAAAATATCCAGCCAAATGGAACCCAAAATATAAGTACAAATGAGTGCTAGGAAGGGGAAGACTACTTCTGTGGCTCAGGCCAGAAAGACTCGCAAAATGGCATGTAGACTGTGCAGAAATATTATCTTTTGCCTTTGTCTTACAGTGCTAAAAATATTGTCTGTGCTGCGGAGCTGAAACACAAGAAAAACACAGAAGAGCACAGGCATAATTTATTCTGTTTTGTGCAAAGCTGCTCTGTTAGTTCTAATTCCAGAATGATCCATGCAAATGACAGCCCTTACAGAAAACTCCTATAGAGACATAAAAAGGATGAAACCTATAAGATTGTATAGAATTTAATATGAAATTTTCATTTATACTAACAAACCTTAAAAACTTATAAAGAATTTAAATAAATAAATTCTGAGAGACTAAGAACCTTAAAGAATGTAAATAAATGTCCTTGTATTGGGTGTATGTGGCAAAGTTTTGGTAGCAGGGCAGCTGCATGAGTGGCCTCTGTGAGAAGAGGTCAGGGGCTGCCCTGTGCAGGACACAGCCAGTTCCAGCTGGCTCAGCAATGGACCCACCGGAGTCCAAAGCTGAGCCAATCAGCAAAGTTGGTGGCACCTTTATGAAAACATATTTAAGAAATTACAAAAAATGCCACACAGGCAGAGAAGGAGGGGAAAAAAAGAGTAAGAAACAGCAGTGCAAACATCAAGGTCAAAGAAGGAGGGGGAGGATTTACTCCATGGCACCAGAGCAGATAGATATTCCCCTGCAGCCTATGGAAGAGACCATGCCAGAGCAGATACTCACAGTGTAGCCTGTGGAGGACCCAGCGCCAGAGCAGTTAGATATTTCCTGAATGAATTGCAGTCTGTGGAGAACCCATGCTGGAGCAGATTTTTCCTGACAGAACTGCAGTCCATGGAAGAGCCCATTCTGGAGCAGGGAAAAAGTGTGAGGAGGAAGGAGAGGCAGAGAGGAACTGTTATGTACTAACCGTAACAACTCATTCCCCATCCCACCACTCCACTTAGGGGGGTGGGTAGAGGACTCAGGAGCAAAGGAGTGAAGTTGAGCCTGGGAAAAGGGGGAAGAAAGTTATTGTTTTAATTTTTATCTTTGTTTCAAAATACACTGTTTCATCAGTGTGTTTTGTTTATCTTCAGTGGTACTAATCCTGACTTAGCCTCAGATAAAAAGAGGCCAAAATTAGACCAGTGTTTCAATTTGTGTGATACACAGACTCTAAAAAGAGATTGACAACTCAAATCTACTTTTTGAACTACTGAAATTAATTTTAAAGAATTTCAGTAGCTCCTGAGTGCCTCCTACCCCTGTACTGCTGCAAAAGACCAACATAAAAGCTAACATACTACCCTGAGGAAAAAGTCAAAGGGAAGTTAATCTAGACACTGCACCTAACACAGAAATGTTAACAAAGCAGTGCAGCTGTTGGTGCAACTGAAAGAAACTTGCCTTTTATCAGCACTAATAGGAAAAAATATCAGACAGAAAATCTGACTTTCAAGTTGTGGTGGGTTGACTTTGGCTGGACGCCAGGTGCCCACCAAGCCACTCTGTCACTCCCCCTCCTCAAATGGACAGGGGGAGAAAAAATATGATGAAAGGCTTGTGGGTCGAGATAAGGACAGGGACATGACTCACCAATTACCATAATGGGGAAAACAGACTTGACTTGGGGAAATTAATTTAATTTATATTCCAATCAAATCAAAGTAGGGTAATGAGAAATAAAACCAAATCTTAAAACACCTTTCCCCCACCCCTTCCTTCTTCCCAGGCTCAACTTCACTCCCGACTTCTCTACCTCCTCCCCCGAAGCAGCGCAGGGGGGACAGGGAATGGGGGCTGCAGTCAGTTCATCACATGGTGTCTCTGCCGCTCCTTCCTCCTCACACTCTTCCCCTGCTCCAGCGTGGGGTCCCTCCCACAGGAGACAGTCCTCCATGAACTTCTCCAACGTGGGTCCTTCCCATGGGCTGCAGTCCTTCAAGAACTGATCCAGCATGGGTCTTTTCCACGGGGTGCAGTCCTTCAGGAATAGACTGCTCCAGCGTGGGTCCCCCACAGGGTCACAAGTCCTGCCAGCAAACCTGCTCCAGCAGGGGCTACTCTCTCCACGGGTTCACAGGTCCTGCCAGCAGCCTGCTCCTGCGTGGGCTCTCCATGGGGTCACAGCCTCCTTTTGGCACACCCACCTGCTCCGGCCTGGGGTCCTTCATGGGCTGCAGGGGGACAACCTGCCTCACCATGGTCTTCACCACAGGCTGCAGGGGAATCTCTGCTCTGGCGCCTGGAGCACCTCCTCCCCCTCCTTCTTCACTGACCTTGGTGTCTGCAGAGTTGTTTCTCTCACATATTCTCACTTCTCTCTTCCGGCTGCTGTTGCGCAGCAGTTTTTTCCCCTTCTTAAATATGTTATCACAGAGGTGCTACCACCATCACTGATTGGCTCAGCTTTGGTCAGCGGCGGGTTGGGGTTGTTCAGCCTGGAGAAGAGAAGGCTCCAGGGAGACCTTATTGCGGCCTTTCAATATATAAAGGCAGCTTATAAGAAAGATGGGGACAGACTTTTTAGCAGGGCCTGGAGTGATAGGACAAGGGGCAATGGTTTTAAACTAAAAGAGGGTAGATTCAGACTAGATATAAGGAAGAAATTTTTTACGATGAGGGTGGTGAGACACTGGAACAGGTTGCCCAGAGAAGTGGTAGATGCCCCATCCCTGGAAACATTCAAGGTCAGGCTGGACAGGGCTCTGAGCAACCTGATCTGGTGAAAGATGTCCCTGCTCATTGCAGGGGGATTGGACTAGATGACCTTTAATGGTCCCTTCCAACCCAAACCATTCTGTGATTCTATGTTGTGGTGGGTTGACCATGGCTAGCCACCAGATGCCCACCAAGCTGCTCTATCACTCCCCCTCCTCAACAGGACCACTAGGACAGGAATAAGGACAGGGATATGACTCACCAGTTACCGTCGTGGGCAAAACAGATTCGACTTGGGGAAATTAATTTAATTTATGGCCAATCTAAATCAGAGTAGCATAATGAGAAGTAAGAAGAAATCTAAAAACACCTTCCCCCCACCCCTCCCTTCTTCCTGGGCTCAACTTCACTCCCGACTTCTCTACCTCCTCCCCCCTCAAGCGGCGCAGGGGGATGGGGAATAGGGGTTGCGGTCAGTTCCTAACGCTTTGTCTCTGCCGCTCCTTCCTCCTCACACTGTTCCCCTGCTCCAGCATGGGGTCCCACCCATGGGGGACAGTCCTTCACAAACTTCTCCAACGTGGGTCCTTCCCATGGGCTGCAGTTCTTCATGAACTCCTCCAGCATGGGTCCTCTCCACAGGGTGCAGTCCTTCAGGAACGGACTGCTCCAGCATGGGTCCCCCGCAGGGCCACAGGTCCTACCAGCAAACCTGCTCCAGCGTGGGGTCTCCATGGGCTGCAGCTTCCCTCAGGGAACACCCACCTGCTCCAGCCTGGGGTCCTCCATGGGCTGCAGGGTGGATATCTGCTCCACCGAGGACCTCCATGGGCTGCAGAGGAGCACCTCCTCCGCCTCCTTCTTCACTGACCTTGGTGTCTGCATAGTTTTCTTTCACATATTCTCAGTCCTCTCTCCCAGCTGCTGTTGTGCAGCAGGTTTTTTTCCCTTTCTTACATATGTTATCCCAGAGGTGCTACCACCGTCAATGATTGGCTCAACTTTGGCCTGCGGCGGGTCTGTCTTGGAGCCAACTGAAACTGGCTCTTAGTTTATTGTAGGGCAGGATTATTAAAGAGATTTTAATTACCCCTTTTTGTTCCTGAAAAAAATTCAAGATTAGTTTCATTTTCAGGGACAAACATCCTTTTATCTGCAACTGGAAATAATTATATAGTTATTGGACTACACAGCATATCAGGAACAAGAAGAAAAATGGCCAGAGATATTCTTCTACATTATATTTACTTCTGTGCAGTTACCATAAAAATATCCTAGAAATTCTTTCCACCTAGTGTCATTGTAAAGGCATAATAAAAATCTAGTAGCTAAACTTGTAAACTATTACTACTTTAACATTTGGTTTGACCAAATTAATTTTTAAAAACTTCTCCTATGTGATCTATAGGCAAAAGAGATTTTGTGTAAAAAAAAAAAAAGTTCCGAGTGATTGGAAAATTATTTTTTACATATAGGTCTTTGATAAGTAAGTCAAAGATTATAATCATCATTAGTCAAATATCTTTAATTCAATTTCTCTCTGCTCTGGCGCCTGGAGAACCTCCTCCCCCTCCTTCTTCACTGACCTTGGTGTCTGCAGAGTTGTTTCTCTCATATTCTCACTCCTCTCTTCCGGCTGCTTATTGTTTTACAAGTTAAAAACAAGTTATTGTTTTAATTTTTATCTTTGTTTCTCACTACCCAAATCTATTTTAAATGGCAATAAATTAAATTAATTTTCCCCAAATCAAGTCAGTTTTGCATGTGAGGGTAATTAGCAAGTGATCTCTCTATCTTTATCTCAACCTACAAGCTTTTTCATCCTATTTTCTCCCCCTGTCCTGTTGAGAGTGAGTGGGCAGCTGCGTGGGTGTTTGGCTGCTGGCCAAGGCTAACCCACAACAGTCCTTTATTTTAATTATACTTTTCTCTTAAATTCATTAGACAGTTAAAACCTGTGCATACTAATTTGTCTCTCCTCTTCTACTGAAACAACTGCATTCTGGTTACTGGGCATTGCTACAATATAAGTAAAAGAGGAGGCCCCTTCTTTTTGTCTTACACTATATAGAAATTTCCAGTAAGGGAAAGATTCAGATTCCAGATGGCATTTGAAATACTGTCTGCTGGAAAGAAAATCCAGATGCAAATCTGACATGTGAGACACCAGGAAAATCTGAAAAACAACCCAAACCAAAAAAACCAAACCCATGTTGTCTAACAGAACTCAGTTGCTTTACATTCAAAATATTTATTCTCTCATATTAGTTATGTGCATAGCAGTGGCCCAGCCTATGCATGGAGGACCCTGATATAGAGGAAAGCAGGGTTTATGTATGTTACAATACAGGTGTGTAGACCAATCAAATCACTCATGTTAAGGGGTGGGCTAATAAGTTACTATTGTTCACGTAATCAGTATGTGCTTGTCCCATACAGGATCAGTACATGCTTGTCCCGTGCAAGTGGTGTGGATGTATGGTCAGTGGTGTGTTAATCTTCATTGTTCTAAACTGATGTCCCGTGCAGGTGGAGTGGTTTTATACTCGATTCTGGTTGGTTGCTGTTCTGGCCGTGGTTATACAGCTGTTTTTTTGAAGCGTAAATCTCCTATTGTTTTATCGTCAGTATGGGGTGTTTCCAGCCAGTAAGAGCTGGCTTAGGTTAGGTCTTCAGGTCACATCGACCTTGAGGTAAAAGCTCATAGTCTCAGGTAGTGTTCATTCTTCTAAGCAAGTCATCTTGCAGTTAGCATCTTGACTTTCACAGTGCCCACCAAGCCACTCTTTTGCTCCTAAGCAGGACAGAGGGAGAAAATAAGATGAAAAAGCTTGTGGGTCAAGATAAGGACAAGGAGATCACTCACCAATTCCCATCACAGACAAAACAGACTCGACTTGGGGAAATTAATTTAATGTATTGACAATTAAAAATAGAGTAGGACAGTGAGAAACAAAACAGAACTAAAAAAACCTTCCTCCAACCCCCCCCCCCCCCCCCCCCCCCCTTCTTCTCAGGCTCAACTTCACTCCCAACCCTTCTACCTCCTTCCCCCAAGTGGTGCAGGGGGATGGGGAATGGAGGTTGCAGTCAGTTCATAACACTTCGTCTCTGCTGCTCCTTCCTCCTTAAACTCTTCCCCTGCTCCAGCGTGGGGTCCCTCCCATGGGATACAGTTCTTCAAGAACTGCTCCAGCATGGGTCCTTTCCATGGGGTACAGTCCTTCAGGAATGAACTGCTCCAGCATGGGTCACCCACAGGGTCGCAGGTCCTGCCAGGAGCCTGTTCCTGCATGGGTTCTCCACAGGCTGCAGCTTCCTTTAGGGCACATCCACCTGCTCCAGCATGGGGTCCTCCATGGGCTGCAGTGTGGATATCTGCTCTGATGTGGTCCTCCATGGGCTGCAGGGGGACAACCTGCTTCACCATGGTCTTCACCACGGGCTGCAGGGGAATCTCTGCTCCGGCGCCTGGAGCACCTCCTCCCCCTCCTTCTTCACTGACCTTGGTGTCTGCAGGGCTGTTTCTCTCACATATTCTCACTCCTCTCTCCCAGCTGCTGTTGCACAGCATTTTTTACCCTTTCTTAAATATGTTAGCACAGAGGCACTACCAATGTTGCTGATTGGCTCAGCTTTGGCCAGCGGCAGGTCCATCTTGGAGGCAGCTGGAACTGACTCCATCCGACATGGTGGGACAGCTTCTGGTGTCTTCTCACAGAAGCCACCACTGAAACCTCCCCCCCAGCTACCAAAACCTTGCCACATCAGCCCAATACAATGGTACTGCTGACATATCTGACATGTGAGATAGATAGATAGATTTATATGGGGATACAGATACATTTATTATCCTAAATATCCTAATCCAGGAAAAATCGACACCTTCTTTCCATTCAAACTTTGTCCGTACTGAACAAGCAGAAGATAAATCATGAAAACACTGTTCTCTCCTAAGGCAGTACATGGGATGAAAAGGAATACTTTAAATATAGGTTTAATGGATGCTGTCTACCGCTGGAAGAGATACTCACTTGAAAATGCTGCCAAGACTTATGCATGTTTAGGTAGAAATTATGTACATTAGTTGTATGCCAGTGTTTGTTAAAGAGACATTGTTTGTGATTCTTAGTTTGTTCCATTCATCATATACCACATCATTTTGCATGACCACCCATCTCCTTTGACATAATGCACCCAGTTACACCAGGAGGTTTAATTTAAATAGAAAATTGGCATTTTCCTGATCACCAACCAAATGAATCCTGAGGTGATAGTATATAGAATACTGACTATCATTCTATTTGCACTGATATGAACACACTCTTGCCTTCCAATAAATAGATAAAGCAAAATTCTAAGAATGGATCTACTGTCCCCCAAGAATTGCATCACATGGTTTAGCATAAGAGTGGTGGCAATGAGTGGGTCATGAAGAAATTACAATGGATTAGATCCTCATGAGGTGGAGGAGCTGAAGATCTAACCCAATATTACTAGACTTGATACTCAGTATGAAATTAGCTAAAAAGCATTTAGGTCTAAAAATGGATGAAAAAAGGAACTGAATTTTTATGTCCCAGATATACCAAAGAACTCTTCATGCATACCTGGAGGGTTTCTCCATCACCCAACTGGTAAAAAAGAAACTTAAAAAAAAGTTAATTAAATGCTTCCTTCCTTTCCTCCAAGAAAATCCAACTGTGAATAAAATAAAAAATGGGGAAGCTGCATAATTGCACTTAGCTCTTACTGCTTTTAGAGAAGAAATTTGGATAAATTGGAGATGAAACATGGATTTTCTTTCCTTCACTGATAAAACTTTGTTTTCAGACAGAAATATGTAATATGATATGATATAATGTAATGTAATATAATAGAATACCTATATAAAATGTCATGCAAGCAAATAAACATAATGAGTATTTTGTGGTAATTTAAGATAATTTCTTAAAAGCTTCCAATGTTTTTGATCAGGAATCACACAGGTTTGAACTCACATTGCAAGAAAGAAAAATTTCAGAGTTGTCCTCCATTCAAGCAGTATACTAGCTTTTCATTCCTTCAAATGGATGTCTTTATAAAACCTCAGTAGCTTGTCTGAAATCCAGTGAAACAGATAGGTGACTTTCCACTGATTCTAATGGGCAGTTTATTGGGCCCTTTGGCCTGTGGGGTTGCATTACAATTGTTATTTTAACAAGATTATAGCCATTTCAGTCATTCCAAAGAAATTTTTAGTTACCTATTTAAAAAAGTGATAAAACAAGGATCTGTTGGTGCAGCTTTATAAACAAGCTGGCTCCATTGCCTACTTTTGATTACAGGAAAAGTAAGAAAATTTAGACCTTCCTGCACAGGAAGGGAGCTGATATGCCTCTGACTCTTTTGCCGTGCCACAGTGATTTCATTTCATTCCCAAATAGAAAGGGTATAATTCTATAATTGTGTAGAGCTCAGAAAAGCACATTATGATAAGCACATTCTGTTACTGAAATTTGTAGAAAATAATAAGCTCAGCCATTCAGCTTCTTCCTCCTCATCTCTTCACCTTTGCTTTAGACCATTGCTTTTAAATCTCTCAAGCCTATTCCTGCCCCTCTTTTAATTTCACTTGAATACTTGTTCACAGGGCCCAGCGGTAACACTTATTATTACAGCTATTTTGTTGGATGCAACATAGTTTCAGGTGAAGAGAAAGTTCCTTAACATAGGAAGGCTGGAAAGATTCATCTGTTGCCTTCTGAGTCTAAAACTTGCTCACAGTAAAAGCTCAGTATAAAATCTCAGGCTATAGATTGCATTAAATATGGTCTGTTGAGGAATCCAGTAGCTATGTTGGGCTTACTCTGTAGAAATATATGTAAACAGCTTGATCCCATCCACAGTGCTGAATTGTACTTGCAAGACTGTAAAATGAAAAAGAGCTAAAAGGGAATGTGATTTAAACAAAAAATACACAAGGGAGTCCATTGCAGCCTGGAGCGAGCAGTTGCAATTCCCAGGGAAGTCTGTGCATGATATAAATGGGTTGGTTGGACATTACTAAAGGGGATAAGTTGGCCAGAAAACAGATGCAAGAGGCAAATTTATGTAAATCAAACCACTTGGGCCTTGCATGTGAGGGCAAAATGAATGTGCGGGAGTTGCTGAGTGCATGGAAAGTTGGATGAGGTATGAAAATAAAATAACAGGAAGGCATTAAATAAAACAACTTTCCTACTTTAACAGATGCCCACACTTTCAGAATATTCTGGTAGCTAAATTCAACCCCCTCTGATGGATGCCGAGCCTACAGGCTAGTGATTTTTCTGCATTTGTTTTCCATAGAGTACAAAAGTGGAATGAGGCTTTTTCATTGTACATATGTGAGGATGCCAAAGGGATGGAAATTATATTATTTTGCTCCTTTCAACCATTTCCTTTCTGTGGTGATCCCAAGAGAAAAATAAACCACTATTTATACTGCTGCTGAAGCTGGGCCCCTATCAGTCCTCTATAACACTGACTACTAAAACTTTGTTTATTCATGGACAATCTGTTTATTATTAAATCAGTTTTCAGACTGCCTTTGCTGGCACCACAGCTCTGAAACTTTTTGTTTCACCTGTGAAAAACACAGCAGAACAGGAGGGTAGTTGGTTTTTTAGAAGTTTTATAGGCTATGGATTGTTTAAGCCCCAGTGGTAACCACATTCCTTGATGGAGGGACATGGTACAGGTGGGGATGATAAGGCAGTGCTTTCTCTTTGGCCTTTGGTCTTTTCCCTTGTCCTGCTGTCCTTTTCCAGTAACCTCCAGCAAGAACTGCTGAGTGTTTTCTCTGCTCTGGAGCTCTGCAAAAGTCCTCCCATAAACATCCTGTTGGGTTCCTTGAAGGAAGGCACTGAACTTCACAATCCTTTTGTGGTTTCCCTCTATCTCTTTTTGTTTTTAACTAAACTGTTCTTTGTAATTTACCACTATGAGTTTGGAGTTGAAAGCTAGTATACTGAAGACACTGGTTCTCTGGTCCCACTGGTGGGTAGGGAGTCTAACAGGATGTATATTTTGCATTCCAATGTTATAGATTTGACATTACCTGCATAGAACCACTGGGCTTGTTGTGACAATGTAATATCAAGGAGGGATCATAGTCCATGCATTCATGTTCATTCTCTTTTCCTATAACTATGAGGAAAGAGGGTGGCTGTGTCTTTCACTTTATGGACCTTGGTAAGTCAAACAACAATGTAGAAGCTATTTGGGCTTACTGATTATTGTCCACATATAAATCATACAACAGTAATATTTATATTTAGAAAAATTAATATTCAGTTTGCTTGTTTTTACTGAACGTCAGTGTCAATGGTAATTTCACATTGATTTTTAAAAATAAATCTTGAACCCCAGAAGTAGCCATGATTTACACAGCAAAGGCTGGATAGCTACATACATGAGCACGTAAGTTAGGTACATGTGCAGATACTCAAATACCAGGGACACATGCATGTGCCTCTGTAAACTCAGTCATTTCCTTTAGCTCATACAAGCAAAATGGTGCTTTAATGCAACATTTCTGTTGAAATGTAAAAAGAAAAAGCCAAGATGTTAGAAGTTATACATCTGGCAGCAAATACCACTCAGTCCCTTTTGTGTGCATTTACTACTATGTAAGCTATTAACACTCCTGCCATATTATGTACATGTAATGTGGCCAAGGGACAGAGGCTGTCTCACAAGGACGTACTTGGACAAGGAAGATAAAAGAACATGTGGATATAGAGAAAAATATAGAAAGATCACAGTTTTAATCATGACCATTATGTTTTGAACATACCATCCCTATTATAGCAAACCTTTCTGAGGGTCTCAAGGTATTGAACACTTTTTATTACCTTAAAAAACCTCCCTCCTTTGCAACTAGTTAAAAATTATCACCCTCTGTATTTACTACAAATGAGGCACACAGGTGTAGGATAGTTTTGCTGTTGAAGAGAAAGCTCAGAGAAAGACAAGCAATATATAATCTAGTAGAAGAGGAAGAGTCTAATCCCCAACCCTGGGGGGCTTATGCAGAGGATTTGATTCAATAAGGCACTGATATCTAGGTCAGATGAAAATGCTAATCTGTAAAAAAATACAAATAAATTTGCAGTTATTTCACTGGCCAAACCAAAGACACTGAGTCAAGAACATGCTGGCAAAACATAGAAGGAATACATCAATTTCTCTTACATTCCAGTACTCCTGGAGTCAAACTTTTACTTTCTATAACAGTTTCCCAGGCTCCGACATCAATATCTGAAGGACACAGGACATGGAGAGGAAAGCAGCTGAGTTATCTTAATTAAAGCCTGAAGTAAATCTATAGTAAATAGGTATAAGCCACACAGGCCAAAAGCAAAGTTGATAGACTCCTATCACATAAACACTTCATGTACTCTGATTTTCTTGAGAAGTCTTCAATTTCAGCCAATCTTAGTCTGTATCTATTTGCAAGATACTTAAATAAAAAAAGAAAAAACCCCCTCCTCTCTCTCACTCTGAAATCCCTGTGAAATTAGAAGAAATGCAATAAATTCTTTCTGTTTTCCAAATTGACTGATTCTGCTTAAAATTTTGGAATAGAGGGAGAAAGATAGAAAAGTAGTTAATAAAGAAGTTATACATTTAAAGACAACTGTTCTAAAATGTGTATCAAAGTGCCAAGAAATATTTAATGACCATAAAGACCTTGATCTAGCATTTAATCCAGAAAAAGACTTGCTACTACTTGAACCTGCTTTTGGAAGTTCAGTTCCACAGCTGAGAAGATAATTCATAAAAAATAAGTAATCTTACCTTATGAATTTATCATCGTTCTATTTGCAAGACCATTTGGTAGACCTGATTGTTTTCCTGAATTACTGTTGAAACTATTTTTCAAGTGATTTCTAGGAATAATTCCTATCTTTTAGATAGTTAACAAGCTGTTTGTTTTTTAGTTTTCTATATTTAGCCTGAGAACATTTGAGCAGACTCATACAGTTCCTTAAAAAGGTGAGTGCCATTCTTAAAATTTTCTTATAATTAATTCTCAGAATGAATTTTAGGCTTGTCTTCTATGAACAATCTCTAACATCTGCTTAGAAATCCATCACCACAAATGTTCTTGACTTTTTTGGAAAGGACTATTTAGAGTGAGTGATTAGATAAAAATGGCACACACAAGATTCCTGCCAGCAGTCTCCTACCTACTGAGCCAGCAGTGCTTTGTCTCCATCAGTGCTGCAGAGCCCTCCTGTGGAGGCGCTGCAGAGCGCCTCTGTTTTCTTTTGGTTGGTGAAATATACTCATTATAGGCTACACAGTGCCTTTTCCTCTGTTCCTTTTATTTGTAATGTAGAGTTTATGGTAGCATTTGAAAACAATCTTCAAAGTCTAAGTCGCTGTTGCAAGAGCATTTTTCCTCTAGTCTTCAAAAGCAGTTAAAAATACATTTGCTGTGGAAAATACAAATGTAGATGGTAACAAATTTAGCCCAGGGGTACAAATGTGCTGTTCCAGCTGAAGTCAACAGGACTCATACCCACTCAAATCAGGGCTGAATTTGGCCTCTGGTGTCATTGTGGAATAAATGCCTATTTGGCCAAGTGAAAAAGGCACACTGGCAGTTGGGAATGGGAGAGACCATGAGGGAGAGCCCTAGGGAGTGCTAGAGACCAGGACCGCAGTGAACAGGGCGGGCAAACAGGGCATGGCACGTCAACAAAGGGCGTGGCAGTTTGCACAGCAGTTCGAGCAGAAGGGTGCGCGGGAAGAGCGTGCAGGAAGGGTGCTGCAACTCTGCCGGCTCAATCAGGAAGCAATGGTATCTACCCGGCAGAAGGCCATGGCCTCTCTAAACTGCACCTGCTGCAACTGATGCAGCTTCCCAGACAGAGCTCCGATGGGAACACGCTGCCACCCAGGTGTGAGGCTGCAGGGTGTGCCCTACTCTTATGCCAGTACTGGATGGCAGTAGTGAGTACACCTGTAGGAGGTGTGCCCAGGTAGAGGAACTCCTCAGCTTAGTGGCAGAACTCCGGGAGGAGGTGAGTAGGTTGAGGAGTATCAGGGAGTGCGAGAGAGAGATTGACTACTGGAATTGCACCCTACCATCCCCGGGACAGATGTGTCAGGCAGACAGGACACATGATATGGAAGATTCCCTATCCTCTCTCTGCCTGGCTGAACACAGTGACTTAAGGGATAGGGGGCAATGGCAACAAGTTCCTGCCCGGCACAGCAGGTGTGTCTCCTCTGTGACTACCCCACCTTCCCAGGTGCCCTTGTACAATAGGTATGAGGCTCTGCAAGTGGAACCAAACAATGATGAGGACGATGGTCCATCTAGGTTGGAGGTGTTGCCAAGGTTAAGTCAGCCTATGCACTGTGTCAAAACCACTTGCGTTAAGAAAAAAAAGATGAGTTACTGTCATAGGAGACTCTCTCCTGAGGGGAACAGAAGGTCCAATATGCAGACCGGACCCACTTCTTAGGGAAGTCTGCTGCCTCCCTGGGGCCTGGGTTAAAGATGTGAAGAGAAAACTTCCTACCCTGGTACAGCCCTCAGATTATTATCCATTATTGCTTTTTCATATAGGCAGTGATGAAGTTGCAACTAGAAGTCCAAGGGCAATCAAAAGAGACTTCAGGGCCTTGGGACGACTGGTTAAGGGATCAGGAGCACAAGTGGTTTTTTTCCTCTACTTCGCTCCATGACTGGTGTCACTGGCAGAATTTTTGGTTTTCTGATCATGGGTCGGTCTACATGACACCAGGCCTGCCGGCAACAGATGGGGTACGTCTGTCTCAAAGGGGGAAAAGGATCTTTGCATAAGAGTTAGCAGGGCTCATTGAAAAAGCTTTACACTAGATTTGAAGGGGAAAAGGGATAAAACCAGGCTCGCTAGTGATAAGCCATGGGGCTGCATGCCAATGTTTGAGGGACAGTGTGCTAGTGAGGTCCTTCAGGCTGCTCCACAATGTGCTGAGTACACTGGAGCACATTTGAAATGTCTCTGTACTAAATGCGTGCAGCACCTTAGCCATCTTGGTGGGGGTAGGGGATGGAGATCCACGTGGCAGCAAAGACGCAAGGGTTATTGATGTGTTAGAAACCACAGAAGCACCTGAGAATGGTCACGTAGGAATTAGGTGGCAGGATCAATGGCCCAACCGAAGTGCATCTACACCAATGCACACAGCATGGGCAACAAACAGGAGGAGTTGGAAGCCATTGTGCAGCTGGAAAACCAATATAGTTGCCATCACAGAAACATGGTGGGATGGTGTCGCGGATGGAGTGAGAGTGCACTTCACTCGTTAGAGAAAAGTAAAAATATAGTTTATTGATACAGAACAGGGAGTTAACAAAGTTCAATGCGACAGTGGTTTAACAAGATTCGATGGCAAGGTACACTTGATTATTTACTGCATAGAGGACAGGGTCAGACAAAACTGTCAGGGAGACCCTCCCGTTGAGTCATGAGGTTCGGAAAGGATCCCCTTGCTTTCTAAACTCCTTCTCAGAGAGGAGTCTAGGTGCAGCTATATCCAGTCCTAGTCCCAGACTTGGTCAACGGTTTATATCTAAAGGATTATACGTGCGCAATCAATCCTTTATATCACTTAGCTAAGATTTCAAAGTTTAGCATGCTATTAGTCACTTACCGAGGATCTGTTGCGGCAAGGAATCTCTCAACCTCAAGGAGTAACCTTGAGAGGCGTCCCTGCTCAAGGGGAGATCCTGGCATGCAGCCCGCTGCCGTGCAGGAGAGCTCAAAGGGCCCTGGGCTGTCCACTATTTAAGGAGTAAGATGATTGACTTATGGTCATATTTGCATATCAGCAAGAGGTTTAGATCCCTGCTTCAGGCAGCCCTTGGCTACTTTGTTGCCATCCGTCCTCAAGGTCCAGCATAAGCTGGATGCAGCTATCAGGATGACTCCCACTGATGGTTACTGCTTGTGCAGGGAGCAGGGCGGGGGGGGGAGCACACTGCCACAGATGGATGACTTGTACAATTGGAGTGCTGCAATGGATGGCTATAAAACCTTCAGAAGGGATAGGCAAGGAAGGAGAGGCGGTGGGGTAGCCCTGTATGTTAGGGAGTGTTTTGACTGTCTAGAACTTGATGATGGTGATGAAAGGGTTGAGTGTTTATGGGTAAGAATTAGGGGGAAGGCCAACAAGGCAGATATCATGGTGGGAGTCTGTTACAGACCCCCCAACCAGGATGAGGAGACAGATAAACTATTCTATAAGCAGCTGGGAGAAGCCTCACGATCGCTAGCCCTTGTTCTCGTGGGGGACTTCAACTTGCCAGATGTCTGCTGGAAATATACAATTCAGCAGAGAGGAAACAGTCTAGGAGGTTCCTGGAGTGTGTGGAAGAATACTTCCTGATACAGGTGTTGAGGGAGCCAACTAGGGAAGGTGCCCCGCTGGACCTGTTGTTTGCGAACAGAGAAGGACTTCTGAGTGATGTGATGGTTGGAGGCCATCTTGGGCATAGCGATCATGAAATGATAGAGTTTTAAATTCTTGGAGAAGTGAGAAGGGTGGTTAGCAGAACTGCTACCTTGGAGTTCCGGAGGTCAGACTTCGGCCTGTTTAGGGGCCTGGTTGACAGAGTCCCTTGGGAAGCAGTCCTGAAGGGCAAAGGAGTCCAGGAAGGCTGGACATTCTTCCAGAAGGAAATCTTAAAGGCGCAGCAGCAGGCCATCCCCACGTGCTGAAAGACGAGCCAGCGGGGAAGAAGACCGGCCTGGCTGAACAGAGAGCTTTGGCTGGAACTCAGGAAAAAAAGGAGAGTTTATGACCTTTGGAAGAAGGGGCAGGCAACTCAGGAGGACTACAAGGATGTTGTGAGGCTATGCAGGGAGAAAATTAGAAGGGCCAAAGTCCAACTAGAACTTAATCTGGCTACTGCCTTAAAAGACAATAAATAGTTTCTATAAATAGATTAGCAACAAAAGGAGGGCTAAGGAGAATCTCCATCCTTTATTGGATGCAGGGGGAAACAGAGTGACAAAGGATGAGGAAAAGGCTGAGGTACTTAATGCCTTCTTTGCCTCAGTCTTTAATAGCAGGGCCAATTGTTCTCTGGGTACCCAGCCCCCGGAGTTGGAAGATAGGGACAGGGAGCAGAATGAAGCCCCCATAATCCAAGGGGAAATGGTTAGTGACCTGCTGCACCACTTCTTAGACACACACAAGTCTATGGGGCCGGATGGGATCCACCCAAGAGTACTGAGGGAGCTGGCAAAAGTGCTCACCAAGCCCCTTTCCATCATTTACCAGCAGTCCTGGCTAACTGGGGAGGTCCCTGCTGACTGGAGATTAGCGAATGTGACGCCCATCTACAAGAAGGGCCAGAAGGAGGACCCGGGGAACTACAGGCCTGTCAGCCTGACCTTGGTGCCAGGGAAGATTATGGAGCAGATCATCCTGAGTGCCATCATGCAGCACGTACAGGACAACCAGGTGATCAGGCCCAGTCAGCATGGGTTCAGGAAAGGCAGGTCCTGCTTGACCAACCTGATCTCCTTCTATGACAAGGTGACCCACCTAGTGGATGAGGGAAAGGCTGTGGATGTTGTCTACCTAGACTTCAGTAAAGCCTTTGACACGGTTTCCCACAGCATTCTCCTGGAGAAACTGGCTGCTCATGGCTTGGACGGGTGTACTCTTCGCTGGGTAAAGAACTGGATGGACGGCTGGGCCCAAAGAGTGGTGGTGAATGGAGTTTACTCCGGTTGGCGGCCGGTCACAAGCGGTGTTCCCCAGGGCTCTGTGTTGGGGCCAGTTCTGTTTAATATCTTTATGAATGGGAAGGGGACAAGGGGATCAAGTGCACCCTCAGTAAGTTTGTAGATGACACCAAGTTGTGTGGGAGTGTTGATCTGCTTGAGGGTAGGAAGGCTGTACAGAGGGACCTGGACAGGCTGGATCGATGGGCCGAGGCCAATTGTATGAGGTTCAACAAGGCTAAGTGCAAGGTCCTGCACTTGGGCCACAGCAACCCCATGCAACGCTACAGGCTTGGGGAAGAGTGGCTGGAAAGCTGCCTGGAGGAAAAGGACCTGGGCATGTTGGTCGACAGTTGCCTGAACATGAGCCAGCAGTGTGCCCAGGTGGCCAAGAAGGCCAATAGCATCCTGGCTTGTATCAGAAATAGTGTGGCCAGCAGGACTAGGGAAGTGATTGTCCCTTTGTACTCAGCACTGGTGAGGCCGCACCTCAAATACTGTGTTCAGTTTTGGGCCCCTCACTACAAGAAGGACATTGAGGTGCTGGAGCACATCCTAAGAAGAGCAATGAAGCTGGTGAAGGGTCTAGAGCACAAGTCTTATGAGGAGTGGATGAGGGAACTGGGGTTGTTTAGCCTGGAGAAAAGGAGGCTCAGGGGAAACCTTATTGCTCTCTACAACTACCTGAAAGGAGGTTATAGCAAGGTGGGTGTTGGTCTCTTTTCCCAAGTAACAAGTGATAGGATGAGAGGAAATGGCCTCAAGTTGCGTCAGGAGAGGTTTAGATTGGGGGAAAATCAACTAGAAATGTGCTGCAGTATTCAATATGGGTCAAATTTTTCCCACAGTTAGTGTTTTTTTATTTAATGCCTTTGTATGGGATAATTTGGATAGACAGAACAGCTGTAAATTTAAACATGGGGTTTGTCTGATTTGAACATGGGGTTTTTGATTGGCATCCAATTCCCATGTTGCCATGTCCATTCCATTACAACCTTTCTCCTTTCCCTCTCCCTAAACCGTACTTGAATTTCTGGGTCACACTTCAAGGAATATGTCAGAAGACTGCCCCATACTTGTGAATGCTATTAAACTTGCATCATATAGAAATCTGAACAGAGAAATTCCATGGGAGAAAGGTTTTTATGCAGAGGAAGAAAGAGAGAAATTCTTGATTTTTTAAAATGGAGGAAGATAGAATTATACATGCCCAAATCTCCTCTCCCCCAGCTACATCTCCCCCCCCCCCCCCCCCCCCCCAGTTATTTTAATGCAGTTCTGGATCATCCCACAGTGGCAGGAACTCTGATACCACAATGCCAACTACCAAACACTGACTTATTAAGTCACCTATTTGCATATTTCTCCCTAGTGCACTTCCAACACTCTTTACTTCTCTAACATCCTTCCCTCCTTGTTTTTTCTTCTTGTTCATCTAACTTGGGCTCACTTTGACATTCCATGCCCTTTTTGCAGAATCCTTGCCCAGAGCCCAGAAAGTCCTAGGTGTTACTGGAGATCTCCCTACCCAGTGTAGTGTGGATTTAACCTATACCATGACTCCTTCCCTAAACACTGCTACTCCTACTGACCTTTCTGGTGCAAGTAGTCATGCATTCACTTGTCTTCTATTTTTTGCAATTTTTTAAGTACAACTGTTTTGCTTTTCCTTCTCTAATACATTTGGCTTCTGCCTTAATTTTTGATATAGCGGAAAGTGTGGATTATATTTTTTGGTTTCTTTTTCCTTTCTTTCTACATTTCCAATCTAATCAAATGGTCAGTCAAAAAGACAAGATGGGCAAAGCGCATCAGCAAATTCAGCAAATTCAGAGAATCCTTGGTGCCACAGGGGAGCGTGGGCTATAGCAAGGGTGAATGGCTGTGGTTGGGCTTTGTGGTAGCAAGAATCTTACTGTGGTGATTTTGCTATTCAAATTGCAGTCCTACAAGAAATAAAATGCATCAAGCCAAATTTAAATCAGAGAAAATATGATTCAGTCCTGTGCATGGACATTTTAGTCATAGCTTCCATTGTTGCAGAAAAATTATTGCATACATGTCTACTTCAAGCAGAAGTTTTTCTCTCTCAATTGCATATTACTCGCAACAATTCTCTATTCATTATCAGACTCAAGATGAAGCAACCATAGAGGGGCTTGGGATTTTTGGGTAGAATTATTCCAGTGTTCAGCACTTCACAGAACAGGATCTATAGTCTTGTTCTATTTGCTAGAGAAAATTATTTTTGCACCGTGTAAAAGCCACAGGATTCTGGTTTTACTTTCAGTTGCTGATTTAAAGGATACTCAAGAGAATTATTTAAACTGACCATAACTATCAGCACAGATAAGACAGCCAGTTGAATCACTGCTTCTCATCTACTGAAAACAGATAAGAAAATGATTGCATTTGTCTTTCAGTTTGTGCATGACAATGGATTGCAATGTTCAGGTCTAGAGCTATATTGATCTTCCCTTAGCATTCCTGAAGGAAACTAAGAGAAATATTGAGTTATGTCAGCCTCTAGGGTGTCAGCTGAGTCAGCAGAAACCCTATTTGGACAGGCAGAACTGGATACACACCTCCCTAGCTGAAAGAACCCCTTCTACTATACTGCAAAAAGCCAAGTGATAGTGTCACCTAACATTCTTCTTGGAATTTGTTTATTAGATCTTATTTACAATTAATTAGCAGCAAATCTTATTAATTTGGTTTGACTCAGCAGCCTTCACTCAGTCCCACAGTGCTGTCAAACCTCAGTACAGCTGCCCATGCTGGTATACAAGCTTCTTCAAAAGTGCTACTACACAAGTAGCTCAACACTTCTGCACAGCTTGGCAAAGCGCTAGGTGCTGCTGTTTTCACCCTTGAGGGCAGTACCTGAAGAAACTAAGCACAGGGATGACTGCTAAGAAGTTTCTAGTCTGGGTTGCTCCCTGTCCTATGGATACTGTACCACTCTAAATAAAATACTTGAATGCTCATTAAGGCAAGGGATGAGCCTGGAAATTGTACCAGTAGGTGAGTTCTTCAAAAGCAAGACTAGACTCTCCTTTTCTCACTGACTGCAATACTTAAATGATAATAAAGTGATTCCAAAAAGGAAAACTTCTGGAAAAGCCACTCTGATGCTTAGGAGATGGCTCTTATGGAGGTTCAATTCCCTCTATAGCTCCTCACCAGGGGAGGAAGTAGCAATGTGGCCTCTTACATCCTGCTAGCAACCAAAGGCTAGTAGTTAAAAAGGGAAGATGATCTTTTTCTCCTCTGGTAGTCTGTGAGATGAAATCTTTGTCACAGATTTCAATGCAACAGCCACAGAACAAAACAAAGCAATTGTTTTTTGAAACTGCTGGATGTCCATAGAGAAAGGTGAAAGACTGTTGGTGAGAAAAGACTGTATATTTTGGCACAACTGCTGAGCCAAAATATTACTTAATCAAACATCCCTACATTTAACCCACTCTTGTGTATTTTAAGAGTGAAAGTGGATATAAATATCCGGTCTATCTATCCTAATAGCAAATAGGTGAATTTAGAATAATCAAATTATTTTAAATGGCATATAATAGCCATGAGCATGGACACATATCTTGCATTTTGGACTGTGGAATGTAAAACTTAGAGGTTTTCTTTAGAAATCTATAATTAGTGTTTCCACGAGTGTGCTTGTGAAAAGTGAGATAGGCTGTGCAATTTTAATCCTCATATGAATTTTGCTTTCCTTTTGCTCTCCAGGAGTTCCTCAATATATCCAAATGGTCAAGCACCACGGCCAGAATCCACTTTAATTTGCTCTTGAAGCTCAGTGTAGCCAAGATCCAGCTTTAAAAAATGACCTTGATTGATATCTGCCTCAGGATATCTAGAAACTACAGAAACAGGTCTAAATGGAAATAAAATATTGACCTCTCCCATTTCAGAATTGAACTAATTGGGAGAGCCAGGATGCTTTTTATTTACAGTGGAGAGACTTTTCTGGTTATTGTCCTGGTTTCGGCTGGGATAGAGTTAATTTTCTTCCTAATAGCTGGTACAGTGCTGTGTTTTGGATTTTAGTATGAGAATAATGTTGATAACACACTGATGTTTTAGTTGTTGCCAAGTAATGTTTACACTAGTCAAGGACTTTTCAGCTTCCCATGCTCTGCCAGGCGCACAAGAAAACGGGAGGGGGCACAGCCAAGACAGCTGACCCAAGCTGACCAAAGGGCTATTCCATACCATATGACGTTATGCTCAGTATATAAACTGGGTGGAGTTGGCCAGGGGGGTAGCGATCGCTGCTTGGGGACTGGCGGGGCGTCAGTCAGCAGGTGGCGAGCGGTTGTATCACTTGTTTTTTTCCTGGGTTTTTGTTCCTCTCTCTCTCTTGTTGTTTTCCTTCTCATTACAATTTATTATTATTATTATTATTTTGTTCCACTTATTAAACTGTTCTTATCTCAACCCACAAGTTTTCTTACTTTTGCTCTTCCGATTCTCTCCCCCATCCCACCATGGGGGGAGGGTGAGCGAGCAGCTGTGTGGTGCTTGGTTGCTGACTGGGGCTAAACCACAACAGTCCTTTTTGGTGCCCAACGTGGGGCTCGAAGGGTTTGAGATAATAACAGATTAATCAGAGCGTATTAAGGAATTTAGATCTGTTAACAGTTGTGGGCCACAATATTGATTCATCTGTTCTTGATATTGGTTTACCTGATCTGCACCATGCTCATTTTTTTGCTGTACATGTTCAAGATCGGTGTTGGTTTTTGCAGTTTGCTGTGCTCTGCAGTGATTAGTGATATTTTGCCTGCAAATTTGTTATTAAAACAGTGACCTTGGGTGTATTTTGGTATCTAAGTTTTGTACTGAAGCCATTACTGTATATCAGGTACCACCTCGTGGAGACAATTAGCAATTATACCTCTTCCTCTGAGAGGTTTTTTATGGAGGAAATAATACAAAATGGCACCTTGGCTACCTTCTTCTATGATGTTTCCTCCTTCATTACCATAACTTTTCAGTATCTTCAACATCCTTGGGTAGTTAAGATACTTCTATTGGTATTGCTTGGGAATATTGTTTCGGTTTTGTTTAAGGTTAGTAAGCAATTTAAGAATATCATCCAGAGATCTGCCCCAAGGCTGGATAGTTATGAGTGACAAGGTGTGTGGGATAGCATGGGCAAATGCCTAGGTCGGTGGGTACCTCCAGTGTTTTGGAACTTCACCCCTGAACAAGTGCAGAATCCTGAAAAACTAGTAGAATATTTGGAAAAAGTATGTTGTCACCCTGGCAATTCTAGGGAGATACAAATCACTGCAATGTGCTGGGGCCTGGCCCATGCCTACCAAGCCCTGCTCAACACTATTCAGCACCCTCAAGGGGAAGAGAAGGTCTCTGGATCTGGTGACAAAACAACAGACACTGCGGCTACTCCAGCCTCCTCTGCGACAGCCACTATGGCTACTCCAGCCCCCGCTGTGACAGGCACTGAGGCTACTCCAGCCCCCACTGTGACAGATAATGCAGTTGAACCAGGAAACCAACCCATGTCAGTATCAGTCACCACTATACACAAGAAGAAATCTTGGAAGTGAAAGTCAGCTCGTTTAGAAAGGGAAGATGAAAGAGCAGGGCCATCACAAAGAGAGGAAGAGGAAGAACTCATCGATGAGATGGAAAACACCTGATCCCTTGTGGGATAATTGCTGAGGTGACTTAGAAATTAAACTTATATTCACACTTTTAGGTAAGGCACAGCATTGAAGAAGCTTCCTGGGTGGAATGCGGCTGACATGCAAGGAATCCATTCCATGGAAGTTCCCTAGGGCTGCAACCTTAGATGTCGGTAACGCCAGGGGAACTTGGTGTGCTGACTCTAAGAGGTACTGCTTGGAGAGTGGAGTGGTGTGGAGATACTGCGGCCAGGCTCTGCGATTATATGGGAACTTAAAGGCATTATGGAACTGATAAGCTGCATAATTGCTACCCTGGACCAACAGCCTGTCATGTTTTTGACAAAATGCCGTCCTTTTGGTGAACTTTGCTCATTATAACATCATTATAATACCAAAACACACCTCCATCCCAAAAGCTACCCGCCTCCAAGGGTCGACCACCCCACACTAAGGTTGCGCACTGAATTTTTCCTAGCCTATACCTTTAAAAGCGAAGTGAGAAAACTTTACACCACTCCTAAACAAAGGTATGTATGACTAGAGTCACTCAAGCTCCACCTGAAAGGTGAAAAATAGTATAAAATGGCTTAAGAGAGAGAGAATGTTAGGGAAGACACCATCGCATACCACTCTGACCTCTGGGATCAGTCGACGGGCTGAGCCTCTCTTCCCCCACATCGGGACGCCTTCGGGTAAGATTCGAACACTTGGTTATACCAAGTGTCTCCCCAGGAAACTTGGAAATCTCTATAGAGTTGCTTTATCATCTTTAATGCGTTTATAGGCGGCAGTGTCACTCATACTCTTGGTATTTGCACGTGCTTTGCAGACAGTGAATTTATCACCGGTAATCCAAAGAACCTGTGTGTCTGTTGCTCTAATAAACTGTACTCTTCATTAATCTAGACATGGTAGTTCCCATTGAACACGACCAGAGTCTTTAAGTGTGGCCGTGATAGCTCATGCAACACGACTAGACTGGGGGTGCATCGCATTATTTGTGAATCCATAATCGTGAAGTTCAGTACGCTGAAAATGACCTGACTTATAACATTGTAAATTAATGCTGTCGCCTTAGTGAAAGCCCTGAGAGGGCTCTGACTCTGCTAAGTGGCTACATATACAGTCCTTAGAAAATAAACCGTTGACCAAGTCTGAGACTAAAACTGGACCTAGCCGCACCTAGACTCCTCTCTGAGAAGGAGTTTAGAAAGCAAGGGGGTCCTGTCTGAACCTTGTGACTCAATGGGAGCGTTCCCCCCGCCAGCCACTCCTCAGACTCCTATGCAACAGTAACTCAAACGCAACATCCCTATCCCTGAGTGAGCTGCGAGATATCCAAAAAGATTTCAGCTGTCGTCCAGGCAAGCACATTCTCACCTGGCTGCTCCGATGCTGGGATAATGGGGCCAGTGGCCTGGAATTAGAGGGTAAGAAAACCAAACAACTGGGATCCCTTTCTAGGGAAGGGGGCATTGACAAAGCGATTGGAAAAGGGGCACCAGCCCTCAGCCTCTGGAGGCGACTCCTGTGAGCTATGAAGGAAAGATATCCCTTCAAGGAAGATGTTGTATATCGCCCAGGGAAATGGACCACCATGGAGAAATGTATCCAGTACCTGAGGGAATTAGCCGTGTTGGAGGTGGTTTATGGTGACCTGGACGATGAGCGGTCACCCATAGATCCAGATGAGGTCCAGTGCACACGACCCATGTGGCGGAAGTTGATAAGGAGCGCACCACCGTCGTGTGCCAACTCATTGGCAACACTGACCTGGAAAGACGGAGACAGTCCAACAGTGGATGAAGCAGCTAGCCAACTCTGGCAATGCAAAGAAAGTATCTCTTCCTCCTTCATCTCAGCTGTGGAGAAACTGTCCCAGGAGGTCCAGCAACTCAAAGAGGATATGTCCTACTCCCCACCTGTATGGACCAGTATCTCAGCTATTAGGAGTCAGCATTCCTATGCTCAAGAGAGAGGATATAGAGGGTACACACCACGGGGCACCCTATGGTTTTACCTGCGTGACCACGGAGAGGACATGAGGAAGTGGGATGGAAAACCTACCTCGACCCTAGAGGCGCGGGTACGTGAGTTGCAAGGAAAAACAATCACCAAAGGGGGTTCTTCCAGGAAAATTGCTGCTCTGGTTTCCAGTGGACAGTTCCCCAGACAGAGTAAAAGGGCTGATCTTACTCTTGATTTTAATGAAGGAACTCCTGACTTGTATTTACAAGAAGTGGGTAACGAATACTATGACCAGGACTAGAGGGGCCCTGCCTCCAGCCAGGTGGAGGAAAGGGACAACCGGGTTTACTGGACTGTGTGGATTCGATGGCCTGGCACATCAGACCCACAGGAGTATAAGGCTCTAATAGACACAGGTGCACAGTGTACCCTAATGCCATCAAGCTATACAGGGGCAGAATCCATCTGTATTTCTGGAGAGACAGGGGGCTCCCAACAGATAACTGTATTGGAAGCCGAAGTGAGCCTAACTGGGAATGAATGGCAAAAGCACCCCATTGTGACTGGCCCAGAGGCTCCGTGCATCCTTGGCCTAGACTACCTCAGGAGAGGGTATTTCAAGGACTCAAAAGGGTACCGGTGGGCTTTTGGTATGGCTGCCTTGGAGACGGAGGAAATTAAACAGCTGTCTACCTTGCCCGGTCTTTCAGAGGACCCTTCTGTTGTGGGGTTGCTGAGGGTCAAAGAACAACAGGTGCCAATTGCCACCACAATGGTGCACTGGAGGCAATATTGCACCAACCGAGACTCCCTGATTCCCATCCATAAGCTGATTCGTCGACTGGAGAACCAAGGAGTAATCAGTAAGACTCACTCACCTTTTAACAGTCCTATATGGCCAGTGAGAAAGTCTAATGGAGAGTGGAGACTAACAGTAGACTACTGTGGCCTGAATTATGTCACGCTGCTGCTGAATGCTGCCATCCTGGACATGCTGGAACTTCAATATGAACTGGAGTCAAAAGCAGCCAAATGGTACGCTACAATTGATATCGCTAATGCGTTTTTCTCAATCCCTTTGGCAGCAGAGTGCAGGCCACAGTTTGCTTTCACTTGGAGGGGCGTCCAGTACACTTGGAATCGACTGCCCCAGGGGTGGAAACACAGCCCTACCATTTGCCATGGACTGATCCAGATGGCACTGGAACAGGGTGAAGCTCCAGAACATCTGCAATACATGGATGACATCATTGTGTGGGGCAATACAGCAGAAGAAGTTTTTGAGAAAGGGAAGAAAATAGTCCAGATCCTGCTGAAAGCCAGTTTTGCCATAAAGCAAAGTAAAGGTCAAGGGACCTGAACAGGAGATTCAGTTTTTAGGAATAAAATGGCAAGATGGACGTCGTCAGATCCCAAAGGATGTGATCAACAAAATAGCAGCTATGTCTCCACCAACTAGCAAAAAAGAAACAGAAGCTTTCTTAGGTATTGTGGGGTTTTGGAGAATGCATATCCCAAATTACAGTCTGATCGTAAGCACTCTCTACCAAGGGACCCAGAAGAAGAACGATTTCAAATGGGGCCCTGAGCAATGACAAGCCTTTGACCAAATTAAACAGGAGATAGTTCATGCAGTAGCCCTTGGGCCAGTCCGGGCAGGGCAAGACGTAAAAAATGTGCTCTACACCGCAGCCAGGGAGAATGGCCCTACCTGGAGCCTCTGGCAGAAAGCACCATGGGAGACTCGAGGTCGACCCCTAGGGTTTTGGAGTCAGGGATACAGAGGAATCCGAGGCCTGCTATACTCCAACTGAAAAAGATATTGGCAGCATATGAAGGGGTTCGAGCTGCTTCGGAAGTGGTTGGTACTGAAGCACAACTCCTCCTGGCACCCCAGCTGTTGGTGCTGGGCTGGATTTTCAAAGGGAGGGTCCCCTGTACGCATCATGCAACTGATGCTACGTGGAGTAAGTGGGTTGCACTGATCACACAACGGGCTCGGATAGGAAACCCCAGTTTCCCAGGAATCTTGGAAGTGATCATGGACCAGCCAGAAGGCAAAAATTTCAGAATATCACCAGAGGAGGAGGTGACATGTGTTGAGGAGGTCCCACTGTAAAATAAACTGCCAGAAAATGAGAAGCAATATGCTCTGTTCACTGATGGGTGCTGTCGTATTGTAGGAAAGCATCGGAAGTGGAAGGCTGCTGTATGGAGTCCTATACGACAAGTGGTAAAAACTGCTGCAGGAGATGGTGAATCAAGCCAATTTGCAGAAGTAAAGGCCATCCAGTTGGCTTTAGACATTGCTGAACGAGAAAAGTGGCCAGTGCTCTATCTCTATACTGACTCATGGATGGTGGCAAATGCCCTGTGGGGGTGGTTACAGCAATGGAAGCAGAACAATTGGCAGCGCAGAGGTAAACCCATCTGGGCTTCCGCATTATGACACGATATTGCTGCGCAGATAGAGAACCTGGTTGTAAAAGTATGTCACGTAGATGCTCACGTACCCAAGAGTCAGGCCACTGAGGAACATCAAAACAACCAGCAGGTGGATCAGGCTGCTAAGATTGAAGTGGCTCAGGTGGATCTGGACTGGCAACATAAGGGTGAATTATTTATAGCTAGGTGGGCCCATGACACCTCAGGCCATCAGGGAAGAGATGCAACATATAGATGGGCTCGTGATGGAGGGGTGGACTTGACAACGGACACTATTGCACAGGTTATCCATGAATGTGAAACATGCGCTGCAATTAAACAAGCCAAGCAGTTAAAGCCTCTGTGGTATGGAGGGCGATGGCTAAAATATAAATATGGGGAGGCCTGGCAGATCAATTATATCACACTCCCACAAACCCGCCAAGGCAAGCGCCATGTGCTTACAATGGTGGAAGCAACCACCGGATGGCTGGAAACATATCCCGTGCCCCATGCCACCTCCCGGAACACTATCCTGGGCCTTGAAAAACAAGTCCTATGGCGACATGGCACCCCAGAAAGAATTGAGTCAGACAAGGGGACTCATTTCCGAAACAACCTCATAGACACCTGGGCCAAAAAGCATGGCATTGAGTGGGTATATTACATCCCCTATCATGCACCAGCCTCCGGGAAAATTGAACGATACAATGGACTGTTAAAGACTACACTGCGAGCAATGGGTGGTGGGACATTCAAACATTGGGATACACATTTAGCAAAGGCCACCTGGTTAGTTAACACTAGGGGATCTGTCAATTGAGCTGGCCCTGCCCAATCAAAACTTTTACGCACTGTAGAAGGGGATAAAGTCCCTGTAGCGCACATAAGGAATATGCTGGGGAAGACAGTCTGGGTTACTCCTGCCTCGGGCAAAGGCAAGCCCATTCGTGGGATTGCTTTTGCTCAAGGACCCGGGTGCACTTGGTGGGTAACGCGAAAGGATGGGGAAGTCCGATGTGTACCTCAAGGGGATTTGATTTTGGGTGAGAATAGCCAATGAACTAAATGGTATGATGTTAATTGCTATATAATACTGTGTGTCATCACTGCTATGGTTACTATACACCATATCAACAGTATTACAGTAAGAATCACCCAGATTAATGAAGAATGAACTTTGATGAAAACCAAGCAAAGTGCAGCAGTGATGGAACCAGAACTGGCTTCAGCATGCAACAACCCAACACCACACACCATCTCTCCTGCCCTGAAGGACTGTATTGACAGATGGAGCCCAAAGTCATGGACTAAATGAACTCAATGGACATTTTAGAGGGATGGCCCATAGACCAAGGGAATGATACCTGTGTGTATATATCAAAAGACTGGAAAATTGGTGGTGATTAATTGGAATGTATTAGAAAGGGTAGAACCTGGGCATGACGTAGATGGTATAGAATAAGGGGTGGATACTGTCCTGGTTTTGGGTGGGATAGAGTTAATTTTCTTCCTAGTAGCTGGTATAGTGCTGTGTTTTGGATTTTAGTATGAGAATAATATTGATAACACGCTGATGTTTTGGCTGTTGCTAAGTAATGTTCACACTAGTCAAGGACTTTTCAGCTTCCCATGCTCTGCCAGGTGCACAAGAAGCTGGGAGGGGGCACAGCCAGGATAGTTGATCCAAACAGACCAAAGGGCTATTCCATACCATATGATGTCATGCCCAGTATATAAACTGGGGGAGTTGGCCGGGGGGTAGCGATCGCTGCTCGGGGACTGGCTGGGCATCGGTCGGCGGGTGGTGAGCGGTTGTATCATTTTTTTTTTAATTTTTTTTTCTTTTTCCCTCCCTTGGGTTTTGTTCCTGTCTCTCTTGTTGTTTTCCTTCTCATTACAATTCATTATTATTATTACTACTACTATTTTGTTCCAATTATTAAACTGTTCTTATCTCAACCCACGAGTTTTCTTACTTTTGCTCTTCCGATTCTCTCCCCCATCCCACCGGGGGGGAGTGAGCGAGCGGCTGCGTGGTGCTTAGCTGCCGGCTGGGGCTAAACCACGACACCATCCCAGGTGGAGAAACCAGCAGTTGCTCTTGTTAAATGTCATACGGTTGGTGATTGCCCAGCTCTCTAGTCTATCCAGATCTCTCTGTAAGGCCTCTCTACCCTCGAGGGAGTCCACAGCTCCTCCTAGTTTAGTATCATCAGCAAACTTACTTAATGTATATTCGATTCCTGCGTCCAGATCATTTATAAAAACATTGAAGAGCACTGGCCCTAAAATTGAGCCCTGGGGAAACCCACTGGTGACTGGCCGCCAGCCTGACGTAACCTCAATTACTATAACTCTTTGAGCCTGACCTGTCAGCCAATTTTTGGAGACTTGAAAACCTCTCTGGGCAATCTGTGCCAGTACTCAGTCACCCTCACAGAAAAAAGTATTTTCTTGTGTTCAGATGGAATATTGTGTGTTTTAATTTGCACCCATTGCCTCTTGTCCTGTGAGTGGGCACTACTGAGAAAAGTCTGACTCCCTCAACCTCATTCCTTCCCATCAGGTATTTATGCACATTGATAAGATCACCCCTGAACCTTCTCTTCTCCAGGCTATACAGTCCCAGTTGCCTCAGCCTCTCCTCATATGAAAGATGCTCCAGTCCCTTCATAATCTTTGTGGCCCTGTGCTAGGCTTGCTCCAGTAAGTCACAGAATGGTTGAGGTTGGAAAGGACCTCTGGAGGTCATCTTGTCCAAACCCTCTGCTCAAGCAGGACCACCTAGAGCAGGATGCCCAGGACCATGTCCAAACGACTTCTGAATATCTCCAAGGATGAAGACTCTGCAGCCTCCCTGGGCAACCTACTCCAGTGCTCAGTCACCCTCACAGGAAAAAAGTTTTCTTATGTTCAGATGGAACCTCCTGTGTTTCCATTTGTGCCCATTGCCTCTGGTCCTGGCACTGGGCACCACTGAAAAGAGCCTGGCTCCATCTTCTTTGCACCTTCCCTTCAGGTATTTATATACATTGATAAAATGTATATTAAAAAATTGGCATTTTCCCTTGCTGAAATTAATGAGATTCTTCTTGGCCCAGTTCTCCAGCCTGTTGAGGTCCCTCTGAACGGCAGCACAACCCCCTGGTGTATTGGCCACTCCTCCCAGTTTTGTATCATCTGCAAACTTGTTGAGGGTACATTCTGTCCCACTGTCCAGGTCATTAAAGATGATGTTAAACAATATTGACCTCTAGGGTACACCATGAGTGACTTGCCTTCAACTGAACTTTTTGCAACTGATCACAACCCTTTGGGCTCAGCCATTCATCCAGTTTTCAATCCCCCTCACTGTCCATTTATCTAACGTACTTAGTCAGCTTGCCTATGAAGGTATTATGGGAGACAGTGTCAAAAGCCTTACTAAAGTCAAGATAAACAACATCCACTGCTCTCCCCTCATCCGCCAATCTAGTCACCTGTTGTGGGTTAACTGTGGTAGGCAGCTAAGCACCACACATCTGATCGCTCACTCCCCCGCAGTGGGATGGGGGAGAGAATCGGAAGGGTAAAAGTGTGAAAACTCATGGGTGAGATAAAGACAGTTTAATAGGTAAAGCAAAAGCCATGCATGCAAGAAAAGCAAAATAAGGAATTAATTCACTACTTCCCATCAGCAGGCAGATGTTTAGCCATTTCATGTTTAACCATTACACTTCATCCCGTGTAATGGTTACTTGGGAAGACAAACGCCATAACTCCGAACGTCCCCCCCTTCCTCCTTCTTCCCCACAGCTTTTATTGCTGAGCACGATGTCATATGGTATGGAATATCCCTTTGGTCAGTTGGGGTCAGCTGTCCCGGCTGTGTCCCCTCCCAACTTCTTGTGCACCTCCAACCTACTCACTGGTGGGGCAGTGTGAGAAGCAGAAATGGCCCTGACACTGTTCAGCAATAGCTAAAACATGGGTGTGTTATCAACACTGTTTTCATCACAAATCCAAAACATAGCACCGTATGAGCTACTACGAAGAAAATTAACTCTATTCCAGCCAAAACCAGTACAGACTTTTAACTACATACTTGTTTACAGAGATTAGAAGATTGTATAAAGGCTCATTTTTAAATGGCTTAATACCTCCCCTTTTTTCTTGTCTTTATAAATTCTTATACTTATAAATGTTCCTCGTGGAGTGAACACAAACAAGAGCTTTACATTACTTGAAAGCAGTTCTGTCCCCATTTCAGTACTATTCAAAATCATGAATTGTTCCAGCTGAAAGCAGATTCTTAAATTTGAGGCACAGAAAACATATAGTATAATATGGTGGCTGCTGGTATCTTCTGTGAAGGATCAGTTCAGCAGACCTTAGGGAAGCTTAGCCTTAGTTTAATTTTGTTACTCTCAACTTTTCAGTCAGTTCACTGTCATGAAACTTTACCAAATATTTGGCAATTTCTAAAGCAATTATTTGGGAGAAGGAGGGCTGTAGGTCATCCAGGTAATTTTCATTTTATTACAGAAATGAGCTCCAAAAAAAGGCAAGTGATGCAGTAGCAGAATGACAGATAAAAATTAGGAAAAGGAGAAAAAGCAGTGAAAAGAGAAAACCACCTTTCTATAACTAAGATGTAACAAGAACACCCCTTTGTGTAAGACACCGCTTCTCATTACTTTATACTATGATACAGACAAAAGCTCTCATGGGAGACCTCATGGGGAATGTCAACAATATCTGGACCTTTCTGTGTTTCTTATGTAAGCAACATACAACATTCAAGAACAGAAAATATTTACCTTTGGGATGGACAAAAGTATTTCTACAGTTCTGTTTAGAAAAGCATTAAAAAACTTCCTGCAGCGGGAATAATAGCAGAAATTAAGTACAGACAGTAAATAATATTCTCCCTCTCTCCCAAGCAAAAACCAGACCCTCTCAAAATATCAGTGGACCTCCTCCTTCCCATCTGTGTGCCTGCAGGAGAAGCGAGAGCCTTGGCATGTGTTCAGGTGAGGTCTCTGGTGAGCAGTGGATAAGGCATGTGGGTGAACTCTGAAATCCAGGGACAGCAATGGTGATCCTGCAGCCAAGTATCTTTTTACGCATGTGACAGAGGAGCTCCACTTCCTAATTTTGCTCAGCTGACTGCAGTGGTATAGCCTAGGTAGCCAGGGATACTGTCTAGTTAGAAACCATTTTGGAAAGAGTGGACCGAATGAGTGGGGGAAAGAAGGGGGTTACATACACTGCCCCCACTTCAGTCAAAACTAAACCCAAATCATAAGGGTTTAGTGTGACTTCAAGGAAATACTTTCCAACCCCTAGCAAGGAGTCTTCTCCAGTTTGTGTCAAGGGGCTTAGCACTACTGGGCCTTTTTGTGCTTTAAGAGCAGGAATGGCTTTGGGAATGACCAGGTTGCTGGATGAATACAGGGCCATCTGGTGCATCTGATCACATAGAAGAGCAATTGGCATGGGGCCTGGAGTGGCTGTACCTCCCAAAATCCCCCTTGAAGTCCAGCAGTTCATTAGAATTTCTTTCTTTGTGCATGTTTACTGCTCCAAAAACTGGAGAGAGGGGAAAGCAAGCTGTGGTCCAACCACTATTCTTCCCACCTCCCTCCACAGCCTTCAAAGCTACCAGCTGCAGATGAGTTTTCCTGGGAGTGGCTGTGCAGTCCCAAGGTGATGTTCTTCTCAGTGCTAGTTACTGTAATGGTTCATTTTACTATCTAGCAGAGTGCTGGAAACATTTGATAGCAGAAGGAAACATACGGTTTTTCAAGGGTTTTTCATACTTCAAATCCAAACCAGTCCAACATTGCGGGACATTCCTGGCCCTGCTGTGCTTTTTTTAATGTTTCACTAAGGATTTCATGGTTATTAGCTGTTTTGTAATAATAAAACAGTATTTGTGCTTCAGTGTCACAGGGAGAACTGGCCTGAATGAATTGATCATCTAAATAAATAAAGGACCCTTCAACTTTGTTGTGGTTTAACCCCGATAGGCAGCCAAGCACCACACAGCCACTTGCTCACTCCCCTGCAGTGGGATGGGGAAGAGAATCAGAAGGGTAGAAGTGTGAAAACTCATGAGTTGAGATAAGAACAGTTTAATAGGTAAAGCAAAAGCCACATACACAAGCAAAGCAAAATAAGGAATTCATTCACTACTTCCCATCAGCAGGCAGATGTTTAGCCATGTCCAGGCAGATGTTTAGCCATCTCCAGGAAAGCAGGGCTCCATCACACATAATGATTACTTGGGAAGACAGATGCCATAACTCCGAACATCCCCCCTTCCTCTTTCGTTCCCCCAGCTTTTATTGCTGAGCACGACATCATATGGTATGGAATATCCCTTTGGTCAGTTGAGGTCAGCTGTCCTGGCTGTGTCCCCTCCCAACTTCTTGTGCACCCCCAGCTTACTCACTGGTGGGGCAGTGTGATAAACAGAGAAGGCCTTGATACTGTGCAAACACTGTTCAGCAATATCTAAAACATTGGTGTGTTATCAACACTGTTTTCAGCACAAATCCAAAACATAGCCCCATACCAGCTACTATGAAGAAAATTAACTCTGTCCCAGCCAAAACCAGTACATCACCTCATTGTAGAAGGCTATCGAGTTGGATAAGCATGATTTCCCCTTTGTAAATTCATGCTGAGTACTCCTGATCACCTTGTCCTTCATGTGTTTCCAGGATTAATTGCTCCATCACCTTGCCAGGGGATTGAGGTGAGGCTGACTGTCCTGTAGTTCCACGGATCCTCCTTCTTGAAGGTAGGAGTGACATTTGCTTTCTTCCAGTCTTCAGGAACCTCTCCCAGTCACCATGACCGTTCAAACATAATTGAGAGTGGCCTTGCAAATGACATCAGCCAGCTCCCTCAGCACTCGTGGGTGCATCCCAACAGGGCCCATGGGCTTATGCATGCCCAGTTTAAGGGCTCCCTAACCTGTTTCTCTTCCACTGATGGTAAGTCTTTCTTGCTCCATTCCTTCCTTCTGGTCTTAGGGGCCTGGGATCCCTGAAAGCTGATCTTACCAGTAAAGCCTGAGGTTGTTACAGCCTAAAGGGTTACCTGGTCTGTGAGTCTATAGAGATTGCGACCATGGGTTCGTAGGATTCTGTAATACAGAAGGACAAGGAGGCTTTTATCCTCTAAATTTCTCTACTTTATTACAAATTACCACAAATACCACAAAAATCACCACTAGCAAGTATACCTTTGATTAATAAAGAGAATATAATATTATATATCAAGAATATAATATTATATTACAATCAATATTATAACAATCAATATTATAGAATCATAGAATCATTTAGGTTGGAAAAGACCTTTAAGATCATAGAGTCCAACCGTTAACCTAACACTGCCAAGTCCACCACTAAACCATGTCCCTAAGTGCCACATCTACACATCTTTTAAATACCTCCAGGGATGGCGACTCAACCACTTCCCTGGGCAGCCTGTTCCAATGCTTGATAACCCTTTCAGTGAAGTAAAATTTCCTAATATCCAGTCTAAACCTCCCCTGGCGCAACTTGAGGCCTTTTCCTCTCGTCCTATCACTTGTTACTTGGGAACTTATAGAACAACCAATAACAGCAACAACCAAGTAGGTAACTTATCATTAGTGAAGAAAACTTATCAACAATATAGCAGCAGATATACTTATGATAGATTACTTACATGGATATATAATATCAGTATGAAGTGGATTAGACAGATTTTAGATGGGGCCAAACCATCCCAGAGAAGAGGACAAACTGATCCCAGAGGGGGACCCAACCATCTCCAAAAGAGGGGAGGACAAACTGAACCCCAAAAGTGGGCCTGGAGGAGTACCAATAAGATAACAGAGTCTCACTTCTGACACCCTGCCCCTTGACCAATATCGGCAGCATAGACAGACTTCCAACACCCTGCTCTTGACCAGTATTGGCAGTGTAGACAGACTGACAAGACCCTGCCCCCGACCGACACTGGCAGCATAGGCAGGATGCCGCCTACATTATTCATGTAATGATTCTCTCAAATCTCACTACCACTGGTGGAGCCAAGGGGTGGCGTAACTCTTACCCACATTCAAAAGACATTTGCATGATTGGCTGTTGCTGCCAGATGACCTGGACACCAAGTGTCCCTGGCAGTCCCACCAGAGCCACGGCATCGCTTATGATCCTGTGTTTGCTATTGGTGATTGAGTGAGTTGCTTTATGGGCATGTTGTTGCTCATTTATCCTACTGTCACAATAAAGCTTTGTTTTATAACATGTTGTCAGACTCCATTACTGTGTGAACTACAACTTCAAAGATGATCTGCATCACAGAGTCTGGAGTCAGCTAGGCGTCCCCGGTGAGAGTCGAAGATCTCGTAGAAAGTTCATGTGGAGATTTCAACCTGTTTAGGAAAAGAAAACTATGTGCATGACCCATGATCTTACCGGGCACGAAGTGAGGCTGACAGGTCGGTAGTTCCCAGGGTTCTCCTTTTTACCCTTTTTAAAAATGGGAGTGATGTTTCCCTTTTTCCAGTCACTGGGGACTTCACCTGACTGCCATGACTTTTCAAATATGACAGAGAGTGGCTTGGCAACTACATCAGCCAGTTCCCTCAGGACCCTGGAGTGCATCTCCTCAAGTCCAATGGACTTGTGTATCTTCAGGTTCCTCAGGTGGTCTCGAACCTGATCTTCTCCTGCAATGGGAGTAACTTCTTTCCCTCAGTCCCTATCTTGAGTTTCAGGGGCTTGAAAGATGTGGGAAGAGAGATTGCCAGTGAAGACTGAGGCAAAAAAGTGTTGAGTACCTCAGCCTTCTCCATGTCAGTTGTCACCAGCTCTCCTGTCTTATTTATTGGCGGGGGTACATTTTCTTTAATCTTCCTTTTCTGGCCAAAATACCTGTAAAAGGCCTTCCTATTATTCTTCACATCCCCTGCCAAATTCAGTTCCAGCTGTGCCTTATCTTTCTAGATCCCATCCCTACACATCCGGGCAGCATCCCTATATTCTTCCCAGGATGATGTTTTCTGTTCTTTCAGGCCAATTTTTTATTTTCCCAGACTGTTTTCCACATTTTCAGATGCTAAGTTGTTGTTCCAGTCCCCTGTTTTTGCATTTATCAATGGTATCTGATGATGTAACCAGATGTAACCAAAATGATTAGTTCGTTCTTTTGTAACTAAGTAACATAGAGATAGGACCGGGGTAGACAATACTTGAATGTTGTGTTTGTACATCTATGGCTATGCATATGGTACTAGGCCCAAAGACAATAGGACGAGGAGTAGTACGGACATGCTGCTATGCTCCCAGTACAGTCCCAGCCCATCTTGACAACGAGTCGAGGGTGGTTAGAATAATTGGTTTGTGTTAAGGGTGCCAAATCATTGTTAGGGACCATGCACCATGAAGAAGGAAAACGGGTTACATATGCAAGGTGGGATTGCGCATGTCCAGAAGAAGGGGTCGACTAAAGGACACACCTGTACGACCACCAAGGACCACCAGAGACCCCCACGGAAGCCCCTTGGAGCTCAAGGACGCATGCGTAATGACCACGCAAATATGATAATTCGTTCTGGGAAATAGAATGAATATGCATGATCATTCCGGGAAATTTGGTGCATATGTATGTAATTGGACAACATAAGTTTCGGCTGATGTAACCTGCGGTATGCACGCTAGGTGGAACGATGCCCCGTGCATCCGGCGCCGTAATAAAGAATGCCTGCTTCTTAATACTACATTGGTGTTAAGGAGTTTGATTCCTGATTTTGGTGACAATGATGTCTCTGGTTTCTAGGTACTGAAGGGGAAATTCAAATAGTATTGGATCAAAGGATATCAAAGGATTATACAAGTACATAAATAGCAAAAGGAAGACTGGGGAAAATGCGGGCCAGCTGCTGAATGGGGCTGGGGAACTGGTGACAAAGGACATGGAAAAGGCCAAGGTATTCAGTACCTTCTTTACCTCTGATGAGAGCAGCCATAAAGGTGACCTGGTTAGAAGGAGAAACTTACTGAAAAGAACAAAATGTCTGCTGAGAAATACTGACAGAGAAATTGCCTGCCAGACTGGGAGCTGTGAGCCTGGGAACTAGGTCTGTGAACCAGAAGCATCCTTGAAAAGTGCAGCTGGCATCTTTGAAGTACATCTGGGGTACAGTTGGGGAATTTTTATGGTACCCCTTGAGGCAAAGGAAACATGTTTGTGCTTAAATATAAAAAAAATTAAAATTTAGTGAACAATGCATTGGACAGAGTCCTACCGCCATAAGCAGTTCTGCAAGGAATCTGCAAAGATTTCAGCAGAAGATTTCAGCTTCGGTGCCATTTCAGCGAAGCCTCCGAGGCGAGGAGCTCTGAGACAGAGGACCGCGTTGGGGGACCGTTGCTGGATCGGCTAAACTGCGGCAAAACCATGCAGGGAAGGGAGGAAAAAGGAAAATAAGAAAAAAAAAAAAGGGGTACGGAGAGAGAGGGCTACCGCTTCCACACCCTGGCCCCTGAGCAGGAAGGAGGGAGCTCCTGACGAGGGCCCGGCTCTGACTCAGCGTGGGCGGGGACGAGAGTGACGGCGGCAATTCCCTTCCCGCACAAGAGCATCTCCCAGGGAGCGCGAGTGACCAGGATGGGCAAACAGGGCGTGGCGCATCAGTTTGCGCGGCAGTTCACACAGGCAGGGCGTGTGAGGAAGGCGAAGGCACCTACTAGCTCTAGAGGAACTGTGAAAAGTGAGTTCATTTGGTAGTCCCCATCCTTTCAGAAGAAACTCAGCTATGGTCTTCACTCATCAGAAAGCGATGCCCTCTGTGCTCACCAGAGTGGATGTGGCTACCCAGACGGAGCTCCCACAAAAACATGAGGCCACCCAGGTCACAGGCTGCAGGGAGTGCCTGGGCCTCTCACTGTTCACGCATGGCAGCCATGTGGACAGCTGTGTGAGGTGTGACCAGGTGGATGATTTGCTCTGCATGGTGGCAGAGCTACAGGAGGAGGTAGAAAGGTTAAGGAGCATCAGGGAGGCTGAGAAAGAGATAGACTGGTGGTGCCACACTCTGCCCCCCCGAGACAGGAACAGGAGCAGCAGCAGCCACCAGTAAGAACCCACGATCGAGGGGATCCTGTATCCCCCCCCACACCGGGCTGAAGGCAGCAGCTCAAAGGAAAAGAGTGAATGGAGGCAAGTCCACGCTTGTGGCGGCAGGCGAAGGCCCTCCCTGCCCACCTCGCCTCCCCAGGTTCCTCTGTACAACAGGTATGAGGCCCTGGAGGTGGAAGGCCAGTCAATGGAGGATGGGGATGACAGTCCATGTACACCAGAGGTGTCGCCCAGGTCAGAAGAACGTACCTCTCGTATTAACACCACCTCCACAAGGAAGAGAAGACGGGTTATAGTTGTGGGTGACTCCCTTCTGAGGGGAACCAAGGGTCCGATATGCCGGACGGACCCTCCTCTTAGGGAAGCCTGCTGCCTCCCTGGGGCCCGGGTGAAGGATATCCCTAGGATACTCCCTAGCCTGGTACGGCCCTCGGACTATTACCCCCTACTGCTCTTCCACGTGGGGGGTGATGAAGCTGCAACACAAAGTCCTAGGGCAATCAAAAGAGACTTCAGGGCCTTGGGACGGCTAGTAAGGGACTCTGGAGCACAGGTTATTTTCTCCTCTCTCCTTCCAGTTGTGGGCAGCGACACAAGAAGGAACAGAGACACCCAATCTATTAACTCATGGCTTCGTGGCTGGTGTCATCGCCACAGTTTTGGGTTTTTTTGATAACGGAATGGCCTACACAGCACCAGGCTTGCTGGCGTCTGATGGGATTCATCTTTCTCAAAGGGGAAAGAGAATCTTTGCTCAGGAGCTTGCAGGGCTCATCGACAGAGCTTTAAACTAGACCCGAAGGGGGAGGGGAGTAATATCAGGCTTGCCCGAGGGAAGCTGAGGGACGATGTGCCACGGTTAGAGGGAGCGGGTGCCAGCGAGGGCACTCAGCCTGTGTCTCTGAGATGTGCGGGGTACGCTGGGGCACAGCTGAAGTCGAACAGAGTTGAGCTAGGGGATACTGAGGCAATAGGAGCCAAGTGGGAAATGCCAGTGAAATGCCTCAAAGCACACAAGGGGTGTTCTTCTATGAAGGAAACACGGACAACAGCCCAGCTGAAGTGCCTTTACACTACTGCACGCAGCATGGGCAACAAGCAGGAGGAGTTGGAAGCCATTGTACATCAGGAAAACTATGATATGGTTGCCATCAGGGAAACATGGTGGGATGACTCGCACAACTGGAGTGCGGCGATGGATGGCTATAAACTCTTCAGGAGGGATAGGCGAGGCAGGAGAGGTGGTGGGGTAGTCCTATATGTCAGGGAGTGTCTGGATAGTTTAGAGCTCGATGATGGTGATGATAGGGTGGAGTGTCTATGGGTAAGAATCAGGGGGAAGGCCAACAAGGCAGATATTGTGGTGGGAGTCTGTTACAGACCCCCCAACCAGGATGAGGAGACAGATGAACTATTCTATAAGCAGCTGGGAGAAGCCTCACGATCGCTAGCCCTTGTTCTTGTGGGGGACTTCAACCTGCCGGATGCCTGCTGGAAATACAATACAGCAGAGAGGAAACAGTCTAGGAGGTTCCTGGAGTGTGTGGCAGATAACTTCCTGACGCAGCTGGTGAGCGAGCCAACTAGGGAAGGTGCCCCGCTGGACCTCTTGTTTGTGAACAGAGAAGGACTTGTGAGCGATGTGATGGTTGGAGGCCATCTTGGGCAGAGTGATCATGAAATGATAGATTTTGATACTTGGAGAAGCAGCGAGGGGGGTCAGCAGAACTGCTGTCTTGGACTTCCGGAGGGCAGACTTTGGCCTGTTTAGGAGCCTGGTCGAGAGAGTCCCCTGGGAGGCAGCCCTAATGGGCAAAGGAGTCCAGGAAGGCTGGACATTCTTTAAGGAGGAAGTCCTAAAGGCACAAGAGCAGGCTGTCCCCAGGTGCCGAAAGACGAGCCGGCGGGGAAGAAGACCGGCCTGGCTGACTAGAGAGCTCTGGCTCGAACTCAGGAAAAAGAGGAGAGTCTATGACCTCTGGAAGAAGGGGCAGGCAACTCAGGAGGACTACAAAGGTGTAGCGCGGCTGTGCAGGGAGAAAATTAGAAGGGCCAAAGCTGAGCTAGAGCTCAATCTGGCTGCTGCTGTAAAAGACAACAAAAAACACTTCTTCAAATACATTAGCAGCAAAAGGAGAGCTAAGGAGAATCTGCAGCCCCTAGTAGACGGGGGAGGGAACACAGTGACCAAGGCTGAGGAAAAGGCTGAGGTACTTAATGCCTTCTTTGCCTCAGTCTTTAATAGCAGGGCCAATTGTTCTCTGGGTACCCAGCCCCTGGAGTTGGAAGATAGGGACGGGGACCAGAATGGAGCCCCCATAATCCAGGGGGAAATGGTTAGTGACCTGCTGCACCACTTAGACACTCACAAGTCTATGGGGCCTGATGAGATCCACCCGAGAGTACTGAAGGAACTGGCAGAAGTGCTCACCAAGCCCCTTTCCAGCATTTACCAGCAGTCCTGGCTAACTGGGGAGGTCCCTGCTGACTGGAGGTTAGCGAATGTGACGCCCATCTTCAAGAAGGGCCGGAAGGAGGACCCGGGGAACTACAGGCCTGTCAGCCTGACCTCGGTGCCGGGGAAGCTGATGGAGCAGATCATCCTGAGTGCCATGACACAGCATGTAGAGGATAACCAAGGGATCAAGCCCAGCCAGCATGGGTTCAGGAAAGGCAGGTCCTGCTTGACCAACCTGATCTCCTTCTACGACAAGGTGACCCACCTAGTGGATGAGGGAAAGGCTGTGGATGTTGTCTACCTAGACTTCAGTAAAGCCTTTGACACAGTTTCCCACAGCATTCTCCTGGAGAAACTGGCTGCTCATGGCTTGGATGGGTGTACTCTTCGCTGGGTAAAGAACTGGCTGGATGGCCGGGCCCAAAGAGTGGTGGTGAATGGAGTTTACTCCAGTTGGCGGCCAGTCACAAGCGGTGTTCCCCAGGGCTCTGTGTTGGGGCCAGTTCTGTTTAATATCTTTATCAATGATCTGGACGAAGGGATCGAGTGCACCCTCAGTAAGTTTGCAGATGACACCAAGTTGTGTGGGAGTGTTGATCTGCTTGAGGGGAGGCAGGCTCTGCAGAGGGATCTGGACAGGCTGGATTGATGGGCCGAGGCCAATTGTATGAGGTTCAACAAGGCTAAGTGCAAGGTCCTGCACTTGGGCCACAGCAACCCCATGCAATGCTACAGGCTTGGGGAAGAGTGGCTGGAAAGCTGCCTGGCAGAAAAGGACTTGGGGGTGTTGGTTTACAGGTGGCTGAATATGCACCTGCAGTGTGCCCAGGCGGCCAAGAAAGCCAATAGCATCCTGGCTTGTATCAGAAATAGCGTGGCCAGCAGGACTAGGGAAGTGATCGTGCCCCTGTACTCGGCACTGGTGAGGCTGCACCTCGAATACTGTGTTCCGTTTTGGGCCCCCCATTACAAGAGAGACATTGAGGTGCTGGAGCGTGTCCAGAGAAGGGCAATGAAGCTGGTGAAGGGTCTAGAGCAGAAGTCTTATGAGGAGCAGCTGAGGGAGCTGGGACTGTTTAGCCTGGAGAAAAGGAGGCTGAGGGGAGACCTTATTGCTCTCTACAACTACCTGAAAGGACAACATTCCTTGGAGTTGCCCAGTGAACACACTGTTTTCAGTCTTTGGAGATGAACAATATCTCTTGTGTGTTCAAGTTCTTTCCAGCTTAATACAGTTTCTTTTGAAGGGTTTGTTTTCCTGATTTGAACTTGGATCACCTTATCACACTTTCACAAGCTTGCTTTGCGTGCGTGGGGGGCGAAAAAGCCTGTCAGGGCTTGTTCCAGTTAAATCCAAGCTCTCGTGGGATTTGTTTTTTGGCTCAGATGAGATGTTCAAATCAAGTGGTGTTTTTGGGTGCTGGTGAATGTCTACTGTACCCTTAATGAGGCTAATCCCACAGCAGAACATTCCAAGTAGCTAATGGGCACAAGTTCATTGCTCACTCTCACATCTTTGTACTATGGAAGGGCTGAACAGCTTGTTTAGGGGGCAGTCACAAATGTGTTATCAGTAATGACTGGGGCAGCGGCAAAATGTTATCAGCACAGTTTTCTCTGGGACAGTATTAAATGCCAAGTTTGATGCTCAGGTAAAAAAGGGGGAAAAGAGAGTCTTGGTGAGATTTTACAAATAACTAATGAAAAGTGATACTTAATCTAGGGAACTAAACTAAGGGTAAGCTAAATCCAAGTATAAATATGGCATGTACTTTATGAAGTCACTATGGATTTTTAGTTGGTTTAGGAATTAACGCTAAAGCAGAGTTTGTGAAAAAACAAAAAATGAAGATAAGCTTTTTGCTTTACTATTCTTGAATATAGTATAAGCTTTACTGCTTTATTAATTCACATAATAAACAAGAGTTCAATGCAGACTGTTCCTGTCTAACAATTTTGCTGTTGATGTGTTAATTTCCTCAGGTTATTCTGATTCTACTATGAAGACTGTACTGCAAGTAATATATTTTATTATACCTCTCAACCTTGCATTTCATTGCAGATTATCTCTGTCACAGAAAGATCCTGGCATAGAGCAGTGTAACTGGATGCTTTCTTTTTAGTTTGGAAGGACAAAGAATTATGAAATGAATAAATCATGTATTTTGGCATTATGACTGTGTCAGGTAGGACAGTGCATTGCTTGAGATCTAAAACTTAGAAAGTCTTTTTTTTTCCTGATGTGAATAAAGGACTTTTAAAATCAGGCTATTATTTTTGCAATTTTACATTTGATGAAGTATGATGAAAACTCAAATGCAAATTATTATTGTATATAGCATAGCTGCATTTTTATTCTATATTCAGTGTCTGAATAGGAGTTAGTAAGAAAAAGAGTAGGAAAATAAATTTTAAATGCAAGTTTCTTTTCCCTATTTTTTTTATATCTTGCTTGTGTACCCAAAGAAAAGTCTTCAGTGAAGTACCAGTTATTGCACCTTTTGTATTGGATTTTGATGCTTAGAGAAATTGAATTAGTGGCCATCTTTAGAAAAGATACATTAGGCCTATGTAGTAAGTAAATTCACCAAGGTAAATTGTTTGCAGCAATTTAAACAAAATTAATGAAATGTAATAAACAATATTTTTAATGAGTCTCAGCCACGTGAATGAAATCATATGCTATGGAAGTTCTGTATTAAGAGATGATTTTTGGATACCAGGTAGAAATGTGACATGTAACAGCTTTTCATTCTTTCTAGAGAAGATAAAGGATATTGCAGGCACCTAGTCAGTGTTAAAAAAAACAAGCAAGAAAATAAAACTGGCACTACACTGATAGTATTCCTTACTTGGCAAAAAGTTAATGTATATGTGCAACAAAGGTGATTCATACATCTGCAACTTCTTATCAGTGTGCCTCTTAAGGTAATATAGAAAGCATGTGTGCTTTTAGAGCTTGAAGTAGGGGGGAAATTTCAAGAATGTACGGTCCATACAATAAAGTATGTAATTTCAAATTTTAGTATTGCAGTACCTGAATAATAATTGTAACTTCCTTTCTTTCTCTACAGCACTCTGCAAAAAACAAACAAAAAAATAATATAATTTTCCCACATAGTTTAGCTTCAAGATTTCTGCAGTAAGAAGGTCAAATGAAGTTCATAAAGTTCACTCTGAATGCCTTGAAAAGTCTAGAAAGTTAATTTTAAAAAATCCTTTCTTTGCTTGAAAAGGCTACTAAATTGATAAATTACTCAGTCATGCATTAGACTTCCAGGTTGATTTGGTTGTATATTTTACAATTTTATTATTATGGTTATTGCCTGTATCATAGCCTTGTAACTATTTAGAAGTTATAATAACAGAATTTCAAGGAAATCTCTCCTATGAAAACTACAACTATTTTAGACTTTCAGAATTTCTATTTAACTTTCCTTTGCTTAAACATGAAACAAACCTTATCCCACATTCTGTAATATATTAATTTTCTGTTTGTTACAGTAAGGAAAAAAAATCAAATATGGTTCTGTTTAATGTTTTTCTAAAGATTTTTTTTGTTATTCCTGACAGACAGGGTTGTGTTAGGGTGTCTGCCATTCCTACAAAATGTGAAATCTAGCAGATTTTTCAAATAAAAATGCAAGTAGAGCAAAGGTAAAATATTGTTATGTAACATGAGTGACTACTAGTTCCAAGAAGGAACTATATTCTCTGAAAAAGGCAAAAGAACAAATTTTTATGTATGGTTAGTGATAAGTAATGAATGTAGTAAGAAATTCTTATTATGGTACTTTATAGTTTATACTTGTGACATTCATTGACTCCAAGAAATTTTCCCAGTTCACAATGATTTCCAGAACTCCCAGAAACACAGATCTTAAACATTAAAATAGGATGCCGATTTACTTGACAGAAATATAACGTTAGATAAAAGTTATTTAGGTAATTTTATAGAGGCAATTTCATATTTTCTCTTTTTATACATTCAAGATGATCAAATGTCACTGAAATTCTGTTAAGCCCATTTCACATTACTTAACTGAGATAACTTTTTCATAGTTTATAGTTCTGTTTATGGTGTGCAACTAAATAGATTCTTTTATTCTTTACATATATTTTATAAAATTTATCTGTTTATAATGACTTTTTAAAGGAAAATTTCAACTCAGCTCCTTACTAAAGGAAATAACTGAGTTCTAGCTAGAGAAATCTTTTAGGTAATTTACAAGAATTCATATTGCATTGAGTAAGGACTGTCTAGATAATTAAAAACATTTCAGAGATCTAAAGTTTTCTCTTGGTTTTTGGTTTGTTTTTTTTCCTACCCATCTGTCTTTCTTTTAAAGATGGTCTCTTTTATATCTGGAAATTAAAAGTATACTGAAGGAAATTACTTGATTTCCTGAGAATATCTGAGGCTAGATCTTGACTGGTATAAACTGGCATAGCTTCATTGAACATGGTCAGTTTTACAGTTTACACCAGCTGGTCATCTGACTCTTAACGTATCAAAACTTTTTGTGTCTTGTTTCATTAAGATGCCCACATATGGAACTGTATTTTCAGGCTGCAAGTTAAACAGCACTCTCAGTGCCTGTGCAAAAAAACTTACAGTGGAATCATGGTGCTATCAATTTTATTTTGGCATTTTTTTTCTCATTTCTGAGATATTTTTTTTTTTATTAGAGCTGAGTTAGTTGTATCACTAAAATGGAAACAGGGTTTTTAAAGTATTTTTTATAAAAAGTTGTGTTTTTCTCTACCATGCAGAAAGCTTTGATAATTTACTGTTAGAATTATTTATTCTTCAGTGATTCCTGTTATGAGAATGTAGACAACAGCATCGAAGTCATCTGGCTAGTGAATATGAAAACAATTTTAAGAGTTTGTGTTGGGTAGACAGATCTAGAAGGGAACCAAAATGTTTACTCAGTGCAGCATATTCACTGTGTATCTGCAAAGTCAATGAAGTTTTCTTTTGTTTGAAGTTTCTCTTCACATGCACTATAAGTTGTGTTTAACACAGCTTAAGGCATTTCCTCCCTCCTTTTAGGCACAGATGTCATGGATAGAAAGAGCATTTAACAAGAGAGAATGTGTTCATATCATACCCAGGACCAAAGATCCCCCTAGGTAATTGCATGCTACTTATATGAAAAATGAAAGCCAATTACAAGAAAATGTCTCTATATGTATGTGTGTGTTTGCATGTTTATATGCCTATATACAGATATAAATAGTTTGTAAAGCCTTATTTAATCAGAAATTTGGTTTAATTATATCTGGTGAGATGCATTCCTATGAGCCAAAGCACTATTTCTTTACATTCCAAAATGTATTTCATAAAAAAAAAAAATCAAAGATGGTTCAGTGTCTATGTTGAATTTCCTCATTTTCATAGTGAAACATTTTATTCCTTGAATATTTATTTAAATTGGATGCATGACATTATGATATTGTCAAAAGCAAATAATTGCAGTACAATATCAATTTAAAATATGTGCTAGTTCATGCAAAAGCTGATCATTTTGCCTAATGCCATCTGAGGACGTTAGAAAATGTTTGTTACCTTCATTTTGTATATATTTAGAACAAAGCATGATTTTACTGAAAAATATGAGTCTCGAGAAAACAGGGTCACAGAAAGAAAAGGTAGTATCTATATTATTTTACTTCCACAAATACAAGCTTCAGACAGTAGAAAAGTAGTTATCATCAGAGATGAAATTTTTTTTTCCTGAAGATTTGTAGTGTTTAATATAGCTTGTTCCCCTGTCAAGTTTATATCAGCAAATTGGTGGTGCCTCTGTGATAAGAAAGGGTAAAAAAAACACTGTGCAGCAGCTGTGAGAGAGAGCAATGAGAAAAATGTGAGAGAAACAATGATGCAGACACCAAGGTCAGTGAAGAAGGAGGGGGAGGAGGTGCTCTAGGCACCAAAGCAGAGATTCCCCTGCAGCCCATGGTGAAGATCATGGTGAGGCAGGTTGTCCCCCTGCAGCCCATGGAGGTCCACAGTGGAGCAGAGATTCCCCTGCAGCCCGTGGAGGACCCCATGCCGGAGCAGATGGATATGCCCTGAAGGAAGCTGTGACCCCATGCTGGAGCAAGTTCCTGGCAGGAACTGCAGCCCTGTGGAGAGGAGCCCATGCAGGAGCAGGTCTTCTGGCAGGACCTGTGACCCTGTGGGGGACCCACACTGGAGCAGTCTGTTCCTGATGGACTGTACCCCGTGGGAAGGACCCATGCTGGAGCAGTTCTTGAAGGACTGCGTCCCATGGGAAGGGCCCGCATTGGAGCAGGGGAAGAGTGTGAGGAGGAAGGAGTGTCAGAGGCAAAGTGTTATGAACTGACTACAACCCCCATTCCCCATTTCCCCAGCACCACTCATGGAGGGAGGGAGGGAGGGACGGAGGTAGAAAAGTCAGGAGTGAAGGAGTGAAGTTGAGCCTGGGAAGAATGGTGGGGTGGGGGGAAGATGTTTTTAGTTTTGTCTTTGTTTCTTACCATCCTACTCTATTTTTAATTGGCAATAAATTAAATTGATCTTCCCCGAGTCGAGTCTGTTTTGCCCATGATGGTAATTCGTAAGTGATCTCCCTGTCTTTATCTTGACCCATGAGTTTTTCCACCTTATTTTCTCCCCCTTTCTTGTTGAGGAAGGGGAGTAAGAGAACAGCATGGTGGACACCTGACAGCCAGCCAAGGTAAACCCACCACTGTGAGAAACAATTGAACCCTCACCAGTCAAACAGCCAGATGTTTGTGAGATGGACTCTTTCCTTGTATGCCGTAAGGGAAAAGTTGAAGTTTCTGAGTGGTACAAATACTACTCTGTTACTCAAGCATAGCTGTCCTATTGAAGCACATCATTGTCGTGGTTTAGCCCCAGCCGGCAGCTAAGCACCACGCAGCCCCCGGTGGGATGGGGGAGAGAATCGGAAGACAAAAAGTAAGAAAACTCGTGGGTTGAGATAAGAACAGTTTAATAATAGGAACAAAATAATAGTAATAATAATAATGAATTGTAATGAGAAGGAAAACAACAAGAGAGAGAGAGGAACAAAACCCAAGGGAGGGAAAAAAGGAAAAAAAAATAATTTAAAAAAAATATAAAACCGCTCACCACCCGCCGACCGACGCCCAGCCAGTCCCCGAGCAGCGATCGCTACCCCCCGGCCAACTCCCCCAGTTTATATACTGGGCATGACATCATATGGTATGGAATAGCCCTTTGGTCAGTTGGGATCAACTATCCTGGCTGTGCCCCCTCCCATTTCTTGGGCACCGGGCAGAGCATGGGGAGCTGAAAAAAGTCTTTGACCAGTGTAAACACTGCTTAGCGACAGCCAAAACATCAGCGTGTTATCAATATTATTCTCATACTAAAATCCAAAGCACAGCACTATACCAGCTACTAGGAAGAAAATCAACTCTATCCCAGCTGAAACCAGGACAGTATCCACCCCTTATTCTATACCATTTACGTCATGCCCAGGTTCTATCCATTCTAATACAATCAATCACCCCCACTTTTCCTGTCTCTTGAGATATATATATAGATATATATATATGTACACACAGTTATCTTTCCCTTGGTCTATGGGCCATCCTTCTAAAATGTTTATTAAGTTCATTTAGTCCATGACTTTGGGCTCCATCTGTCATAATAGTCCTTCAGGGCAGAAGAGATGGTGTGTGGTGTTGGATTGTTGCATGCTGAAGCCAGTTCTGGTTCCATCACCACTGCACTTTGCTTGCTTTTGTTGAAGTTCATTCTTCATTAATCAGGGTGTTCCTTACTGAAAAAGTGATGACACACAGTATTATATAGCAATTAACATCAAACCATTTAGTTCATTGGCTATTCTCACCCAAAATCAAATCCCCTTGAGGTACACATCGGACTTCCCCATCCTTTCGCGTTACCCACCAAGTGCACCCGGATCCTTGAGCAAAAGCAATCCCACGAATGGGCTTGCCTTTGCCTGAGGCAGGAGTAACCCAGACTGTCTTCCCCAGCATGTTTTTTATGTGTACTACAGGGACCTTATCCCCTTCTACAGTGTGTAAAAGGTTTGATTGGGCAGGGCCAGCTCGATTGACAGATCCTCTAGTGTTGATTAACCAGGTGGCCTTTGCTAAATGTGTATCCCAGTGTTTGAATGTCCCACCACCCATTGCTCGCAGTGTAGTCTTTAACAGCCCATTGTATCGTTCGATTTTCCCGGAGGCTGGTGCATGATAGGGGATGTGATATACCCATTCAATGCCGTGCTCTTTGGCCCAGGTGTCTATGAGGTTGTTTCGGAAATGAGTCCCTTTGTCTGACTCAATTCTTTCTGGGGTGCCATGTCGCCATAGGGCTTGCTTTTCAAGGCCCAGGAGAGTGTTCCAGGCAGTGGCATGGGGTACAGGATATGTTTCCAGCCATCTGGTGGTTGCTTCCACCATTGTAAGCACATAGCGCTTGCCTTGGCAGGTTTGTGGGAGTGTGATATAATCGATCTGCCAGGCCTCCCCATATTTATATTTCAGCCATCGCCCTCCATACCACAGAGGCTTTAACCGCTTGGCTTGTTTAATTGCAGCGCATGTTGCACATTCATGGATAACCTGTGCAATAGTGTCCATGGTCAAGTCCACCCCTCGATCGTGAGCCCATCTATATGTTGCATCTTTTCCTTGATGGCCTGAGGGGTCATGGGCCCACCTAGCTATAAATAATTCACCCTTATGTTGCCAGTCCAGATCCACCTGAGCCACTTCAATCTTGGCAGCCTGATCCACCTGCTGGTTGTTTTGATGTTCCTCAGTGGCCCGAGTCTTGGGTACGTGAGCATCTACGTGACGTACTTTTACAACCAGGTTCTCTACTCGGGCAGCAATATCTTGCCACAGTGCTGCAGCCCAGGTGGGTTTGCCTCTGCGCTGCCAATTGTTCTGCTTCCATTGCTGTAACCACCCCCACAGGGCATTTGCCACCATCCATGAGTCAGTATAGAGATAGAGCATTGGCCATTTTTCTCGTTCAGCAATATCTAAAGCCAGCTGAATGGCCTTTACTTCTGCAACTTGGCTTGATTCACCATCTCCTTCAGCAGTTTCTACCACTTGTCGTATAGGACTCCATACAGCAGCCTTCCACCTCCGATGACTTCCTACAAGACGACAGGACCCATCAGTGAACAGGGCATATTGCTTCTCATTTTCTGGTAGTTTATTGTACAGTGGGGCCTCCTCAGCACGCGTCACCTCCTCCTCTGGCGATATTCCGAAATCTTTGCCTTCCGGCCAGTCCTTGATCACTTCCAAGATTCCTGGGCGATTGGGGTTTCCTATCCGAGCCCGTTGTGTGATCAGTGCAACCCACTTACTCCATGTAGCATCAGTTGCATGATGTGTAGAGGGGACCCTCCCTTTGAACATCCAGCCCAGCACTGACACCCGGGGTGCCAAGAGGAGTTGTGCTTCCGTACCAGCCACTTCCGAAGCAGCTCGAACCCCTTCATATGCTGCCAATATCTCTTTCTCAGTTGGAGTATAGCGGGCCTCGGATCCTTTGTATCCCCGACTCCAAAACCCTAGGGGTCGACCTCGAGTCTCCCATGGTGCTTTCTGCCAGAGGCTCCAGGTAGGGCCATTCTCCCTGGCTGCGGTGTAGAGCACATTTTTTACATCTTGCCCTGCCCAGACTGGCCCAAGGGCTACTGCATGAACTATCTCCCGTTTAATTTGTTCAAAGGCTTGTCGTTGCTCAGGGCCCCATTTGCAATTGTTCTTCTTCTGGGTCCCTTGGTAGAGAGGGCTTACGATCAGACTGTAATTTGGAATATGCATTCTCCAAAAACCTACAATGCCTAAGAAAGCTTGTGTTTCCTTTTTGCTAGTTGGTGGAGACATGGCTGTTATTTTGTTAATCACATCCATTGGGATCTGATGACGTCCATCTTGCCATTTTATTCCTAAAAACTGGATCTCCTGTGCAGGTCCCTTGACCTTACTTTGTTTTATGGCAAAACCGGCTTTCAGGAGGATCTGGACTATTTTCTTCCCTTTCTCAAAAACCTCTTCTGCTGTGTTGCCCCACATGATAATGTCATCCATGTATTGCAGATGTTCCAGAGCTTCACCCTGTTCCAATGCAGTCTGGATCAGTCCATGGCAAATGGTAGGGCTGTGTTTCCACCCCTGGGGCATTTGATTCCAAGTGTACTGAACGCCCCTCCAAGTGAAAGCAAACTGTGGCCTGCACTCTGCACTCTGCTGCCAAAGGGATTGAGAAAAACGCATTAGTGATATCAGTTGTAGCATACCATTTGGCTGCTTTTGACTCCAGTTCGTATTGCAGTTCCAACATGTCCGGCACGGCAGCACTCAGTGGTGATGTGACTTCATTCAGGCCACGATAGTCTACTGTTAGTCTCCACTCTCCATTAGACTTTCTCACTGGCCATATAGGACTGTTAAAAGGTGAATGAGTCTTATTGATCACTCCTTGGCTCTCCAGTCGACAAATCAGCTCATGGATGGGAATCAGGGAGTCTCAGTTGGTACGATATTGCCTCCGGTGCACCGTTGTGGTAGCGATTGGCACCTGTTGTTCTTTGACCCTCAGCAACCCCACAACAGAAGGGTCCTCCGAGAGACCGGGCAAGGTAGATAGCTGTTTAATTTCTTCTGTCTCCAAGGCAGCTATACCAAAAGCCCACCGGTACCCTTTTGGGTCCTTGAAATACCATCTCCTGAGGTAGTCTAGGCCAAGGATGCACGGAGCCTCTGGGCCAGTCACAATGGGGTGCTTTTGCCACTCATTCCCAGTTAGGCTCACTTTGGCCTCCAATACATTCAGCTGTTGGGATCCCCTGTCACTCCAGAAATATAGATGGGTTCTGCCCCTATATAGCTTGATGGCATTAGGGTACACTGTGCACCTGTGTCTATTAGAGCCTTATACTCCTGTGGGTCTGATGTGCCAGGCCATCGAATCCACACAGTCCAGTAAACCCGGTTGTCCCTTTCCTCCACCTGGCTGGAGGCAGGGCCGCCCTAATCCTGGTCATAATATTCATTACCCACTTCTTGTATATACGAGTCAGGAGTTTCTTCATTAAAATCAGAAGGTCAGCCCTCTTACTCTGTCTGGGGAACTGTCCACTGGATACCGGAGCAGCAATTTTCCTGGAAGAACCCCCTATGGTGATTGTTTTTCCTTGCAACTCACGTACCCATGCCTCTAGGGTCGAGGTAGGTTTTCCATCCCACTTCCTCATGTCCTCTCCGTGGTCACGCAGGTAAAACCATAGGGTGCCCCGTGATGTGTACCCTCTATATCCTCTCTCTTGAGCAGAAGAACGCTGACTCCCAATAGCTGAGACACTGGTCCGTATAGGGGGGAGTTGGACATAACTTCTTCAAGTCGCTGGACCTTCCGGGACAGTTTCTCCACAGCTGAGACAAGGGAGGAAGACTGCAGATGGCTGCAGATGACTGCAGATGAGCATCTCAGTGAATAAAATGGAAAGATTCACAATAAAGATCTATTTTGTTGTACTTCTTCAATGAAAATCTCTTAAGATAACATTTTCTGATGTGGAAGGCAGTCTAACATTGTTCTTTTGTTTTCTCTTTTGTGGCAGGCGAATACTGGTGTTAGCACTGCACCTACCTTGAATAAGATTCCAGTATTGCAGATAGTTCTTCAAGCTAAAGATTGATCCCTTGAAGTGTGATCCTCACAGAAAGTAGGCCTGATTAATTCTCACTAAATTTGAGAGCAAAACTATAACTTAAACTGAAACCATATGGGTTCCTTATTAGTTAATATTCTCCTTAACATCTTAAGGCTTCATCTGAATTTCGCTAAATAGTCAGTGGAGGGACCCTCATTGATTTCAGTTGGCTTCGGATAGATGCATTTGTGTGATATTTTCCCTTTTTCTCCATGTAGCACTGTCCTGCTTTCAGCTGAGATAGAGTTAATTTTCTTTATAGTGGCTGGTATGGGGCTACGTTTTGGATTTGTGCTGAAGACATGTTTGATAATACAGAGATGTTTTAGTTGTTGCTGCACTAGTCAAGGACTTTTCAGCTTCCCGTGCTCTGCCAGGTGCAGAAGAAGCTGGGAGGGGACGCAGCCAGGATAGTTGATCCAAACTGGCCAAAGGGCTATTCCATACCACATGATGTCATGCCCAGTATATAAAGCTGGGGAAGAAGAAGGAAGGGGGAACATTCGGAGTGATGGCGTTTGTCTTCCCAAGTAACCTTACGCGTGATGGAGCCCTGCTTTCCTGGAGATGGCTGAACACCTGCCTGCCCATGGGAAGTAGTGAATGAATTCCTTACTTTGCTTTGCTTGCATGTGTGGCTTTTGCTTTCCCTATTAAACTGTCTTTATCTCAACCCACGAGTTTTCTCACTTTTACTCTTCTGATTCTCTCCTCTATCCTATTGTGGGGGGAGTGAGCGAGCGGCTGTGTGGTGCTCAGTTGCTGGCTGGGGTTAAACCACGACAGTCCTTTTTGGTGCCCAACGTGGGGCTTGAAGGGTTTGAGATAACAACAGATTTGATTGGAATGTGCTAGATGATAGAATTTATAGCTGTTATTGCTGTTTAGCTATTAATCAGCAGGCTTCTGTGCTTGCCATAGGGCTTGCTTGCCTTACTGTGTATTAGAGTCTAGGGCTCGTTAGTGGCTGCTTTTTTGCTTTTGCTGCTTGCCATGCTGCTTTACGGCTTATCATCTTACTCTGCTGTGCCTGGGAACATTTTGATAACAGCAATGGCGATGTGTCTGGGCTGGCAGATGGCCAGGGCATTGCTGCTGTTTCTGTGCTGCTGTACTGGACAGGCTGGAACTCCAGTGTGAACTCAAGTCAAAGGGACTGTGACCTGTGGATGAATCCATGTGGGAGCAGGACACCCCGAAGCGTCTGTGCCCGTGGATAAGCCCATGCCAGAGCAGGTATATCTTGAAACGTCTGTGGCCATGGTTATGTCTGTGCTGCAGCAGGTATACCTCTGAAGGGATTGTGGCCCAAGGATAAGTCTACGCTGGATAAGGTGCACCTCGAAGCAAACCACGACAAGCACATCATCTTTTAAATTCTGTAAATGTTCTTTGAATATTAATCTACTATAACAAAAATAAAACCTGTTGCTTTTTTCATGGTTTACATCAATTAAAGGATTCTCTCTCCTTTTTCTCTCTCAAAAGCATTGATGGCTTTTTTGCACAGTTTCGACAAAACTCAATATATTTTAAAAGCAACAATATACCCTTTTATTTGGCTGATTTCTAAATATCCTTCAAAATATTCCAAATATTATTGCCTGGAGCACCTCCTCCCCCTCCTTCTTCATTCACCTTGGTGTCTGCAGGATTGTCTCTCACATTTTTTCTCACTCCTCTCTCTCACAACTGCTGTGCAGGTTTTTTTACCCTTTCTTAAATATATTATCACAGAGGTGCCACCAATTCACTGATTGGCTCGGCTTTGGCCAGTGGCGGGTCTGATTTGGAGCTGACTAGAACTGGTTCTGTCCGGCACAGGGGCAGCCCCTGGTCTCTTCCCACAGAGGTCACCTCTGCAGCACCCCCACCACCACCACCTTGCCATGTAAACCCAATACACTTATGTAATTGCTTGATTACAAATTGAAACAAATATTTTTATCAAATGGCACCCTTGTTGACAACCTCTGTGCCAGGTTAGGGATCAAATGGGTATGACAACTTGAAATCATCTGTCATCCTATGGTGTTATGCTGAAGTCAGTCAGGTTGCTCAGTAGGTTTTGTGGTTAAAAACTGTACTTTTGCTTCCTATCTTGCACCTGCTTTGCTGTCACATAACAACTGAAATCTTGCATCCTATACATCCTATGCCACTCCCATAAAGGAGGAATTACATTATTTGCCATTAGAAATTATCATTTCTAGAGTTGACAGAGAGATACACCAGACACTGAAGTTCAGGGGAACAGAGCAGTGGTTTAGCTTAGGTTCATATTTAGATTTTAAATCTGCCTCAGGAGGCTATAGCAAGACAAATCAGGAACGGCAGACATACCCTTTAAGAGTCTGAACAGAAACTAAAAAGGCCAAATATTCTGCTAGAATATTGCTACAATATATTTAAGGACCAAAATGTCCTTAAAAAGTGTTTATTCATAATTTAATGAATGCTTTGGAAATGATGACAAAAGTGTTTTCTTGTACTTACTAAGTAACATGAAGTAATGGCAAAAGAATTATCCCAGGCATACCAAACTGAAAATGTCCTCTGTAAGAGCTAAAATGAAGCAGACAGTCACAAAAAATTGCAGTCTATGCGTTTTCTCTGTTGATGTGAGCATGTGTCACCTTTAGGTCGTGACATTTGTAAAGAAGAAAAATCATCATTTTTAGGTGCCATTGCCCTTCTCAAAAAAAGTTTCTAAACACTAAAGCTCATCTATGAAAATTTAAATTTACATTTAAAAACTTTCAGATTTATTTTTACTTAAATTTCCTCCTTATAAAGTAAAATGAATTTTTATCATAAGTATAGAGTTTTTGTCCTACAGTATAAAGAACAAGCAGTCATTTGTGATAAAAGATGTCTACATTTCAAATAAATGTAAGAAAATATTTTTCTTCTAACTGTGATTCAGCATATAGGTTTATCTTTATTGAAACTCAGAGGTCTTGATGGATAAGGAACCAAAAGAGATTTTTGCCAGTAATACATAGGCTTAAGAAGTTAGGAACAGTGAAATCACACTTTCTGGGGTATAAACCAATACTAAATGATCAAAAATACAGTCACTAGATGGATTAGGTAATATATATCTGATGTCATTCGTGCCTTCATTTTAGTATCAGCCTGGGACAGGATGGATATAAGTATGATCCGAGTCAGAACAGTTGTTTGGATGGTACAGTGACCTCTGCTTTCAACAATTTTGTATGACTGTTACTAATATCATTTAATTTTCTCTAATTATCTTCTTTGCTTTAAACTCCCAGTCTGTCTTCATCAAAAGCACAGTAAGGTGCCAGTGATCCCAAAACAGAATTTCCATACTTTCACAGGCAGAGGATTCATGTAGCCCCCCTGAAGGACCATGTCTATCTATCGATTCCTGCAGTGGAATGAGGACTTGCCTTTTGCAGCCTCAGTTCTCCTTAAGGGCAGAGCCAAGGGACTTAAGATTAGCCTCCTAGCAGCTTTCCTGTATGTTAACTTTGACAGCCCTTGATTCCTAATCAAAATTATTAACTTCACTATTTGGTCAGTGGGATCAGGTACCACGCAGGGTTTTCTTAACTCCCATGCAGGTAATTGGATGGGTAGCTACTAAGGATATAGTACATGTATAGAAGCTCAAGGGTACATTACCCTCTTGCCAAGTGTAGCAAGTGTGGGAAAGTGAACATGTGGGAAAATAGAGGGGTAAGGGCATAAAAAGGGCCGATCACGTATAAACAGTCTGCTGGTTGGTATGTTTTTCTGGCATAGGTGCATTTGTCCCTGCACGTGATCAACACATTCTATCCTATCTTCTTATTAAACTCCTTTCTAACTCTTTTCCTGGGTGAGTGACTCTCTATTCTATGTGCATGTGTGTGTATGGGAAGCTGAGTGCCAGCAACTGGAGTCAGAACACAAGTCAGAGGGCCTGTACATCTGTGGTGCCATCAACTGCAGTGAGTGTGGGTGTGCAAGTGAGTGTGTGAGCACTAGCGAAGATCAAGATGGACTAGTTGGTGAGTAGGTGAAATGTCCTGGGAACCAGGAGTGTGTGTGTATCTCTAAGAGTGAGATCAGGGGAAGAGCTGACTATCAGAGGGACCAGGAGAGTCCTGGCCAGATGCCAGAGAGACCATAGGGTCTGGGGGCCTCTAAGGGTGAAACCCATGTGTATGTGTGTCTCTAAGGGTGAGACCATGGGACAGTTGGCTATTGGGGACCAGGGGTGTCCCGGCTAGCTCTGTGTGTGTGTGAGTGTGTGAGTATGACGGTCTGTACCAGCAACTAGAGTGAGGATGTGGCCTTGGGTCAGGTACCTTATGTCCAGGTACCAGCAACTGATGAGACTGGGATCCAGGGGCCAGCTACTGGGCAGACTGAGTGCCTGAGCCCAGCTTCTGGAGGATCCACATTGTACATATGTATATATATGTTCTCACTAGCAGACCTCCACTCTGCTCAGCCGGAGAGGGGAGAAGGATGAGGCTGTTGGTGCTGTCTGTGTTTGTATGAGTACTCTGTGTGTCTGTGTTATCTGTGTGGCTGGTCATGTATATATGTATATATGTGGTGTATATGTGTGCTCTGTGTGTGTGTGCCTACTGGGAATACATCTTCAGCATCGCTACTGGTTGGACCTGGGGGCACAGAGCTGTGGCAGCCTTGCCTCTCTTGGGCTGTCAGATCCGGCATGATATTTTCCACTAACAGTTGTGTTGATAACCCATCAGGGGAAAGACCCCTGAAATAACTCTATATGCATTAGTTCAATCAGAAGTTTGATAGATTAGTAGCTTTCTATAGCCTATTTTATCTGATTAAGGGGGTCCTTCCTGATCTTAGAAGCTATAGGAAGGACCTCATCCTCTCACGATACTTTTCTGCTCTGCAAATGGAATTCAAAAAAGTATCAGCCCTGGCACAGGTTTTGTGAAACTCCTCGTGCATCAGCAATAGAAAGAGCAGGGGGAAGAACCCCAGAGAGAAGGGCTTGTCAGGAAGAAAGGTATGTGTGCTGTATCATATATATATTTTGAACACAGTTGTTATCTTTGAGCACTCAAAGATGGGCATGATCTCCCTTGGGACAGAACACTGCAGATGTAGCACAGAGGAGCCAAGATCTGGAAATGTGTAAATGTGTTTCAAAGCACTTTTAGGTTCCTGTCCCTTGTTATGCAAATTCATGAATCTGTACAAATTAGACTGTAAATCATAAGTTAGCATTTGTTCATCTGAAAAGTATGTTTTGTAGTTTTGCTTGGTTTAAATTTATGTGTGCCTGAAAAGTCAAGTTTGTTTCTGTTATTTCTTACCTTTTGAGTGTTTGATTTTGTTAATTTAAAAATAAGATATAAATGAATGTTCATTATTGCAATATTGTGGATTTTCTTCAGTGTCTGGAATAAGATGAAGTTTAAGTACAGTTGTGACTCTCACTACCCAGGTGGTCTTTGGCAGATCACTTAAATTTTTGCTTCAGTTTTTTACATCCATAAATTAAAGACATTTACCTTTTTAACACTGATAAGCGTCTTGAAAAGATTAATGAATTAATTTCCTTAACAAAGGAAAATTGTCCAGCCTATGAATTGCAAGTGTTCCATGTTTCCTAGTTTCACAAATAGCCTTTTTAAAATCATCAAGTTAGCAATTAATTAGTGCTTTTGTCATGCAGGTTGCCTTTTTTTCCAATGATCTATTGAGCACAGATCATATGCCACCAATGGATATAACTAATCTTTTTTTCTTTACCACTGCCCTTATTTCTGCAGTATGTGCATGTATCTTTTGACACAAAGCCTGACCTTCTTTTGCACCTCATGACCAAAGAGTGGCAGTTTGAGCTCCCTAAAATTCTCATCTCTGTGCATGGGTGTCTTCAGAATTTTGAACTTCAGCCAAAACTCAAGCAAGTCTTTGGAAAAGGTGTCATTAAGGCTGCTATGGCAACTGGAGCATGGATATTCACTGGAGGAGTAAACACAGGTAATATTGAAATGAAAGCATAGTGGCATCTAGGAAATTTCATCACTTTAATAGAGAAAAAAATAGAACTGATTGGATTAAGAAGCCATTGCTTGTTTTATTTTATTAGTGCTGGCTATACTATGTGCAAACAAGAAAATGCCAAGTTCATACCAGCCAGGCAGCTCCCAGAGAATAAAAGGTTTGCTAAAGCACAAAAAGGACACTGAGGAGCTCAGTGTCCTAAATAAAGCCTCCTGTGAGACAATTATATTAGTATACTGCCAGTGAGGACTTTATAAGATCAACAACAGGGAGGGACTGGCAACCAGAAACACAAAGAAGCCAAACTCTTATTACATAAAGCTGAAAGCATCATTTTCATCCAGAAAAGACCTTTTTTCTTTTTGTCTTATAAGACCATCTGAAGTGTGAAAGAAAAAAAAGGTCCTGTTTTGTGGATATGGCAGAAAATTTTATTGTTGTGGTGGGTTGACCTTGGCTAGCTGCCAGACACCACCCCCCCCCCCCCCAGTCGCTCACTCCCCTTCCTCAGGAAAAGAAGATGGACAAGCTCATCAGTTCAGATAAAGGCAGTTTAATGAGAAAAGCAAAGGCTGCATGTGGAAGCAAAGCAAAAAGAGCAGATTTATTCTCAACTTCTCACCAAGCCCCTTCCTCAAGAGGATGGGGGAGAAAATGCGAAGAAAAGCTTGTGGGTTGAGATAAGGACAGGGAGATCACTCAGCAATTACCTTCACAGCTTCTCTACCTCCCCCCCCCCCCCCCCGAGCACCTCTGGGGGATCAGGGAATGGGGGTTGAGGTCAGTTCATAATGCTTATAATGCTTTGTCTCTGCTGCTCCTTCCTCCTCACGCTCTTCCCCTGCTCCAGCGTGGGGTCCCTCCCACAGGAGACAGTCCTTCACGAACTTCTCCAACGTGGGTCCTTCCCATGGGCTGCAGTTCTTTTACCTTTTATGTATGTGTGGTGGGTTGACCAGGTTCCCACCAAGCTGCTCTATCACCCCTTCAGTTCCTGAAGAACTGCAGCCTGTGGGTCCTTCCCACAGCACCTGGCAGCTAGCTTTGTGTCAAAAGATACATGCACATACTGCAGAAATAAGGGCAGTGGTAAAGAAAAAAAAGATTGGTTACATCCATTGGTGGCATGTGAGGAAGTAGAGAAAATCGGGAGTGAAGTTGAGCCTGGGAAGAAGGGAGGGGTGGGGGAAAGGTGTTTTTAGATTTGTTCTTATTTCTCATTATCCTACTCCACTGTTAATTGGCAATAAATTAAATTAATTTCCACGAGTCGAGTCTGGTTTGCCCATGACGGTAATTGCTGAGTGATCTCCCTGTCCTTATCTCAACCCACGAGGGTTTTGTCATATTTTTCTCCCCCTGTCCTGCTGAGGAGGGGGAGTGATAGAGCAGCTTGGTGGGCACCTGGCAGCCAGCCAAGGTCAACCCACCACAATGTGGCATGATTTTGGTAGCTGGGAGTGATGCAAAATTGGCCTCTGTGGGAAGAGGTAAGGGCTGCCCTGTGCCCAACACAGCCAGGTCCAACTAGCTCAGCAATGGACCCACTACAGGCCAAAGCTGAGCCAATCAGCAAAGGCGGTGGTGCCTCTGTGAAAACATATTTAAGAAAGGGCGTAAAACACCACACAGGCAGAGAAGGAGGAAAAAAAAGAGTGAGAAACAGCAGAGGGAACACCAAGGTCAGAGAAAGAGGCTGAGAAGGTGCTCCATGGCAGATCATATTCCCTACAGCCCATGGAGGACCCATACCAGAGCAGGTTTTCCTGACAGGAACTGTAGCCCATGGAGAACTGTACTGAGTGCACTTGGAAAGGATTTGGTAGCAGGGGGGGCTACAGGGTGGCCTCTGTGGTAGCCAGGGTGGCCAAGGTGGTTGCACCTCTGTGAAAATTGCACAGCAGTGTGAGGAATGAGGAAAAATAAGTGTGAGAAACAATCCTACAAACACCAAGGTCAGAGAAGAAAGAGGGGGAAGAGGTGCTCCAGGTGCCAGAGCAGAGATTCCTCTGCAGTCTGTGGAAGAGACCATGGTGGAGTGGGTATTTCCCTGCAGCCCATGGAGAGGACCATGGCAGAGCAGATATCTACACTGCAGCCCGTGGAGGAATCCATGCAAGAGCACATTCTCCTGACAGGAACTGTGGCCTGTGGAAGACCCACACTGGAGCAGATCTTTTTCCTAAAGGACTGCAGCTTGTGGATAGGACCCACGCAGGAGCAGGGGAAAAGTGGATAGATTTGGATGGTGAGAAACAAAGACAAATCCCCTCCCAAGTGACTCAGTGGGGATGGAGAATGGGGGGGGTTGCAATCAGTACATAACACTTCCTCTGCCACTCCTTCCTCCTCATGCTGTTCCCCTGCTCCAGCGTGGGGTGCCTACAAAGGGATACAGTCCTTCAGCAGCAGCCTGCTCAAGCGTGGGTACCCCACAGGCCAAAGTTCGTGCCAGAATACCTGCTCTTGCGTGGGATCTCCACGATCTGCAGCTTCCTTTCAGGTCATATCCATATGTTGTAGCATGGGGTCCTCCATGGGCTGCTGTGTGGATATCTGCTCCGGCATGGTCCTCCATGGGCTGCAGGGGGACAACCTACGTCACCATGGTCTTCTCCACAGGCTGCAGGGGAATCTCTGCTCTGGCACCTAGAGCACCTCCTCCCCCTCCTTCTTCAATGACCTTGGTGTCTGCAGGGTTGTTTCTCTCACATTTTTCTCACTCCTCTCTCTCTCAGCTGCTGCACATTGTTTTTTACCCTTTCTTAAATATGTTATCACAGATGAACCACAAGCATCATTGATTGGCTCAGCTTTGTCCAGCAGCGATCCATTTTTGAAACTGGCTCTGTCTGACATGGGGGCAGCTCCTGATCTCTTCTAACAGAAGCCACCTATGCAGCCCTCCCCCACTACCAAAACCTTGCCATGTTAACTAAATACACCCAAATAGATTAAATTGTTCTGATATATAATTTAATGCAAATTACCAGGACTGAAGAAATTTCCAGCAATTTGAAGGAACCTGAAAAAAAGAAAAAAAATCTCTTTTAGAAACCAGTTTACATACATGAGGTGACTGCATCTATAATAGTTATCGAGTATCATTTCAAACTCATAAAGTTTCTCCCTATTAGAAGGCTGTGACAGAGTTCACTCCTCTAATAGCCAGAAAGCTTCTGCACTCCATCTAAAACTGTTAATGGCCACTATATACCTATTTGCTCTTGTGCAAAAATTGTTGTTTAAAGTTTGTCATAGAATCATAGAATCGTTTAGGTTGGAAAAGACCTTCAAGATCATTGAGTCCAACCGTTAAACTAACACTGCCAAGTTCACCACTAAACCACATCTCTAAGTGCAACATCTACACGTCTTTTAAATACCTCCAGGGATGGCGAATCAACCACTTCCCTGGGCAGCCTATTCCAATGCTAGACAACCTTTATGGTGAAGAAATTTTTCCTAATACTCAATCTAAAGCTCCCCTGGCGCAACTTGAGGCCATTTCCTCTTGTCCTATCACTTGTTACCTGGGAGAAGAGACCGACCCCCACCTCTCTACAACCTCCTTTCAGATAGTTGTAGAGAGCAATAAGGTCTCCCCTCAGCCTCCTTTTCTCCAGGCTAAACAACCCCAGTTCCCTCAGCCGCTCCTCATAAGGCTTATGCTCTAGACCCTTCACCAGCTTTGGTGCCCTTCTTTGGACGCGCTCCAGCACCTCAATGTCTCTCTCTTGTAGTGAGGGGCCCAAAACTGAACACAGTATTCAAGGTGCAGCCTCACCAGTGCCAAGTACAGGGGGACGATTACTTCCCTAGTCCTGCTGGCCACACTATTTCTGATACAAGCCAGGATGCTGTTGGCCTTCTTGGCCACCTGGGCACACTGCAGGTGCATATTGAGCCAGCCAACACCCCCAGGTCCTTTTTCTGCCTGGCAGCTTTCCAGCCACTCTGTACAGCCTTCCTACCCTCAAGCAGATCAACACTCTCACACAACTTGGTGTCATCTGCAAACTTACTGAGGGTGCACTCGATCCCCTCGTCCCCTCCCCATTCATAAAGATATTAAACAGGACTGGCCCCAATACTGAGCCCTAGGGGACACCACTTGTGACCGGCCGCCAACTGGATTTAACTCCATTCACCACCACTCTTTGGGCTCAGCCATCCAGCCAGTTTTTTACCCAGGGAAGCATACACCCGTCCAAGCCATGAGCAGCCAGTTTCTCTAGGAGAATGCTGTGGGAAATGGTGTCAAAGGCTTTACTAAAGTCCAGGTAGACAACATCCACAGCCTTTCCCTCATCCACTAAACAGGTCATCTTGTCATAGAAGGAGATCAGGTTAGTCAAGCAGGACCTGCCTTCCATAAACCCATGCTGACTGGGCCTGATCACCTGGTTGTCCTGTACATGCCGCATGATGGCAAAGATGATCTGCTCCATAACCTTCCCCAGCACTGAGGTCACGCTGACAGGCCTGTAGTTCCCCGGGTCCTCCTTCCGGCCCTTCTTGTAGATGTGCTTCACATGTGCTAGACTCCAGTCAACTGGGACCTCCCCAGTTAGCCAGGATTGCTAACCTCCCTTCCCTATCCTCCTTCCCTAATGCTCTCTGTAAATATGTCATGGTGATAGTCAGACATATTGTCTTTCACCTTTCAATTTGCTAAGGAAAACTCATTTAACATTCTCTCATAAGATGGTGTCATGGTTTAACCCCAGATGGCAACTAAGCACCACACAGCCGATTGCTCATTCCCCCACCGGTGGGAAGGGGGAGAGAATCAGAAGAGTAAAAGTGAGAAAACTTGTGAGCTGAGATAAAGACAGTTGAGATAAAGACAGGTAAAGCAAAAGCCTCACACACAAGCAAAGCAAAACAAGGAATTCATTCACTACTTCCCATCAGCAGGCAGGTGTTCAGCCATCTCCAGGAAAGCAGGGCTCCATCATGCATAACGGTTACTTGAAAGACACACACCATAACTCCGAACATCCCCCCTTCCTTCTTCTTCCCCCAGCTTTATATGCTGAGCATGACGTCATATGGTATGGAATAGCCCTTTGGTCAGTTGGGGTCAGCTGTCCCAGCTGTGTCCCCTCCCATCTTCTTGTGCATCCCCAGCCTACTTGCTGGTGGGGTGGTGCGAGAAGCAGAAAAGGCCTTGACTCTGTGTAAGCACCGCTTAGCAACTACTAAAACATCTCTGTATTATCAACACTGTTTTGGTCACAAATCCAAAACATAGCCCCATACTATCTACTATGAAGAAAATTAACTCTATCCCAGCCAAAACCAGCACAGATGGGGTCTCCATTTCCCATATACTCCTTTCAGCCTTTTCCCCCATTTGTTCTAGTTTTCTCTTTTTGAACATGTGTGAGCATAGCTACACACATTATTCTGGATGAAATTTCATGAGTGGCTTACCTGATGGCACTTATGTGCCCATATTCCCTACTGAAAATGCTTTGCTCTATGTGTTCCAGGAGTATACCTGCCTTCTTCGTGGTCATACTACACCAAAGACTCATAGTTCTCCTGTGATCAGCTGATTCACATCTTTCTCTTTTCTATTATTTCCACCTAATGAGTTCATAGTTTATAGCAGAATTTATTAGTCCCCAAGTACCTGACTTTGCATATTGTACTATGAACTTCCTCCATTTCTATTACTCCGTCCTCAAAATCACCCAGACCCAATTTGCCTCTTTACTGACAATGCTTCTTAATATTATCTTATTGGCAGATGTCAGTACCACTTGTACTTCTTGTTCTGATGTCATTAATAACAATAAGATCCATGTAAGTTCCTTAAGAAACTCCATTAGCACTACAGTTCAACATACAACTCTACTCATTAGTCAATTAATCCTATAGCTTAACATTTGTACACTTATATCCAGCTTTGCTAATAATTTAATATGTGGCATTATAGCAAATACTTTACAAAAGAACATGCTTGGTAAATGTCAGGCTTTTAAACACAGTACTGTTTTTTATTTATTCATAATTAAATAAGATGGATCCTTCCAGTCACTTTCCAGAGGAAAAAGGCACCCTGTTGAAGAGGAATGTTGATTTAAGATTTCAATGAGTTGTGTACCTCCTAATCAGAACTCATTTTAGATCTGCTCTGTGGTCAGTCTTTAGAGCAAGGAGAGCTGAAGCAAGAACTGTGAAGGGAGATCCTTATTCAACTATAAAGAACTCATGTCTTAAAGAAACTATCAGCAGAAGACAAAATGTTACAAATATTGGCTATACAGTGCAGTGTAGATAAAGAAAACTGCATGAGAAGAAGTGAATACTGATAAAAAGTTCATAAAGCTTAGTACCATTATATTAGCCAGACCACTAGATGTGAAATAATAAAACAGCTCCTTCCAACTCTGCAGCAAAATTTTAATTGAAGAGTGTATCTCATCAGCCACAATGAGTCTAGTGATTATGTTGGGATGTTTCATAGAGAAAAATATTCCAATGAATTTCCTTTTTATTCATTTTCTGTTAGCAATTGTCATACAAAACCAATATTCTCATACTAGACATCACTATAAACATATCTTTTGTCACTTAGTAGCAAAGAGAAAACTAGGTAGACCTGTGAAATGAGGTTCTCTTGGGGATGCTCAAGTGCAACCAGTATCATATTAAATGTATTGATATGGGGAAAAAAACCCATTATTTCCAAGAATCTCTGAAAAATCCATTGTTGTTGTTAATATTTAGAACGAACTTTTAAGGTATGCAATTTTGTGTGATAAAAATTAATGCAGTTAAGCACCCAAAATTTGCCTAACTGAATTAATCCTTAGCTTAAATCCCTTGAAGTTAATGGAAGTACATGAGGGATAGTTTGACCCATCAGATTTATAATTTCCCCTTCTTAATTCAAGGTTCTTAATTCCCCTCTCGTCTGACTCCTTTCCTAAGACCTGCTTTTCTACTAACACCTTTGAAAAGAATTTAACCATCTAATAATGATTAGGTAGAAGGAAAGTCCTTCATATTAATAAAAAAATTGTAACTAGTGAGCTATGTGCAAATTATTCTGTTAATCACTTTGTTATATTCCACCCTTTTTACTCTCTTTCATTAGCCTCGACTTTATAACTCTGCTTACAGTTTTCATAAACAGCACACACTTTATTTAAGTTATAATAATAAAAGAACCACAAATTGACAGTAGATTAGGGCTTAAATGAAGTACACTGAGAGTATCTCCAGGAAATACAGTATTTGCTTCTAAAGTGGTTCAGAAGGGACATTTGTTGCTGATTTATATATAAGAACTTAAAAAAACCCCCCACAGTTAACTTCATTTTTCAACAGTAATTCAAATCCTTAAAAATGTTGGTGAATATCAAAAATGGATTGATTCAAGAATGTTTTTATAGGGTCTAACAAGACTTTAATGTTCAAGTCTCTCAGGCTTACCTTTGTTTTTGTGGTCCAGACTTCCTGTAAATGGAAACATGAGACAGTCAGACTAAAACTCATGGTTGCCGGGCCTCATGCAACATTTCCCAACCCAAGTATTAATGGTTTGGAGGACTCTTTTTCTTTTTCAATGAAACATCAAAATTTTGTGCAGATCGCATGTAATTTTTCATAGGAAAAGCTAGTTTTAAAATAAAACTTTGTGTTGAGAAGAAATGTTAATAGAAAATGTTCAACTATAGCCTGGGTCCTTTTGAGTGTCCCCAGTCTCAACTGGTCAAGAAGTCACAACCATAAAGGCTTTGTAAGTCATGTAAATACCAGCCTGGTCTCAGATTGTCATTCCCTAAATCCATAAGACTTTATTGGCAAGGTCTGCGTTGCAACTTTTGCAGAGGGTTCACATCCAATTACAATACAAATATCAAAAACTGAGATGTCTCTCCTTCATGTGTAGCCCTGGTTAAGCTCTTTCTGGAGCACTGTGTTCAGTGTGGGGTCTGTGACTCAAGGAATATATTGGAAAATTTGGAGATAATTCAGAGAAAAACTATGAGACCAACTGTAGAATTGGAAAACAAGTATCGCATTTACTTGGAACATAATATGTTTAGTTTATCAAAGAGAAGGTTACAGGGCTATCCAGCTGCAACCTTAAAAGCATCTAATAAGGCAACACAAATGTCACAATAGAGGGGATTTTAAAATAGCAAAAAAGGTACTGGAAGAGCCAGTGATTAGAAGCTGAAACCATGCAAAAGTTAGGTTACAATCAAGCTGCAATGTCTTCACTCAGAACAAATTAGGAAGAATTCTGGTAGCTTCTCTATGCTTTTAAACCAATATTCGATGCTTTTAAAGAAACACATGATCTATTTCAGCCATAGATATTCTATATAAGACTGAAGACATCTGCTCCAACCTTTCATGGGAAAGGGAGCCTAGATGAGATTATCTAGCATCCTGTCCAATCACATCTTGAAAACCTCCAGTGATGGGGACTCTACTATCACTGGAGGTTTTCAAGATGCGATCAGTCTTTTTCTGTCTTCTGTTATGTTTTGATTTGCTGTCTTTGCATTTTTTGTTCCTTTTCTTTTTGGTTTGGTTTCTTTTTGTTTCTTTCTTTTACTCCAGGAATCAGTCAAGGGGTTCCAGTGGTGGCATTCATTGTGGAAGAAGGTCCCAATGTTAGCTCCATTGTTCTGGAGTACCTATGAGACACTCCTCCTGTTCCTGTTGTAATATGTGATGGCAGTGGCCAGGCATCTGACATCCTTGCCTTTGGTCACACTCTGAAGAAGGAAGGTGAGTCACTTACTAGTGACTCAGGAAACTAGTCCAGGAAACTATTAGCAATATAGTGTAAAACTAATCCCTTCTTCACATGGCTATTTCTATCATTGATATAGGTAAAATTTTGAAGGTATCTAGTCTAAGAAAATAAGTTAAAGTAAAACTGAGGAAAGTCTACAGAATAAAACAATCAGAGGTGTCAAGGCTATATAATATAGTTATTTGTCATGAGAAGTAACACACAGACAAGCGCAATGTAAAGTATCTTGCAATTGCAAGTCAAAGGATTCACTCAAAGGGCATGCGGAATTGTATTCACTGCATTCAAAGCTGGCTTAGATACGTTATGTCGTTGTACTGGGTTTGGCTGGGGTGGAATTAATTTTCTTCATAGCAGCCCATATGGTGCTATGTTTTAGATTTGTGACCAAAACAGTGCTGATAACACACCAATTTTGTAGCTATTGCTGAACAGTGCTTACACAACATCAAGGCCTTCTCTGACCTTCTCTGGTCAGAGAAGGCCCTGACATTGTGTAAGGGGATGGGGGGTGGGCAAGGCTGGAGGTGGACAAGAGGCTGGGAGAGGACACAGCCAGGACAGCTGACCTGAATTGACCAAAGGGATATCCCATACCGTATATCATGCTCAGCAATAAAACTGGGGGGGTAGATTTTCCAAAGTAGCCATTGCTCAGGGACTGGCTGGGCATTGGGCGGCTGGTGGTGGGTGATTGCTTTTGCATCACTTGTTTCTTTTTCCTTTTTTTTCCCCTTCACTTATTAAACTGTCTTTATCTTAACCCACGAGTTTTCTTACTTTTGGCCTTCTGATTGTCTCCCCCATCCTTCTGTGAGGATGAGTGAGCGAACAACTGGGTGGGGGCTTACCTACTAGCTGGGGTCAACCCACCACAGTCATTATAATATAGTGTACTGCTGTCTTCAAGTTTCGGTCAGCCCTACATAAATAATTGTGATCCCTAAATGTTCATATAAGCTAGTTTGTATTTGCCTTGTCCTTTGGTCAAGATTCTGCATGTCTGCCTATTTCACACATGCCTGCTTGTGCACTGATCTGTGTTTGCCCTGTCCCAAGTTTATTTGCAGACTCACCTTGAGTCAGATATAGTATTTAGCTTGTTATTATAGAAAATTCAAGTATGTTTTTGTTGAATCAGGCTGTAAGCATGCTTTGCAAGTTTCCAAGTGCATGTTACGATGAAACACCTAAATCTTTCATATTCTTTGTTCTTCAACTCTACCCCACAAATATATATGCCATCAGAGTAGTACAAATAAGGGAGGATTTAATAATTTAAAACTAACAAATGAAAGTAGAACCAACATCTCCTCAAATTCTAATTACTAAGAGCTAGTTCGTGCTCTTTTTATTCAACTAACTGCACTGATCTTCAGATCTAGGGTTCATTGGGAGGGAACCCATTTTTGTGTGTGTTAGAATATGTAAAGTCATGTATTCACATATACAATAGAATTATGCAAATAATAAAACATAAATGTGTAAATACTGAGCTCTAGTCCAAGCAATAATATAGATTTTAAAAATAAATGTGATCATGAAGCTTCCTCAACTTAAAAGTCCTAATGGGAATAAGGAAGTTTGCCACAAATATTTAAATCAGTTTTATATTCAGGTTCATGCTTAGTCCAGTGCTGTGTCTGGGACAGTTCTGAATGTCTCAGGTTTCCTCTGAATCCCTGAGAAGTTATTCCTCTGTTTTAAGTGGTCTCACTGTTAATACATATAACATAACCTTACTCAAACACATTTTATCCCTTTGCTCTATATGTACCGATAATTCCCAACTACCTTCTCTGTGTTATGATGTCATCATGAAAAAGAATATAGCAAGAACAGAATGGATAGAATTTATTTCATCATAAGCTCCTACCTATAAGAAAAGAAAGTGATCGAATACTAGTTGCTAGAGGCAGAACAAGCAAGTCATTTCTTATCTAGAGGAGACTCGAGGACGACCCTTAGGGTTTTGGAGTCAGGGATACAGAGGATCCGAGGCCCGCTATACTCCAACTGAAAAAGAGATATTGGCAGCATATGAAGGGGTTCGAGCTGCTTCGGAAGTGGTTGGTACGGAAGCACAACTCCTCTTGGCACCTTGACTGCCGGTGCTGGGTTGGATGTTCAAAGGGAGCGTCCCCTGCACACATCATGCAACTGATGCTACGTGAGAATACGAAGAAAGTATCTCTTCCTCCTTTGTCTCAGCTGTGCAGGAACTGTCCCAGGAGTTCAAACAGTTCAAAGAGGATTTGTCCTACTCCCTACCTATACGGACCAGTGTCTCAGCTATTAGGAGTCAGCATTCTTCTGCTCAAGAGAGAGGATATAGAGGGTACACACCACGGGGCACCCTATGGTTTTACTTGCGTGACCACGGAGAGGACATGAGGAAGTGGGATGGAAAACCTACCTCCACCCTAGAGGCACGGGTACGTGAGTTGCAAGGAATAACAATCACCAAAGGGAGTTCTTCCAGGAAAATTGCTGCTCCGGTTTCCAGTGGACAGTTCCCCAGACAGAGTAAGAGGGCTGATTTTACTCCTGATTTTAATGAAGAAATTCCTGACTCATATACACAAGAAAAGGGTAATGAATACTATGACCAGGACTAGAGGGGCCCTGCCTCCAGCCAGGTGGAGGAAAGGGACAACCGGGTTTACTGGACTGTGTGGATTCGATGGCCTGGCACATCAGACCCACAGGAGTATAAAGCTCTTGTAGACACCGGTGCACAGTGTACCCTGATGCCATCAAGCTATATAGGGGCAGAACCCATCTGTATTTGTGGACTGACAGGGGGATCCCAACAACTGACTGTATTGGAGGCCGAAGTGAGCCTAACTGGGAATGAGTGGCAAAAGCACCCCATTGTGACTGGCCCAGAGGCTCCGTGCATCCTTGGCCTAGACTACCTCAGGAGAGGGTATTTCAAGGACCCAAAAGGGTACCGGTGGGCTTTTGGTAT